>NC_136938.1:11686259-11832841 GCF_949987615.1 Pollachius pollachius | reverse complement strand
TATCTATCTATCTATCTATCTATCTATCTATCTTAAAATATATTCTTATCTGACCGTTGGCTGCCTCACCTGAAATTGAACTTTTACCAACATCTTGAACATGAATGAGTGAAATAATGAATGAAAGAACAAATGTGCACAGACGTTTACAATAAATAACCCAACAACAAAGAGCATTATAATGTAATCGGTGTAACAAGAGGACATAATACTCAATATGAATGAATCTGCATGATTACTGTGTAGATTGCGCTTAGTATATTAAGAGTCGTACCGTTGACTCTAGCTCACCGTCATGCCCAGTACTGCGCTGTGCGGTCCTTAGGTGACCGGTGAGTCGTACTACCGCGTGGAGATGAGACGCTGGAGTGCTCTTCATAGTTCACTGAATATAATGATCTCCACCACCAGGGTATACAAGCTACATGGACAGAGTTGGAGATCAGGGCTGAACAAACAGCCTTTCCTAACTTTCCTAACTCCTCTCCTCATTCCTCCATGCCCTCTCAATGCTCATAGCTCCTCTCTCCACTTCTTCGCTCCTCTCTTGTCCTAACTCTTCCATCCTCCTCATCTCCTCACTCCTCTTCCTCTCTCCCTCCCTCTGATGGAGAGAGGGAGAGAAAAAGAGAGAGGGGGAGAACAGATGTTTCAGCTGACGGCGACACATGTAAACAGGTCCTGTCACGGCTCGTCTCCTGAGTAAAACAGCTGTCAGATCTGCTGAGACACAACACGTATGCATGTGCGCGCTTTTGTGTGCGTGTGTGTGTGTGTGTTTGTGTGCGTCTTCATGTGTGTAATTGGCTAGGGGAAGGGGAAATGGGGTTCAGAAAAAGTCTACTAGCATAGGAAATTGGCCTTTGTACAAGGTGACCTTAAGTGGTGAACTAAAGTGAATTTGTAGATATCTGGGGGGGGGGAGGGGTGTGTGTGTGGACTGCAAGCTCAGAGCCCGCAGAGAAGCAAACTCGACAAAACAGGTGGAGGTGTGGAGGTCTGGGAGTGCAGGGGTGTGGAGGTGTAGAGGTGTGGAGGTCTGGACTGGAGGTGTATAGGTGTGGAGGTCTGGAGTGGTGGTCTAGAGGTCTGGACTGGAGGTGTGGAGGTGTAGAGGTGTGGAGGTCTGGACTGGAGGTGTATAGGTGTGGAGGTCTGGAGTGGTGGTCTAGAGGTCTGGACTGGAGGTGTGGAGGTGTAGAGGTGTGGAGGTCTGGACTGGAGGTGTATAGGTGTGGAGGTCTGGAGTGGTGGTCTAGAGGTCTGGACTGGAGGTGTGGAGGTGTAGAGGTGTGGAGGTCTGGACTGGAGGTGTGGAGGTGTAGAGGTGTGGAGGTCTGGACTGGAGGTGTGGGGGTGTCGAGGTCTGGACTGGAGGTGTGGAGGTGTAGAGGTGTGGAGGTCTGGACTGGAGGTGTGGAGGTGTAGAGGTGTGGAGGTCTGGACTGGAGGTGTGGTGGTGTAGAGGTGTGGAGGTCTGGACCGGTGGTGTGGTGGTGTAGAGGTGTGGAGGTCTGGACTGGTGGTCATGACTGGTGGTGTAGAGGTCTGGAGGTATGGGAGTCTTGACTTGAGGTGTGGGGGTGTGGAGGTCTGGACTGGAGGTGTGGAGGTCTGGACCGGTGGTATGGTGGTGCAGAGGTGTGGAGGTCTGGACCGGTGGTGTGGAGGTGTAGCGGTGTGGAGGTCAGGACCGGTGGTGTGGAGGTGTAGAGGTGTGGAGGTCTGGACCGGTGGTGTGGAGGGGTGGAGGTGAGTTTAATCAAGGACATATTTTCTGTTTTATTTATATTTGGGCTATTTTTGATTTTGGTTTGGAGCATTTGTGCTCAGAATTTAGAAGTGTTTATGATATAAATGAATGCCCTTTTGACCTCCCAGAATGTTTCTTCAAGAGGAGGAGCGCTGAATGATTTCTGCGTACATTCTACCGATAGATTCACTGTGGACCACCAGATGTTGTTCTCAGCGCAAATACTCGCTCCTCTCTCTCCTGTCCCCTTTCCTCTCCCTCTCCCCTCTCTTAGCTCCTCTTCCTCCCTAACTCATCTCCTTTCCTATGTCTTCCCTTTCCAAATTTCTCTCTCCCCTTCCTCACCCCTCTTCTCTCACCTCACAATCTCTCCTCCCACCTCTCCTCACTCCATCGCCTGACTCTCTCCCTGCCTCACTCAATCTTCTCTACCACCTCCTCTCCTCTCTCCCTCCCGTCCCCTCTGAGAGCAGTTGGAGTAGAGGAGGTGAAGATGTTTGGCCTTCATTGTAATGTTGTAGTGTGGGGCAGAAGAGGAGATGGGGAGAGGTGAGGAGTAGCGGGTGTGAAGGTGTTTGGCCTTCTGTGTGAAGTTGTATCCTCGGGAGGAGGAAGGGGGAGAGGGAGGAGGTGGAGGAGGATGGAAGGAGGGACAGAGATGGAGAGGGTGGTAGTAGGGCTTGGGGATCCACTAGGGGCCCTTGTGAGGCCCCTGTGCGTGACAGTGATTCAGTGTGTGGCTCGGAGACAGCGGAGCCGATCGAAGGTTCCATTCATCAGCCATTCACAACCACCATGATGACACATCGCTTCACTGTTTAATCAATCGCTCTGACTTTCCCCCAAAATACACCTTGAACAGACAAACTCTCTGTTCCCCTGGAGCTCTGCTCTCCACTTTCGTTCTTTATGCGTCTTTCTTTCATGCTTTCTACTTTAATATGTTCTTATTCAATTTCATTCATTTCTTTCTTTTTTTCATTCTTTCTAGAATTATTTTTGCTACTTCATTTGTATGCTTTTAAATGTTGTGATGCTTTTTTTATAGATATTTGATTCATTCTACTCTTGTGTTGCCTTTGTAAAGTGTCTTGAAAAGCTATATGAATGAAGTTGTGTTTCTATTAATTGTTTCTTCCTTTTTATCTCCTTCTTTCTATTTTATTCCTTCTTTCTCATCTTTCTCTCTTTGTCATGTTTTCCTCTTTATTCCGCTGCGTGCGTCTTCCCCCAGTCTGCTGTTCTCTGTCTGGCTGCAGAACACAGGGGCTGTGTTGTTGCTGGAAGCCGCAGATGAAAAGCTGAGTGGTGGAGGAGAAGGTGAGCACAGCTGGGCCCATTTATTGAGTGACATTTAGGATGGAAACACACATACAGACGCACACACACACATACTTAAATACACACATCCACACAATGACAAACATAGAGAGACACACACACACACACACACAGACATACACACAGACACACACACACACACACAAACACGCAAAAACACAATATATAGAAACACCTGCACACTCACGTAGAACCAGTTTAGACTCACAGCTACAAACACACAAGCAAAAATACACACACACACAACATATACAAACATATAAAGACACACCTGCACACTCACACACTCAAATATAAGAGGCAGTTTAGACTCACACACACACATGCACACACTCATTTTACGCAGCACACATTAACACGTATGCCAACACACAAACACACACAGCCTCGACACAAGCACACTCTCACATGCACACACACTAAAAAAAATGCCCTACAAATAAAAATAAATACATAAAGACATAAATGCACATTCAGAGAATGTTTTGGTGTGATTAAATGCAAACCAAACACAGACTCACATAAACACACACAACCAAACCCACCCAAGCACACTCTTATACAGAATTTGAGACAAATGATCAGGTTATTGTTTATTAATCCCATATGTCCCCTCCTAACAAACACACACACACGCACACACACGCACACACACACACACACACACACACACACACACACACACACACGCACACACACACACACACACACGCACACACACACACACACACACACACACACACACACACACACACACACACACACACACACACACACTCAACGATTTGTCATTCACCCCAATGTCTTTATGTGCGGTCACCGTCGGTGACAGACACACTTTAGCATCCACACGATGAGCGGTTCCTCACGGCAACGAGCCATCAAGACATCATCGTGACAACAGCAATTATGAGCATGCATCTCTAAGGAGCTAGAATGTCATGTGACCCCCCCATTGGCCAGTCAGAGTTATAGAAACAAAATAATAATAAAGTGGGTTAGGGAAAGTCAAACAAACAGAGAGAGAGGAAAGAGAAAGGGAGAGAGCAAGTGATAGAGAGACGGTGGGTGGGCTGGACAGCAGAGGTCGGATTGATGTGTTGAAAGGTTGAAAAGAGAAAAGAGTAGAATTTAAGAGCATTTTTTCCCCTGTCCCCATAGACCTTCACTCAAGTTACAGTATACATACAAACACAAAGGTACACACACATGCACACACACACACACACACACACACACACACACACGCACACACACACACACACACACACACACACATACATGCCTACGCAAGCAAATACACACGCACACACCAACAAAAGAGACAACAGAATCATTTATTAAAGAGACATTAAAGATTAATGCTAAATGGAAGTCCCATGCTGGTTTGTATTGTTGTTCTTCCAAACTGTGGAGAGTTTCATGTCTATCTTTCCCCTGCTCCTCAAACCATCTGGGGGTGTCCTGAATAGCTTTCAACTCCTCCACCTCCTTCCCCCTCCCTGTCTCTCTCTCTCTCTCTCTCTCTATCCTCCAAGAGCCTTTCCAGCTGATTGGTTCAGCCTTCCTCTGGTCCTGGGTCTCCTCTCTCCTGATTGGTGGGAGCAGCAGGTTGGTGTTTCTCTGAAGACAGCAGCTCTCCACTCTCTAAGCCAAACAGTATGATGCATTTTAATCATGAAAATAGACCATGTACGAGCGTCAGGTCACCTGGGATCTCTGTATTTGTTCTCTCCTCTATCTGTCTCTGTCCTCTCTACTCTCCATTTCCTCTCCCCTCCCCTGGCTTGCTCTCTCTCTCTCTCTCTCTCTCTCTCTCTCTCTCTCTCTCTCTCTCTCTCTCTCTCTCTCTCTCTCTCTCTCTCTCTCTCTCTCTCTCTCTCTCTCTCTCTCTCTCTCTCTCTCTCTCTCTCTCTCTCTCTCTCTCTCTCTCTCTTTCTAGCATCCAGGAGGATGTTAATTGGCTGACAGAATGAGGTGGGGTTTTCTCCCTGACAGGTGTGTGCAGGCAGGTGCTGTCTTGCTACGCAGAGGTGAAATTTATGTCTCTCATCTCCCCTTCACCAGCTGCCCCGGCCGCATGCAGCGGAAAGCTAAAAGCTTTTAATTAGGAGGAGGGCCTTCATTAATAACACCTTCAATCACGCTACCATCACTGTCTCAGCCAGAGCTCTCTCCCTCTTTTTTCTCTCCTCTTCTCTCCTGTCTTATCCTCTGCCCACCCTCTTCCCTCCTCCTCCACCCTCTCTCCTCCGCTCGCTTTCCATCTCTCACCTCCTCTGCCCTCCTCCTCCTCTATCTCCTTTCCTCACCAGCCCACTCTCCTTCCTTCGCCCCATCTACCCTCTCTCCTTCCTCCTCACCTCTTCCTCCTCCTCTCCTCCCATCTCTCCTCCCTACTCCTCTCCACCCCGCTCTCCTGCCTCCTCTCTCTCCTCTACTCCCTGTCTCCCATCTCCGCCTCCTCTCTTCTTCCCCCTCTTTCCTTATCATCTCTCCTCTTTTTTCCCCTTTCCTCCGCTGTGCACCCAATCCATTTATTCACCCTCAGAATCCACACCCTTCCCTGGTGAGAGATGAGAGAGTAAATTTGTTAAGTTGATGAATGGCATTCCTCCCCTCCTTGATTGCCCTCCGCGGCTCCCTATCTTCTCCTCTCCCCTCTCTCCTCCTCTCCCCAATATATCCTCCTCACCACCCATCTCTTCTCCTCTCCATCCCTCTCTTCACCTGTCCAACTCTCCCCTCCTCTCCACCTGTCTATCGTCCTCCGCTCCACCCAACTCTCCTTTTTCCGCTACCCCGTCGCCTCTTCCATCTTTGATCACTGGCACCCAGGGGAGCTCCGGAGCACCGCTTCCCCCCCGGTGCCTCCTTCAAACGGGTCGGGATGTGAGTGAGAGGGGGTGGCTGGTGGTTCTTAAAGGGACTCTCTCTCTCTCTTCTGAGCGGCGCAGAGGATTCATTACTCTGACTAATTTAATATCTCCCTTTGTACAAATGGGATGATGAGGTCATAACTCACGCAGGAACCTGAGACAGCGGCTGCTGCCGTCAATGTGATAAAGACGCGTAATAACGCTTAAGTTCCTCAGATTTATCCTTCTGAGAGACCGGCCTTTTAATCTCTCGGTGTCATTTAGCCAGGCCTTATTAATATCTATTCATAGGAATAGCACGCAGCGCGCTTGTGACGACTACTGCAGCGAGGAGGAGAGAGTGGAGAGAGGTAGATCCCTGTATCTCAATTAAAAACACATATCCAAGAGCCTTGTTACAACAAAGGCAGTTGATGATCATCAAACAAAAACAACTACAAACAGACTTCCATGTTTGCTAAAAGTTCCAGGTAAAGGAAACAAGAGGAGGAAAGAGTAATAGAAGGAAAAGCTGAAAGGAACAGCCAAACAGACACATTCAGTCTGCCAATTAATTTTAACTTGCCGCTAAAGGCAATTAATTCTGGGTTCTGGAGCTCCCTATGGCCGTGTTTGTGTTCCTACAGTCAGAGGCAGCACCGTGTGATTTATGGGTCTGGTGGTGGAGAGAGCAGGACCAAACACACTGTATCTTGTTTTGAGGCAGACCTGACAGGTGTAGCCTTACTGATAGACACAGACCTGCAGTTTCCACTGGTCATCTCTGCACTGCTGCTTCTCCTGATGGGTTCACCAACATCTGATGAAGAAATTACCCCTTTTAAAAAAACGTATTTAAGTTTCATGAATATTTCGATCCATTAGTGTGGAATTTAAATGCTGTAATGAAGTTCATTTTATAAATACCGTACAGTTGAAATTGTATATAACGCATTACAGGGCTGTAATGTAGTGCATTACAGCCCTGAAACACACTCTGGCTGCCTTTTCTGTTATCATTTGTAGGTCTTAAATAAGCGTGAAATACCTAAGATGACAAGGGGAAATTAGAAAATGTGACGCCACCAGTTTATGAAATCTCTTTTCAACGTGCACACTATTAATTCAACCCGAAACAATCAGGTGAATTCAGTCTTCTCTTTGTATAATTTTTTTTTACCATGTAAAAGTCGACCTTTGCATGACCTCAGCACAGATACATACACACATCTGAAGGTGGGAATGGGGAAGACACACAAACTCAGCATTCTACAAAATAAAATTCATACTTTCTATAGTTACTTGTGTGTTTATAAAAAGTAAGCATTTTACTATTTTCCTTTTTTTTTAAGCAACTCAATTTACAACTAGAACAACATATATAAATTAGATTCACAGACAAACAGATATAGATAAATAGATGGTCTAATTAACTGTGTATACCTTTAATAAATTATTTTTTTGTGTGTTTGTGCTTGCTTGTGTAAACGAGTTTCAGTTGGTGTGCAGTGATTGGTTGATGTAGCTGATTACTCTGGTGCATCCTGGCTGCCTTTTGGTAGTGTACATTTAAATGGCAGTTACCAACTGCATCTTCTTTTGCTTGTTATTCCAGAAAACTGAAAGCTTATTTTAGGCTGTCATTGAGTTTTTATTACTGTGAATATAACTGTTTGCTTTTTACATGTTTCTGTAGTTGAGTTGAAGTTTTGGCTCACCTACAAAAGTCTCTTTATTAAGAGTAAAGAATACATTTACATTTTGTATGGGTGTGTCTGTTTGTCCCAGTAAGGGCATTGGATTTAAGTTCAGTTTTATAGGTCTGGGAATCCAGCCATGGAATTCCAAAGTCGAGCAGGTCTCCTCTGATCTCATCTCATTAAGTGAAAAGCCTTCAACGGTGGGGGTGTTATGATTTGTGAAACGTGATATGTAGGTATGTTAGGATACAAAATTAAACGCATGTTGAGCTTGTCCTCTTGCTGTGATATTAAAGCGCTCGGAGAAACCATTACACTAACACAGACTACCTGTGTCTAATGTAGTGAAATGCTGACCCACTGGTTCAATTCTACTATATTCATGTTCTAAATGTCTTTCTACTATTTTCTTTTACGTTCTTCATTAGATTTACACTCTGAGTACTATTACTGGTAAGTACCACATTCATTTGCATTAATGAAACAATGAATGCGCCCTAAACGTATCGCCCTGCAATATCTGTAAAATACAAAATAATTATGTTACCTAATTTTGGGAGGTTGGGAGATGCAATTTGATGTCAAATAATTTTGCGTCATTAATTGTCGTGGAATGGACTTTGCGTGGAATTTTACTAACTGAATTGTCAGGTTGTTCCTATTGAAGATTCTAATGCATATTTCCAGTTTCAGAAAGTTTATTTGATAACACTGTTGATTCTGTCCTAAATGGAGATGTCGGACTCTGATGTTGCTTAAGAATTACACTATGTTAGAACAAATGCCAACATAGTGTTTCATTATTTCCATAATTATTTTTTTTTTAATTGGTCTCACTAAAATATCGTCATCACCGTTTTCATATTACTCAAACATGTCAAACATATATATATATATAAATATATATATATATATATATATATATATATATATATATATATATATATATATATATATATATATATAATATATATACACACCAACCTACACGACCACAATCTGAGATTGATTATTGTCAACATGACACTCCCCCACCATAATATTCTAATACTTGGTTTTCTATTATCTATTTGATGTCTACAATTCAGCTGAAAGTGTGCACAGCCAGAATGCACAGGGCATGGGTAGACTATTGTGCCAGGCTTGGTGTTTGCTGGTACCAAGAGAGCTCAGCTTGGCTGTGTGTTCTGCTCCCTCTTCGCTGCGGTAAGAGGTCTTGTTTGTTGTTGTGTCCGTCTCCGTTATTTGGTGATGCTATAACAATTCCTTGTTTGATGTGCGATGTTGTGTTCTGGCTGCGGAGCAGCATTGTGTCTTTTATGTTTCTCCTGATTCCCCCTGGTGGTAACGCCTTGGAGGACAAAGCAACACAGCGCCATATGGATGCTCGCTCCCCTTAATTGTCTATCCAACCAATTTTTAGGTGGGAGAGATTTAATGGAGAAATATATAATCTTTACAGCTCCATACGCTCGCATGCAGGCGAACACAATTAGACGTCAATGTCAATATTTTCAATGAACGCTTTACGACATCATCTGTTGTGGGACTGGAATTATGTGGTGCTTGGAATGCTAGTGTTGTTATAGCAGGAGGGAGTACAAATGTGAGAGAACTTTACCTTCAATTGCTATTTTCTCAAATTCTTTTGACCGACCTTGCCTGATTTTTCTTTTGCTCAAAGGGAATAACAAGCGATGTCTCGTCTGAACGGTGTCTTCTCTTCTATCAGGCCTTTCTCTCTCCTGCCTGTGTGCGTTGTTCACCCGCCTATTACCTGTATTCCATGTGATTCAAACAATTACAGTGTTCTGAGGGGCCATGTTCAGGGGCCAAATGAGTGCACCGAATATTACTATATTTCTCTTTCCCAGGGGCCGTTAGTGTCTGGTGCCACGGTAATGACTAAATCTATTTAAAATTACCACCGCACGACTAAATCTGACGAATAAGATGGCAGACAGAAAAAACTACTTGCATGTTACCAGGGTACGGGAGTGTTGTGTGTGTGTTTGTGCTTGTGTTGTCCCGTTCAGTGAGTCGCACGCTGGTAAGAAGAGGGGATTGCTTCTTGCTTTACAAAGTATTTTTTCCCATTATGCTGGCCTTTTATATCCTTAGGGTTGGGAAGCTCTCCCCATGCGAGGGCCTTTGCTGGGGGGATATCTGGCAGCTGAACAATAGGCTTAGCTGCTGCAGCCAAGCATACCCCAACGCCAGACCCACCACCCCACCACAAAGCCCCAACCCCTCCACCAGACCCAACACAACCCCACCAGACCCAGCACAAACTCTCCACCAGAACCAACACCACACCACCACCAACCCTTCACCAGAACAACCACTCATCAGACCCACCAGACCCAACCCTCCACCAGACCCCCCACCACTCTGTCAGTCCCACCACCCCTACACCAGAGCCACCATTGCTACTCCAACAAAACCACCAGCCATTGACCGTACCATCAGCAAACACACCCCTCCTCCACAACCCAGACAGAACATATCAAACAGATTCATGGGTAAATATAACTTGGTTGGTATGTTGCATGTCCGTCACCTTTGAAAATGGGAGAATCTGTGACACCTTTAGTATATCCTTATATAGCATAGTTGTGGCTTGCCTACCAATATTATGCCAGGAAACTGGCATACTAGTGCACAATTTCAAATGCTACCCAAGTATTTGTATCTGGTAGGGGTTGAGCGGTCCACAAAATAGGTATCGGTCAGGGATGTGGTCACGGTTGTCGGTTCAGAATAGATAGATAGATAGATAGATAGATAGATAGATAGATAGATAGATAGATAGATAGATAGATAGATAGATAGATAGATAGATAGATAGATAGATAGATAGATAGATAGATAGATAGATAGATGGATAGACGGATAGATGGAAAGTCTTTGACTTTCTGATCTGGATGCGATGCTCGCCAAGGCTTTGAGAAGTGCTGGAAGTTATAGCACCCACTTAAGTTCCAATGAAGACACACTGCTCACTACTTCAAATTATCATGAAACTAAAAAGGTGGTTTGTACATTGTGAAAACTTTCAATGGAATTGCGCTGCAGCACTAGCGCTATACAAAAAAGCATGAGGAGGAATGGCCTATTGTAGATGACGGAACAAATAAGAAATAAAAAGTCTAGGTCTATATTATCTTAGCAACCTGTAATTAGTAATTGGAGCTTTTTGATAGAGGAGTATAATACCTTAGCAGCCTGTTATTATAAGTAGATCGAGCTGATAAAGGAGGAGCGCAACAGTTTGTTCATGAGGAATGAGAAAGTAGACAATGCCGTGATGGCGACTACACATCATCTGAAACTGAGAAGCTTCACTGGGTACTGTAATTATGGCGCAACAATTTATTTTTCTTATCTTGGTTCCATCCCTTTTGTCTAGTGATTAAGGACCAACCTCCCCAATACACAACCAGCACCAACTAGGAGGAGAAAACAGCGCCATCCTCACTTTTTACCCATTTCTCTACCAATCGATTGTTAGTGACAATTCAAGAAACCGATGCAACCGTTCTGGCAGCTGCAGTGACATAGTGAGGTGTGATGATGTGTGGTGGATTTTACAGGAATAAATCCTGTCCTGCTGTTGCCAACCATTGGGGAGATGGAGAATGTTGTGCAGCGACAGAGACTAGGGCATTGTCAGAGAACCATCACAACCTCAACCACAACCCAATATCCGTATCCGACCCACCATTAACTCCCCTTTATCATCACCACCACCATTACCATCCCCACACTGACACACTGACACACTCCACACCGACAATCGCTCCTCCTGGATACAGCAAATATATCCTAGTAGCCGTCACTGGTACTGACGTCCGGGACCCGATGCAGACTATAGCTTCGGCACCTTATACTATCTGATAATAGCCTCTAAAACGTATGCTGACCAGAAATGGAGAAAAGCGGGAAGCGTCACTTCTGATGTCTTGTGAGCAGCCCCATTGAAGTGAGCTGTCTCATATTGGATCCATGCCTCCTCCCCTCCACCGCCACCCCATCGACACCTCCGCCTTGGTGGTGACTCCTGGGTGTGAATGAGGTACGGAAACTTCCAGTCTCTTCCCCCTGCTTTCTTAACGCCAGCGGCACATCTGGGAACGTATTAATTATCCCAGCAGGCCAACACACTGCATGGTTAAACCACGGTTCAGTCAGCGGAAACAAATGACTATTGTTATTCGGGAAACAGCCATTTCTTTCACTCCCCTATCCTTGAGCTGGGAGTCAGGAGCGATGTGTTATTGTTCTGGAAGCGAGGGAGGATGTTGTGGATGAGGGAAGCTCTGTCTACCTTGGCTGCTCTCACTGCTGGGCTAGGATGTCCCGTGAGTCGGCTAGGAGGGCCAACCAAGAGGAACGCCCATGAATCCATCAAGAGAAGATAAGGCTGTGTGTGTTTGTCCAGAAGCCACTTACTGCCAGACGGCGTCGGAGCCAGCATCCGAAACGACATCTTGGTTCAAACGCCGGCTTTATGAGGGCTCTTGTTAGCGCAGAGCACTGGAAGGAAGAGAGTCGTGTGCATTGTTTTGGAACGTCCAGTCCTAGAAAAGTATTGGAGATGGACAGCTTGAAAAAGTGGAATAAAGACACACACATACACGCCATGTCTTTAGTGGAGAAAATCAGTTTTGCTCAGAGCAACATTTCAATTAATAATGACACAAACATAGATTTCTATGTAATATGGGTGAAGCTTAAAGCCCAAACATTCAGAGATAGATTTAAACTTTTAATGAAAACTAGGATAGATTTGAGATAGATTTAAACTTTTCATGAAAACTGGAATATATATGTATGCAGTGCTAGGGCTAGGATAATGATTGATGATCTTCTGAAGAGAGGTGAAATGTCATTTTCATCCCATGTGTATTTCCTGATGGCGCTTAACTACGTACTGATATATGTAGTGCTGTGCTTTCAGCTGAACCACTTTTACATGTAGTGCTGTTTAAAAAAGACGGCATGTTTAAAAGACGGCAAACATTAAGTGCCGTTGTGAATATTTGAGCCAAAGCGGGTGGGTGTTAACTTAATTTGAATACCGTTCATTCTCTTTATTGAATCGTCAACCTTTTTTTTTTCAAAAGTGTTTGTTGTGCTTGCTAAAACAAGCAGCTTACAAACAGAACAATAAATCGCACTTATGTCATAGAAGAGAAGAACACATAAAACATATAGAACTGTAAAATAAATTGACGGTAGTACTGTATGAAAGGATTCATAAGAGAGCCATTTAAAGGTCCCATGGCATTCTACTTTATGGATGCTTATATATAGGTGTTAGTAGGCCCTTAGTACAGTATTTCTGGAGCTCTATATCTAAATAATATCATATTATTATTATACATAGATATAGATATCATATAATATATATTTTATTAAGGCCAAAAGCTGTGCGCGCCTCCAGACGGTATTATGAATCTAAAACGACTGTGTCGGGTTCTCTGACGTCTCTGGTTCTTCCACTTCCACATCAGTCTGAAGTAGACTGAACCGCGACATGGAGGAGAAAGGGATTGTTGCGCGTGATTTTTGACTGTGATTGTCTCCCATCAGAGCCCCGCTGCCCTCTGCCGAGGCAACACCCCCTCAGCAGCGGGCAGCACCGAGGCACCACCACCTCGGCAGCGGGCAGCCCTAAGGCGGTGGTGCCTCGCGGCGGAGGTGCCTTGCAGTGCTGGTGCCTCGCGGCGGTAGTTGTGGTGACAATCACGGGCAACAATCCCTTTCTCCTCCATGTCGCGGTTTATGTACTTCAGGGACTCAAATCCAAAGTTCCTTTCCCCCAATTCCTTCTCAACCATGGCTTAGATAACCCCCACTGCGAGTTTCGTCAGAGAACCCGACGTGTTATGCGCCATAACACCAACAGCAGAACGGTTATCCAAATATCAAAGAAGTGTACAACGCAGTGTGTGTATTCACACACAAACACACACATGTGGCGCTCGCACGGTCGTAGCTCATTGTCTAATTGGCGGGGCAAATTCTCTGAGCGGGCAAGGCAGAGAAAGGGGAGGTAACTTGGCCCCTTATGATGACGTATGGGGCAAAATTCAAAATTGGAGCATCTGAGCTTTCATTTTTCAAAGGCGGAGCAGGATACCAAGTGCTCGTTTTACACCTAACGCCGTTTCTAGCTACTGGGGGACCATAGACAGGCTAGGGGAGCTCATATTAATGTAAGAAACCTCATAAAGTGAAATTTTCATGCCATGGAACCTTTAAGGAGCTGAAAAACTGAAAATCAATGTACCTGAGACACAGTGTTGCCAGTAAACCTTTTATTTTAACACTTCCACAATAGCTGCTTGTCTTAAATGCAATACAAATCATGACACCTGGCCATAACATACAACAACTGTACTTTTAATTCAATCTCTGACATTTTATCTCTTGGTTGGTAAACATCCCTATTGTTTATTTAGATAATTAATCTGAGCTCCTTCCTGCGCAAATGGAGAGAATGAATTATAGCTAAGCTTTCCAACACAGTATTTTTATTGACCAACAGGACATTTGCATGGATGCAGTAAAAACAAGGTTCCTGCCATATGACTTATGAATGTAGCCTACTTTTTTTTTAAACTCTGCTAATGAATAATAAAAGCTTTGTCTTTTTATCAGCCGTCAAGGAAATGCGGCAGTTTATTCTCCTAATGAGCACCTGCGTTGACGTCAATTTCTGAAAAAAAGGTTATTATATCAGATGGTAGACTTCAAGATAGATACCATAGTATCAGTATTAATACCAACTATTGTTTCGAACACTAGTCTAGGATGCAGAGCCCGGAGCAGGGGGGTTACTACCCTCTGTGGTTTCTAACACTAGACTAAGGTACAGAGGCCGAAGCGCCTGTGGTATCTAACAATAGACTAAGGTACTGTGGCCTTAGCGACTGTGTTTTGTAACTCTAGACTAAGGTACAGAGGCTATAGCGTCTGTGGTTCATAACAATAGACTAAGGTACAGAGGCCGTAGCGTCTGTGTTTTCTAACTCTAGGCTAAGGTACAGAGGCCATAGCGTCTGTTTTTTCTAACTATAGACTAAGGTACAGAGGCCGTAGTGTCTGTGTTTTCTAACTATAGACTAAGGTACAGAGGCCATAGCGTCTGTGGTTTTTAACACTAGACTATGGTACAGACGCCATAGCGTCCGTGGTTTATAACACCAGACTAAGGTACAGAGGCCGTAGCACCTGTGGTTTCTAACACTAGACTAAAGTACAGAGGCCGTTGCGTCTGTCGTTTCTAACACTAGACTAAGGTGCAGTTGAAGTAGTGTCTGTGGTTTATAACACTAGACTAAAGTACAGAGGCCGTTGCGTCTGTCGTTTCTAACACTAGACTAAGGTGCAGTTGAAGTAGTGTCTGTGGTTTATAACACTAGACTAAAGTACAGAGGCCGTTGCGTCTGTCGTTACTAACACTAGACTAAGGTACAGAACGCAGAATCATCATTGTTGATACCTAGTGTTATTATACCTAGTATAATAACAGTGTTATTATACCTAGTATAATATCACTTGACAAGGGAAAACAAAGAAAGAAGCATCAGTGTTTAAACTTTCTGTGTTCTAACACTAGATAAGGCACAGTGACAAAAGCCGTATATGGTTTCTACCACTAGAAACTAGACTTGTGAGAAATCATGTTTTTTTGTTTTGAACATTATTAAATTAAGTTTAGGCCCGAGGAGATAAGCTAACCTTCAAACATAAATGAAAACTTTATTTACAAATAGGTTTTAATACATAGTACACTTTATTCTTTGCCCTGCTGTTTATTTAATGATAGCATAGCTGTATAGTACAATAGTGAAAAAATCCAATTGCATTCAAACAATTTTCCCATGTTTTAATGTTGTTTAAAGAATGGCATCTCTTCGTTTGGGAGCGGTTAAGGGCTTACAGAGCTGGCCTCAGTTTTGCCATAACTCATGAAGAGCTTGGAATAGTTGCAATGGGTTGTGTCATTAAGGCAATTTAACAAACCCTTTCTCCTATTAATAAATGAGTTTCTCTACTATCGAGTGCCAGCGCTGGGCGCCAGATGTTTTCCATTTACATCAAACTGTGGCGGAGCATTGTGACACCCGCTGTGTGGAGATGTGATTTACGTCCAACTACTATGATGCTTTCAGACGCTTTGTCCTCAGTTCAGAGAAGGGTCTTTCTCTTCGCCTCAGTTCTACCTGCAGATTTAATTTAATTTAAAGTATTAATGAATGGTGTAGTATTGGTGTATCGGTGACCAAAGTGCTACACTGTATGGCAATACAGCATCCTAGCAAATGGAGTCTTGATTTGAGGGAATATTTACTCTTTTTTTTCGTGGCTCGTAAGGACTTAAATCTCAAAGAGATTGCAAACATTTGTAGGTCATTCAGCAGCCCAGTACCTCTTTTTCAATTTCAGAGAAATTTTGGACACCTTAAACCACCCAACAAACTCATTATGGCAGACCCTGACCCATGCTTCTGTTCTCTACTTATGGCTATGTCTGGCTGGAGTGTGAAAAAACTGTTGTTATTTTGATTACATGCCAACACTTTGGGCTGTTTGGATCAACAAAGCCCCCATTCAAATTACAAAATAAAAAATATTAATGATGAAATAACAAGCGTTACAATTCCGATGTCAATGTTCTGTGTGTGAGGTGTGATGAACATGACACCTAATGAAGATGATGCTTTGTTGACTCTTGAACCATCAATGCAGAAATCATGCAGGACATCAAAGTAAATTACTTTTTTGTGGCCCTATTCAATCTGCTGTCTTCCATTTAAGAAAAGCTGTTTTTTCGGTTGAGGATAATTTCTCGCGCCAGAGCAGCGGTCACTAATGGCAACCATGCCATCACTTAATTGGACCATTATGGCACTGGTTGAGCCACAACTTTGTTTATTTCGATTACAGTCTTTTAGCAGACACGTATACAAATTACAAGTGCACGGTAAAGAAAAGATCTTTTTAGCATTTGAGTAGAACAAGCTGTCAAATTACATGTCTATGTTCCTTTAAATATACATTAGATTGATTATCCAGTAACCTACTGATTGTGTGTTTTACAGGTGAGGGAATGAAGTGTTTCTCTTGGAAGTGTGATGCAACACAGGACACTGGGCACGAAACACAGAATTCAGGAAATAACAATGCAGGGAATACAAGTTAGAATACTGTTTAGTAGGGGTGGAAAAATTCAACGTTTTGGCTTTGGCACTGTAAGTGGCTATACATTTATGTATATATATATTTATATATATCATTTATAAATATATGGCTCCCCGAAACAATTGGTTAAAATACATGTTTTATTGGAATAACGCTTCAAAAAAATATATTATGTGGAGGAATTCAGTGGCTTTCGGATCCACCCTTGGCCCGAGTCTGATACAGCAGAGCTTTAATCTTAAGCGGGTCACAGACTAGACGAGCAACAGTGCGCCGCGTCGGGAAGCGTCAATTTTAGGTCTTGTTCTGTGTTTAATAATTAGTGGTCATGGTGCTGTGATGCACACCAAGGTTTTAAGCAATGCTGGAAGTTAGAGCTTTGCTAAATGGTTGTGCCATTCGCATCCGCAATGATTTTCTTTTACAATTGATGTGATAAAGGACATGCCAATACTTTGACAAAGTGGCAAAAAAACAGGCGCGATCAAATTTGTTAGTCTTGAGCGCTGCCGGGACAGAGACCAAGACATCATCCGAGACTGAGATGTACTGAGTAATTTTAAAACATTTTGTTAACTGAATGAACCAAACAATACATACCCTAAACCGTGACATGTGAACTAAACAGATTCCATCCTTGCTGTTTACAATACAGTTGAGAATGGAGGGAACACAGTGTAGAATGCAGAGAATATACTTTAGAATACGGTATAATATTGTGGAATACAGTAAAGAATGTTGAAAATACTGTTGATTAGAATGATTAGAATACAGATTAGAATGTAGGGAATAGTTTAAAATACTGTATGGAATTCAGTAAAGAATAGGGTAATAAGAATTTAGGCAATACCATTTAAAATGCAGGGAAGACTGCTTGAGATGCTTGGAATTAAGTAATCAGAATCAGACATATTTCTGTTAAAGTAAAAACCCCACAAACAAAAAAATGGCTAAAAATATAAACATACGAAAATATTTTCGATGTGGAATGCATTGAATAGAGTTGAACATTGTATAATAGATGGTTCTCCAGATCTGATATGGAGCAAGACTGGTGAGGGCTTAGAGATTATCAGTGGTGATCAATCACTCACATTATTTACTGCTCCGTGGGGGCTCTGTAAGATAAGCACCATGAAAAAGAAATGTGTGAAATATATTCAATAATTGTCAAGAAAACATTGTATAAAACTTTTATTTAACAATCTGAAATATAGAGGCACAGAGAGGGAGGTCTAACACTTTGACATAGAACGCACACACCCAGAGAGACAGCCCTGAAGCATGGAAATAAAATAAATATTCTTCCTCGAAAGCAAGATTTCACAAGCGACAACAATATATGCATAACATATATCTATATCCGCATTAAGAGTCGCAGACATGTGATTGCAAACCATATTTAAATTAGTGTTATCGTGTTTAATGTTGATAATAAAGTGACAAGACCGGGGCCCTGTTCACACCTGACATTAAAATGTAGCTGTAGGGTGTTCTGATCAAATATCGACAGCCTTAAGTTCAAATGTGAATGCACCCGAGATGCATTGAGGACGCAATGAGGTCTGATCGCTCAGAGTGCATTTAGAGGAGGTCTGGCCGCATATGCCCACATTCTGTTAGCATTTTGATGACGTAGGGTACTGCTCTTACTGCCTGCTGTGGTTGTGCAGTCGATTAAAACACAGGAAGCTGAGCATACAATGAATGAGCGTGAATCATTGTCTCGAACAAGGATGTCAATGAGTGGCTTAAGTCGAGACAGCCTGGCAGCTGCTCTGAGCGATCTCTGAACGAGATCAAATAAACAATTCTGTTGAACTGGGTCGTGTGAGTGACTGAGAAGCAACTGAATCTGACTTGAGACCACTGAACAATATTGAACCAACTGCTCCCTTGAAGTACGTTTGCTACCTCAAAAAGAACAAAAGAGTGTCAGAGTCAGTGTTTTGATTAGTCAAATGTGCAGAGTAACATTCTGTACATTGCAATCATATTGAACATGGCAGGCAACAATGCGTGGTAGGCATTAGCAGATTATTAAAAAGAGATAAAATAGCAAAAATATGGCAAGAATAGCATAAGAAAAAAATATGTCAAATATTAAATCAGTAATGACGCAAATATTCAGCATTTTCCATTAAGAATCATTCTGGTAAAAAAGATGGGGGGATTCCGTCCTTAAACCAAAATATCATTCATATTTAGAGGATTCAATTGTAATGAAGTTTCACTTTTTAATAGTGTAGTGAATGAAGTAGTTGGCGGATGAGGGATATTACGATCGGTGTGTCTCGGTGTGGGCTTATGGAAACATTCTTTAATACATCTATGTTTTGGGTATGTTATGTTTTTTGTTTCCCTGTTTGATTACTAAAAGGCTATCACTACTTTGATGCAAGTTAACATTGGCTTGTAGCACCAATTGCAATCGAGATGAAAGATCAATACAATTATAAGAAAGCGATAAGTATCTAAGTAAGGTCTATGAATTTAGTTTACCACAATGGATGCAATAAGTGGACTGTGTAGTGAGTTATGTAAATATGCTGTTAAGAACCTCCGCCATTGTACATGTCCTACATGTGCAGTGACCGTTGTGGATGACAAAGATACCTGATTGCAATTGGTTCAACTGATTCATTTGTAGGCTTAGCTATAGCTGTCAAAAATCAACCTTGATGTGAATCAAATTAACGTCACTTTTTCATAAAACAGAAATTGCATCGTATGTGTTCAGTCCCAAATAGCTCTATGATTGTGTTTATATATTGAATTTGTGTAAATAATTTGCAATGAAAACAAATTTGGCTCTGCAAACAAATATTTATTTGCAAATAAAGCGTGGCACGGAGATCCAATCACAATTGGTCACTGGAGACCCATTCTAATCCGAGGTGTATAAACTGATGTACAGAAAGCTTATGATCAGATCACCTAAGACGCATGTAAATGCCAGGTGTGAACATGGTCCGGGTTTTACCACAGAAGGAGAAAGATATCGATCAACACACAAATCCTCCAACAGTGAACAGTGCCGTGGCCAGCTCTTCTTCTGCACACGTGCAGAATGATGCAGCATTAGTCACTGTATTTACATTGTCACGGTGGGGATTACAGAATGTGCTCTTTACGTTTGTTGATTGTTTGTTAATTAAATGGACTCTGCGTGTAATAGGTGCCATTGTTTGCTCAGCTGTGTGGGGGGATTTATATCCAGGCGTGCACTCCATATTGCATGCCCGGACCTCTTGGTGGAGCCGGCGATGCCTTCAGCATCAGCATATTGCGAGATGTAAGCAAAGAGCATTGGGAGGCATCATCTGTCAACCAGATCAAATAACACACTCTCAAACCTGCCAAAGTCATTAACTTCACATGCTGCCGGGGGGTAGTGCTCACAGCTGAAGACAGAGGAATATTTTCAATCAGAGCTTTTTTTTTTTCTTTCTTTTCTTTCAGTTGTGTTCAATCAACACAACTGCCATTTGGGAAGCATGATTTGAGTGGGCACAGGAGAAACAATGCCAATCATAAAGGCATGGATGTTGATGTTCCACTACACAATAATTCCAGAATTTCCAATGTTTTCCGGCTCTAGCGGTTCTGCTTGGCAGCTCAGACTTCACTTGGCTAAACACAGGCTGCTATTTGTTCTGTGAATGAAAACTAAGGTGCATGGTCAGGTCTATCTGTTTTCCATGAGTTTTTGTGAAAATGGGCCAGTGCCATTCTGATCACTGATAAACACACAAAAATACAAATGGAACAGAGCGTATACATACACGTTCATAGAAGCAACACAAGAAACAGGTCAATAGTTAAGGACAAAATTTGACAGGAAGCTAGAATCATGCTACAGGGATAAACGGTTAAGACAAAGCACAACGAAGTGTGTGTTCATTATGCTAATTGTAAAAAATCCTATCCCCTTAAGTTTCTAGGTTAATATATGTCGTTTGAGACGTGATTCAAAGAAAAGGTTTAATTAGCGACAAAAGTTGATAGCTCTCCATGTTTTCTTCGCTGTCAAAGCGCACCATCTGCACCGGCTCGCTGATTAATGAGCAGGTGGGCTAGCGCGCCGTTTCATCATAGTGAGCACTGAAGCAAACAAAACCCTGATATGAAATCACTTTTATATCAGAATACCAAGAAATATCCAGGAAAGAACTGTTCAGGAACTCATCACAACTAGGTTCAATATGTAAGAGATTCACTGCCACCACGAAGACAACTGGATGAGTCTCAATGGATCTGTCTCTCTCTCCCTCTCTCTCTCTCTCTCTCTCTCTCTCTCTCTCTCTCTCTCTCTCTCTCTCTCTCTCTCTCTCAGAACCCAAGTGAATGGGAAGGGAACAGTAAATCAACTGCGTTTATAGCTTTTCTTCCTTTTGGCCACTCAAAGTGCTGGACAATTAGTGCCTCACATTCACCCATTCGTACACACATTCACAAACAGACAAATTCAGAGGTGCACAACATGCGATAAATCGCCAGACGAACAATGTGCAAGGCCGGGATGACATCATCATTCTTTGCGTTTTTTATATATTTCATATTTAGGGTTAGGGTTTTCCATCAACTTTATGAAAGATTTATGAGGTCTTCCTCAAGGACAGCTCGATACTGAGCTTTGACGAACCAGGGATGAAACCAGCAACCTTTCACACAACCCGCTCAACCTTGTGAAATATTGTCAAAAGAGGTGTCTGAACTTTCCCAATGCTGTCCAACCTCTAAAACTAAAACCATATTTTATTAAGCGGTATTCACTGTAGTTGAATTCTTATTTTGAGTGACCAGTCCTGAATTTTCTGCTGTGACACCTAATTCCGATATGAATAAAGTACATATCCTCTCTTTGCCAAATAAGGCAAAATTCTACCTGACAATCAAAGTGCATTCTGAATCCTCAGAAACTCTGACAATAATTGTACCCTCTATTAGTGGTTTCATGCATGATGGCTTTATTATGAAAACATCACAATGAAAACACTAAGAGGAAAAAGATGTAGGTGGCATTTTGAACAGGTTACTAGCTAGGCATTACGCAATGCAGCAGATCCTCACTGGATCTCCAGCCTATCTCTCCTTCCGCGCTGTCTCTCTACATCCTTTCTCTGCTGAGAAGGGACAAGCATCTATAGAACATTACCCACACACACACACAAGGATTGATTCTGACGCGTATCCACATAATAAGAGGTATGATGGAAGTGTCTCGCACACGCAGTCAGATGCATGCCTCGCTCACCCTGACTGCTTTTCCCTCAAGCAGTGGTGGACCGTTAATGTAACGTACAATTACTGTGCACACTTTATTAGTAAATATCTTACCGCTAATTGATACAGCGCAGGTGTTGCTTAGCCAGAAATGCTTGGTGCGATAAGTAAGGGGCTTGCTTTTTAATTACCTGAGGGACTTTGCCAATTTACATTCTGCCTTTAAGAAGTCCCCTGAGGCAGAAGAGCGGGTGAATGTGTGTATCAGCGCATCATTTGCATACACGCCAAACTGGCAGGAAAATGTGAGGACAGAATCCATCGAGTTTTAATTGGGTGTATAAAGAACTTCGCCCGGAACTCCAGCGACTATCACCACATCAACATTTGATCGAGACGACGCTAAGATTGTACTCGGAATAAATAAAATAATAAAATTGAATAAATAATACAAAATGAAGGCTACACACACTTCCCCCGTGTGTGTGCTTGTGTAGTTGAAGGTCAGACAGCTTGTTAGGTAGAGCCACGGGGGGAGCGGAAGGGGCCGGTCACTTATTAACTCCTCTAAAGACAGCATGGCAGGAGCCATACTGCAGGCGTCGCCCATCTGGCGCTGGCGCACCTCACCGCAAAATCCAAAGCACCTCCGGAATCAGAGCACGGCAACAGAATCCAACGCCCTTAAATCAGATGTGGTGCCTTTAAACGTCTGAGCAATCAAACATCAGCAACATGATGAAATAAGACCAGGGCTTCACGTTTAATGAGAATATGTTACACTAGTTCCTCATGTACAACGAAAATAACAATCACAATGGAGCAAAAAATGAAAGTACAATTTAAATGAAAAATAACTCATTGCTTAATTGTATGTAGGGCAATCCATAATATTGGTGTATATTCAACTAGGACATGTAACATGAGGATGATATGTTAATATATCTGACTTGCATATAAAGTCCATGTCGGATATATTTTATGGATTGCGGATTGTATGAGACGTATTTGGTTTACCTTTAGGTTACACGTAGTGTATATATGAAAGCCACTTTTCCCTCCCCTTATGAAGCCAGGGTATTATCTCATTTGCTTATGAATAATGTTCAAATCAGAGACAGCAATGGGATTGACTGAGCAGGTAAAATGAAACACACTACATCACTTATTATCGACAGACAAACATAAAAAGGCACAATAAAGTTTTCATGTTAGGGGTAATCTTTATTTTAGCTTTTTGGCACAGGTCACTACATATAAACAGGAACTCCTATCCTTGTTGTACACCTGTTCACATTCAGGCACCAAAAAATGTTATTTCAAGAGAGCAAACACGTAATAAATTCCAGAAATTTAATACAGCTGAAGTCGTCAAAAAATATTCATGGGAATGTCTATAATAATCCTCATAATTCTTCTTTTCCTTGCTCGAAACATTAGCATGCCAAGACACACACATTGTTTTGCAGTTTTCGTTTTAATTGCGTCCAATTAATTACACATTCTGAGAGAGCGGTGCATTAGCATAGTGCTACGGCCCCATGTAGTAGAGTGACCTGCTGCTATACACTAGGGGTGAAAAGGTCTCTCAGAGTTGATATGAATAAGAGATGCTGCTGCAACCTGCAAAATGCTCTGGCACACTGCAGCTGAAATGAAACAGCTCGGGGCGCCTTGCCTTGTTCATGCACACTATGCTATGCTGTGCTATGCTATAGCAAACCCAGGGTTAGCCATAGCCCAGGGTTCAGTGTTGCTGTAATATCGAGGGGTTAATATATTTTGGCCTCATATAATATCTTTCTTTTAAGATGCAGTGTGTGTAATTTTATAGCATCTAGCGTTGAGGTTGCAGATAGCAACTATCCATCATCACCCAATCACCCTTCCCTTTCTGACAACGTATTGGCCTTTATCGTGACAGGGGCCAGTAGGTACTTCCTTAATGATGTCATCGTCTACAACAGCTTCAAGTAGCCAAGTGTCCAGCGATGAGGTTCCTTGAAAGATTTAGTTATTAAGTCTGTAAAACTATAGGTCATAGCTTGCAATAAAGATAGTGATTATTGCTCTAAGGGTGCAGTGAACCCCACATAAAAAAAAAACAAGATTTTCAGCACAGTAATCTATGCCATCCTGTCACTGTTACTAAAATAAGACTGTATCTTAGACAAAGAGGTACAATTCTAGTTTTTGGCAGTCTCAGCCAACTTTTTTGTTGTGTGTTCTACTCTGCTCTGAATGCAGGTGGCCTGGCGTGTGTGGTGTATGCGAGGTACATGTGGATGTGCGGAGCTTTGTCTGGGAAGCGGTTCATTTTGCTGTCTGCATTTTACGGAGGGTTCAAACTTTGTACAAAACAATGCAAAGTCTGAAAAAAGGAGCTCTGACTTCATATTCAGGTTTCATTTATTAGATCCCATTTGAACAACATCCGTGAGAACAGATCCCCCCCTCCTTCCATGAACTCTTAGCCCAAACTCTATTTTCCAGATCTCAGTGTTTGAATTTGAGTTGAAACAGTGGTTTCTGTGTCCCTCACGTTTTAAGTTGATTGAATAAAAACACATCTATTCTAGAGTCGTTCAGTTCTGAGATTTTTTATTAATTTCTTTGTTAGCGTCACAGTGAATGAGGTATGATTGGATTTGTTGGTTTAGCCTATTATAACAGAATTCTAAATATCTTGCTAACAACATAACAGCTAATGAATAGCAGACATGGATGAGCGTGAGTTCATGAATGTTGCTCTTACTAAATTGTAGAATCACACTGGTTTTCTATTTTATTGCATCCAAATGTCTCCATATTGCTAAATATCTAAAGAGGAATATTGTGACAACAATGTGAGTCGTATTGGTATCGATCAGATACACGTCCATGCATCAGTACACATGCATCCGAATGAGCTGTTATTTACGGTTCCTACATCTGTATTCTGTATTTGCGCTCCTGAACGCATACAGTGCACAAAGAAAGTTGGGATTAAAAGAATGCAAATCTGCTTGTGATGCAGGCCAGAAAGGTCAGGCTGTCTCTCGGTGCTCTTTTACAGTTTACAAATGGGATGTCGGAACCGTGCTCACAATCTGACCTCCGCGTCTTCAAACAAACCCTCACCAGCCCACAGGCTTTAAATACTGAGTGTATTCATCACTGGGAACCGATAATAGTATGCCTTCCCTTACTCGTACTCTCACTCTGGTCGTTTTATTAATTTTTTCATGTCTTCCTTAATGAACTATGCGTGTAGAGGCAGTGTTGCATTTTTGTTTACATCACACATTAGTTAAAGGTCCCGTAGAAATGATATCGGAGCCATCATTTGAACATTGTGTGTTAGAAATGCCACAGCAAAACGTCAGCTATTAGTGAGTTAAATGCTCTGTGAGACTTTCTGTTCCTGTTGACTCCGCCTGCCTCTGTACGAGATTGTAGACCGCTCCCGGCTCATTTATGACCAAGCAGGATATCTCTTCCCTGATTGGCTTTGGGAATTGTGTCTGTCAATCACATGCAAGCAAACAGTTTAAAAATAGCTCCACCACCGGTGCGTGAAATGCAACATTTCACCATGGCTGAGAAACGTAGAGCAGGAGAGAGCAGAGAGGGATAAGGATTTTTCTTGGATTGTTCCTTTCCTTCATCTTGTCCTCTTTGTCTCTTTTCTTCTCTCTACCTGTTACAACTCTGAAATGTAACCTACAGCAGGATTAATATGTACATCATGCAGTACATTATAGGAGGTAATTCACATACACTTACATTATCTAGGATATCATTTTTATATTTACATCATACAAATTTTAAACATAAACTTACATCATGAAGGAGTTAATACGTATGCTTACATCATATAGGGGTTAAAACGTACACTTACATCATTATGAAATCAAAATGTCAAACTTTATAGTAGTTTTCGCGCATGTCATTTATAAGCCTTTAGTAAGTGATAAATTAATCATTAACAATCATTCATAAACATTTGCAGATGATTATAAAGTGCTCAGCCTACTAGGCTAGCCTATTGATTGGAACCAAATTGGTTAATCTAATCTCTCGGTCATACATCCTTTACTAGACTGAATATTTTGTCATGACATATAATGACTAATCAACATCACATCTGGTGGTGAAATAGAGTTCCTTTAACATAGCCCTTATAAATCATCTGTGAATTAATTGTGGTAATGATGAGTTCATCAATAACTAATGGCATATAAATGACTGAACTTTGATACCGGTAAAACGCTGTACAGTAGTTGATAAACATACATCATACAGGAGGAGTTAACATGTATACCTACATTGTAAAATAGGGGATATATATACATCATACAGGAGGAGTTAACACATATGCCTACATTGTACAGGAGTTGATATAAATAAATTGTACAGGAGGAGTTACCATGTACACGTACATCATCCAGTAGTTGGTATAATTAAATCATATATGAGCAGTTAACAAGTATATGTATATCGTGCCTGTTAATACGTACATCATACAGAAGGAGTTAACATGTATACGTAAATCATACAGTAGTTGATATACATACATCATACAGAAGAAGTTAATATGTATATCTAAATTGTACCGGAGTTGATCCCCACAGCTAGGGACGATTGGAGGAGAACAAAGTTTCACTCATCTATTCTCAGCATGATTGTATCAAACATACACTCCGTTACTCCAACATGGATTCTTGCTGTCCCTTTTACCCTTCTATATTTTATCCCCTCTTTTATTAAATATTTATGTCTCAAGAGCTTCCTCCCAGTTGCTGAAATATTTATTTAAAACACACACCATATTCCTTCTGTCTTCAAAGAAAGACAACGGAGGTAAAAAATCTACTTTGTCACATTATTTTAACAGAAATCCCTCCCGCCGGACTCATTTGCACGATTTCATGTCATCAAAGCGGTTGTATTTCAATGTCCCATTACTTCCTACATCCCATAATGAAACGATCACAGGCAACGTGCTTTGTACATGGCCCTGACGACCTCACGGCACCGCAGTTTCCATGCTAATCAACAACATGACTTCAGCACTCACCGATGTCTCCGAAAGTCTTTCCCAATTTACTTTCCTGCCATCACTCAAACACCATCAAAAACATATCTGTGAGGTTTTAAAACTGCATTTTGAGAGTCGCTTTTGACTTTCTGGCTTGAAGCAAAAACCCTTTGATTTGATGTTCAGGGGAGCCGCAGCGGGGAAAATCACTGTTTGGTAAGGTAGTTAGAGTTATTACTCCTGATTGTAATACACAAACCACTTCCTGTACAGAGATTTAACATTCTGCAAAAACTCTGCGTCCTTCAAGACTCAGTATTAGCTGATTCCCAGGGCGTAACCGTCTACAGTTGTTTATTGGGGCCTGCCAAATCTTACGAGGAAAGCAGCAGTTTAAAGTTTAATTTTACTACAGGGTAAAACAATTGACCAGGTGATAAAATACTTACCTCAAACTTAACCTAAATTCAATTTGTGTCTTTGTTGCCAATCTGAATGTTGATATGGTAATAGATTAATCGCTCTCTCTGCCTCTCTGTCATACAAAGTGAATGATGGATTTGAACATCAATGGATGGGATAGCAGATGACCACTGGCTCACAGTAGGCCTTTCCTATAAAACACTGAAAAGGCTGAAGAGGCTAGGGAGGAGGAGGTCATGCCTACTGGGATAATAGATCCAGAACCAGACCCTCTTACCCTCATGCCAGGCAGGCTTTATTGTCTCTCCCTTTCTCTTTCCCCTTATCCCTCTCTATCTCTTTCCTACGAGTCAAAGGTTTTTATTTCGACAGCATTGAGAACAAACATTTACATTGCTGAAGCTCACAAATACAATTGGATCAACAAAAATGTATTAATTATAATGTCTCTTTATCAATTTCTCTCTCTCTCTCTCTCTCTCTCTCTCTCTATCTCTCTCTCTCTCTGTCTCTGTCTCTCTCTCTCTCTCTCTCTCTCTCTCTCTCTCTCTCTCTCTCTCTCTCTCTCTCTCTCTCTCTCTCTCTCTCTCTCGTCTCCCTCTCTCTGAACATCGTTGTTTTTTTAAATGATGGCTGTGTTCACATGCGTATTGCACAATATCTGACAGTCAGTGGTTAATTGCAGGTTGCTTTGTTACTGCTGATACGCAGAGAGCATATGGCTAGCTACTAACTGGCTGCAGCAGCGCTAGCAGGTAAGTTACTGTACTGCCGTTCGCTTTGCTCAGTTAAAAGCAAAGCTGCCAACTCTTGCCAACACATTAAGTGTGAGACTCATGCAAATTACCCTCTTCACACTCTTTCACATCACACCTATCTCTCGTTAGAATTACGCACAGTTTAGCCGCAAACTTAGAGTCTACTTTGAAGATAGACCCCATAGTGCACTACATTGGAGGCTTCAAATTCAAAAAATCATTGACGGGGGGGGGGGGGGACCAACATGACTTTGGGGCTGCACTGGCCAACCACACTACCCTTGCTAGGGAGGGACCATGGGTCAACACAGAGAATGCTCTCTGAAACAGGTCATTGCTGGTGTGACGGTGGAGGCCAAAGCCTACCACTTCCAGTGGGCCAGCCTGGCTGCCCACCAGGATGGGGAAATGATTGAACTTTCCCATGCACTCTGCAGCATAGCAGGCAGGGGCCCTCATTAAACAGGTGGGGGTGGATATTTTTGGGCCCTTCCCAATTACTAATGCTCGGAACTGCCACATGCTGGTGTCAATGGCTATTTCACACAGTTGCTCTAGGAGTATGCTAGGACAGCTGATGTCGTTGGTGCAAGATTTTGTGCACCCAAGGAGTAAAACAGTCACCAGGGGCGGAAATTTAGTCCCAGGTGTTCCTGGATTTGTGTGAGAGGATGAGTTGAGGAAGACCAGGACGACCCTCCTCCACCCAAAGGGTGGCCGGAACCGTGTGAGTTGCTTGAGAACCTCTCAGACATTGAGTCAGGGAGAGGGTGGTGGTGTTACACAAGGATAAGCTGGCACCAAACTGCCCCCTGGCTGCCAGTGAACAGCCTTAGGACTAGGCCGGGTTCAGGACCTGTAGCGTCCGAGAATGTGTGGGCCGCACTGACCTCGCCTTCAAGTAGCCCTGCGGCAATCAGGAAGAGGCTCTTCTATAATTTTCTTAAAATATTCTAGATGTTGTTATTAGTTATAGTTGGTGTTACTGTTTGTGTATATTGGTTGTGTTCTGCCATGAAAATATGCAGAAATATATATCATAGATGGGGGTGCTATTCCCCTTCATGTCCCCTGTTGCTTTACCCTCATTTAAGTTACTTCCTGATATATAGTCCTCCTTTGTAAACTAAGTATTGTTGAACAGTAAGCTTGCCTCTGTCGTCATCACGCTACAGCTCTCGCCAAAAAATCTTCAAACAATACTTGAAGTGATGTTCAAGCTCTTTCACTCCTTTAAATATATTTTTTACCATCATGAGTATGAAATTCAATTTGAAAAAAAATATTAGGCATATATATGCGGGAATTGTATGAAATAATTAAGTTTGCATCACCTTTATATCACCAGAGGCAATGTTATTTCTAGCCCTTCATCATTAAAACTAAACCCGCCTATGGTGTTGGATGTTACATTTCACCTTGTTAGTTGAATGTAATTGTTGCTGACTGGAATGTTCCAGAAATGTAGTTATGGCTTCTTATCATAGCAGATGCATGTATGTTTATTGTATAAAAATATGATTTGCCATACAAAAGATAGCTTTCAAAAAATCCACCACTGACCCTTACCCTAGAATAAATATGGCATTGATAAATTCAGAAATGGAAGTTCACAAAAACCTTTTGCAATTTATTGTGTTGATAGTGAGTTTTTTATTAGATTCTTTTGCCCGGAAATATCTAGGGCCAGATGTCGTCCACACATAATTTAAATGTTTTGTTTGAGCAGTGTGCGTTCTGTTACTATTTATGAGGGCGCATGTCCCAACATCAGGGCAAGTTAACAATTTATTTAATAATGTGTCTACACATGTATTTAGACCAGTGGAGGCTTCTCCATTGAGGAGAGGGAGGAAGATCCTGATTTACAAATCAAGAGCAGGCCTGATTTGACTAATGCGCTTTGCATCCTTTCCTTCTGGCCTTACAGTCCATTTCAAAGACATGCTGCCCACCAGCTTTCAAATTACTGTGATGCCACTGGTGGCTTTGTATCAACTTTATTCACATAACTATCCCTCCCTACTATTTTGTAGTTCACCAAAACACCCTGAAAGAACTTGAGTCTCACATTTTTATGCCACCATACACCAACAGTGCAAGCAGGCCAATGGCAACCAAGCGCGCAGTCCTTCCTGCCTCACTTTAAAAACCACCAGCCACCACTGGTGTACACACACACAAACACACACACACACACACACACACACACACACACACACACACACACACACACACACACACACACACACACACACACTCACACACACACACACACACAAACATATATCTGCATAGAACACACTTCACAGAAAGAAACACATTTTATTTGCGCAGTGGATGCATCCCAGTGGTGTGGATGTTAAACGGTATAGACGAGGGGTGAGGGGGTGTGGAGAATTACAGAGATGGAACTAACAGACGTCCACATCAGCATCAACTCTGAACTCTGCAGACAGGGGAAGAAAACGCACAACCATATTTGACATGAACCTTTAAGACAGTGTGTGTGTGTGTGTGTGTGTGGGGCGGGGGGGGGGATGCTCCAGAGGGATTGAAAATGTGTTGGTTTCAAACAAGCAATTTGTCCCGAGTACATCCCACAGATAATTCTCCCGTCTGTGGCGCGGTGAACGGAGGCGGACGCGTCTTGCGGGCCGAGTGAAGATAATAGGAAACTCTTAAACAAACTGTCCTTTCAATAGAAACTACTGAGCAGGCACAACCGCGCCAGACGCTCTGTTTGTGAGTCTGGATGCACAACGCACACTTTTGTAAAAGGCAATTATTCTCCTCACACTTGACGCTTGGTTGCTTCCCCCAGTCCGTCTCAGGACTCTCTGGACTATGCTCTGTTTTAAACAGGAGGCAGTAGCCACCGCAGTGAGGCACACGTACGGCTGACTGCGAGAGGTCTCAACATCCAATTTCCAAGTAAAAGGTCCATTTACTCCCGAGTCTGTAAACAAACAATTGCGAGATGTTGTTTATTGAGCTTCCAAAAATGTTCCTCGTTTTGGGACGGTGTACAAAAAAAAGTGATTTTAAATATGGACAAACAACAATAGCCTATGTCACACTTGTTAGTATTCAGGGTAGAACTATTGGAATGGAAAGGGCTTGTCTGAATGTAAAAACCTTATTACCTTCTAGAATTGTTCTTTTTTTCTCCTGTACATCTGTATTGCAGGAAAATAAACAGTTGACAAATCTACACTTTCCAGCTGTTTAACAGTTTGATGCCTAAAAGAATCCAACTTTTGCCAATAAATTGAATTAGCTTACGACTAAAAGTAGTACAAGCTGATGCTAGAAGTAATATTACAGTATTACAAGCTGTACAATATAATTACGGATACCACCTGGAGCGGCTATTCCGTGTGGTATTTATTTTCCCTGCATAAGCAATGCAAGATACATTTTATTGTAAATCCATACAGGAATCAGCTAGAACGGTGCCTAAACTAAACAAAAGGGTAAATATTACAGATGGTTGAGTTAGACAATATTGACAGTGCTTTATCATTTGAATGACATTATTAACCATTTTACATCAGTGTTTTAGTTACTTAAGTGTCAATGTTTGCAGTTTTTGCAGTTTTTTCCAAATTTGCAGTTTTTAACACATAGGTTAGTTTGTGATTCTTGTATGTATTCTTGTGTTGGTCTATAGGCACGTTCAAGGTCCTGGTGACAACGAGGCGCCACCTCAGTGATGACGCTCACGCTTACATGTGTTCCCGACAGCCCACACCGTTCACGTGCACTGCGTTTGGAATTTAAAAGTTCTTCACAGCAGGTTTTTTTTTATCCGATACAAAACAGTCAGAACTAACCAGAACCTAGTAGGATCAGTTTCAAGGTCGAACACCTTTTTTCCTTGTAGCCTATCACCTACTGTCCTTTTGCTTTTATTTATGAGAAGCACATTGTATTGCCACTGTATGGAAGGCAACACTTGCCCTTATCTAGAGCTGGTTTACCAATACACAACTTTTAAAACTGAGCAAAGTCGATGCCAACAGACGGTTACAACTTCAATCAATAGTAAAGTATGTGATATGACGGTTGATTCTTTTATATTGAGTAAAAATGTCATGTTACGCCATGTTCACTAGTAAACCATACGTCACCAACTGGGCAACTCTCTTATCAAAATCTGGCCCTAGTTGCCGAACTGGATCAAAAGAGCATCATGAGGTGTCGTTCACGAGACCTTTCAGACGTCTCGAAAATGTTTTCCCCATAATTCACAGCGATGTGAACGTGCCATTTGTCTCACCCACGTCATCAACGAGTACTAGCCAATGAGAGGCAGAGTAGGGCGGGTCATGACTTCGATTTCTCTGCTCTGTTGGCTAAACTCCGCTGCTGCCGATAGACTTTCTCGTGCCGCTCATTTGCTCGCGCAAACTTATAGTGAACAAACTCACTGTAAGCAACCTGTTTTTTAGAAGTAATTATACGGGTGAATCATAGGCATGAGACGGCTGCTACTTCTAAGTAATTAGAAGTAAATTGATTGTCGACGGGGGAGGGGGGCACTTGATTGTCGACGGGGGGAGGGGGGGGCTATTTTATTTGCAATATTTATTCATAATGTCAAAATATAACAATTTCAATAAGAATAATAAGTCAAAGTTAATAGTGCATATATTTCAGCTTTCTTTAGACCGTTTCCATTCAGGATTTTTTATGTTATTTTTTTCAGACTCGGGGGGGGGCAGCAGGTTGGCCAACCTCTGACCAGGGGGGGACCCGGTCCTCCCTGGCCCCCATGTGGCTATGCCCCTGATTGCTCATTACATTTTTTGTCACCTTTCTGGGCTGACAACACACCAGTTGGCACCCCTGATCAGAGTTAAAGAGCCAATAATAATGATAAAAATAATATCTTTAATTTCCAAAGCGCCTACAAGGCACCCAAGGACATAGCAGCAGAACAAAATAATACAGGAACAGAAAATAAGATAGCAAAGGTTGCCATGGACGGCTGAAATTAACAATGACAAACAAACAATGAAGTTAAATCTTCTCTGGACTTCGATCAACCAGGCCGAACAGCTCTACGACATTGAAAAAAGAGAAGAGCTCACGTCACTCATCCACCCTGAACCACTCCATCACGGCAGCACCCTGTCTGCTTTTCACTTATTTATTTCTATTCTTGGAAGACAAGTTCAGTCACTGACGCGTTGTGCGTCAAGTCTGGGGAATCTTGACATGGGTAAAATTAGACATGTAACACGGCAGGCCGCGTGTCGGAGGAGTATTGGCTAGACGTGTGCTACCAGATGACCTCTGATCTGGTTCTCTACCAACTGCTTTCATCTCCAAGGCAAGCTTATCCAATCAGAAAACATTGTCTCCACAACAGTTGAAGTCGCGTCAAAGCAAAAAAAAACACAAAGAAAGGAAATGTGACCATCAGAGCTGAAGAGAAAATCCTTTGTAGACAGGATAATTGTTTTGATCAGTTTGTCTTGCACTTCAGAAACATTCCCGTTTCCTATTTGATTAGATATTTCTCTATTTGACAGTTTGTCATTGGTACAGATCAGATGTCACCTTCTAGTAAGCCAGAGTTGCCTTTCTTTAATCGTAAAACCCATAATTGCCACAACTGAACAATAATACCTGCAGTAGAAGGCTATGTAGGGAGAAATTACGTAACCTAATTCATTAATATTGTTTATTAATTCGCATTACAGATATATCGGGGGCTTTTGGGTATAATTACACTTTGTTTTTGTCATCTGCAAAATGAATATCTCAAATGTCAAACTCCAGCATTCTGCTTTATTTGTGTTTCAATTTCAACCCCGTCTCGGTCTGGAGGAAGAGCTGTCTACCTCCCGTCTCATTATTACATTCATTTCTATTCCATAAAGACTTTGTGAGAGACCTTCGCTACTTTAGAGGGATATCCAAGGTGATTTGTGAACCATCGTAGCAATGTCTATACTCAATAGCCCACACATTCAGATAGTTTTTTGCATAACGAATACTTAAAGAACTGCAATGAATAATATAGCTGCGGGGGAAATTGGAATTTAAAAGTGACCTCTTCTGAACACAATTGTATCAAGGTTTCAGACACAAGTCATATTAAACCTAATAATATGGTAATATTTAACACTTATACTAAGTTCCCAACATTTTTGCAAACTAATTGAATGACTTTATCAAACTACTTTTTTATATAAATAATAACAACAATAGACATTGTTAATCTCTTGAGTGTGAATATGTATCAGCAAATAAGAAATGACCTACTATCTGAACAATAATAATAACAATGCATGTTTTCACAGCGATGTTAGGGTTTCTGCTGGATCAATACATTTGAGAACATAGATCAGTGCTTAATAATTCCCTGTGGCAGCTACAGTTAGGATGTTGTGACATTGCTCGGTCACTCCCTTATGTACATGGGAGATCATTTGGTACACGCTGTTAGAATGGATGTCTGCAGCCGGGCAAACTCCCTTCCCCGCTACCCAGAAATATAACACATGTATCCTCCCTGAAGCCGCAGGCTCTGACAGTGATTGAGATTGGAATGGGATCTTGCAGTCAGTTGTTTGGATGGTAAGGTTGGAGCAAATCAATAAACACTGGCCTTCCTTCTGTCAATTATTAATTCAATTTTTAAAAGCTGGTGTGCGCTGGTTTTTCAGAAGATGCTCTTTTCGGCTGAGCTATCTCTTAACTTTCAGTTAGAATACATGCAATGGTTAGAGATCATTCAATGGTGAGAAAACATGCAATGGTTAGAGATCATGCAATTGTAAGGGGACGCATACGATGGTTAGAATACATTAGGGATGTCCCGATACCACTTTTTCACTTCCAATACCGCAGCTTTGACTATCTGGCGATACCGATATCAGTTCAATACTTTGTTTTACTTTTGAACAAATAATAATAATAAAATATGTGGAAGCACTTTGCTCATGATCGGCAATGAGCTAAAAACATCTGACTAAAGAAAAGTTGAAATGCTTAAATCAAGTGTAAGAGTAAAACAAATGTGCGATGGGTAGCACAGTGATGAATTTTTATAAAGTGATTAGAATACACAAAATGGTTTGAATGCATGCAAGGGTTAGAATACATTCAATTCAATTGTTCAATGGTTAGAACGCATGCAGTGCACTCATATCAAGATAGTTTCCGGACAGATTTCAAGAATACAAGGCAACATATGAGGTCAGATTAATTAATTTATATATTTTATGATCTTCTGCAATCTCCTCGGGACCTTCAGTCAGTGAAGAAGTTGATTCACTGCATTTCATGTACAAAATGTACAAGATCATTGAGCAAAAAACTTTTGCTCTTTAAAAGTCTTTGTTCTTCTGCAGTCTTTGAAAATGATTCAATCCACACCCTTCTGTGCATCTTATTAAAATGTACAATCGTAGCCTGACACACTGGGGCATTGGAGAGGCCTGTGGGAATGTGAATATGCTTTATAGATCCACTCCAAATGGTAGTGTTGAATCATGCATTTCAAATTGTGTTACTCATTTTATAAATAAGCATGGCTAGCTCTGCTATTGTGGCTACTAGGTTTCCTGTTCCTTGTTTCCAAAGAATTAGTTAACCAAGGAATGTCTGTCCTTTCATGGCTAGTGAAAGTAGGCTGTGTATATTTTGTATTGTTTTGGCTAATGTTATGATGTAGCCCTTAATGGCAACCATATTAAAACGTTGCAGGTCTAAGTGGAAATACACTTTGGAAGGTCAATGCAGAAATGTGTTTGCCTTAATGTGATAGCAAAACATTAATATTAATAGAAAAATATGGAAATGGGAAAACATGATTACTAAAAGGCAGCATATAAGCAAAAAACAGATCCATTCAAATAATCCATTTATTTAAGTAAATCAATTATCCAAATGAGCAGATTGTGAGGTTTGTAAATGTTTGTCACTGTGAGAGCTTGTTTTGCTCTTATCAATCTGGAACTTTGAATGTAATCATTGAGGCATTATTGATTCATCATAAATATGTCAACAAACAAGTCGCAATAATTATTCTTTCAAATAATAAGAAGGAATGTGTGGTATTCAATGATGGATCATTGACTACTTGAGTCATTGAATACCAGCCTACACAGTGGACTGTACCAACTGTCAACTGATCTATCCATCATACATCTTTGTGGACCACTTGTGATGTCACTAATGGGTACAATTTGAAAAAGCTTGTAATGGCTTATCAACATCACACTTGGTGGGGAAGTACGGCCCCTTAAAACGCCACCAGATTAGATTGTATGTGCCATTAGTCATTAATTCAGTCACATTCATTATCATAGTTTACTGAAAGTAAGAATGAATGCACATTGGTAAAAATTAAGAGAAATGGGTAAGAAGGTACTGAAGGATACTATTTATTTAACAGTATCCAGTTTACATTTTATTTACTCATTATTGCAAGGACACAGAGCCAATAAGGGCTGTGAAGATTGCTTTAACAAAACTATGTATAGGTGAAATATACAAATAATAGAAACATAGCTCCAGGTGTTTGTTCCCATAAACCTTTGATAGGTCGTTAAAGGGAGCCAGCAACCTGGTTTTTCATAATGAAACAGATAAGACATAATCCCTCCATCCACTTACATAAAATAATTTCTAGTCTGTATTAGAGGGATTAGATTGAGAAATTGTGAAATGTAATCCCTTGTTTAATTGTCCTAACACACATGTTGAGGTGCACACCTGCGCCTCGCTTGTAACTTGATAACGGTGTTGCGCTCGGAGCGGGGGCTGTCCTGATCAATGGTTTGTTTATTTGTTGCGCCGAGAGCAAATTATGCAAAGCGCGGAGCAGTCCCCCTCTGAATTAACCTGCTTACATTTTAATCAATGACTTAAGTGATTTTTATCAGCTGGCCTTGGGCGATGGAGTAGAGTGAAAATAGAGACACTTTGTCTTTACTTTGTGTGTGCGTGTGTCCCTGCTATGTGGGGCTGCTTGATGTTTGTCATTGTGTAAATGGAAGAGAGGGGAAAAAAAATGATGTTGGGAGAAATGCACTTGAGATCTGTTATTCTTCATTCTCCTGTCACATATTGACTCTGAGAAACAACAATGTTGGGGTTTAATCCAGGATTAGTTTGCGACAGGTCAAGTTTGTTGTCCACTAGGATTTGATACAGTGCTTTTTCATGCTGCCATTATATGTCTATATGTTTAATCCTCCAGTCCCTGGAAGGTGGGATCCTCTTCTGTGTGCGTGCTCGAGGTCTCCTCGCTCTGGGTCTGGGGAGTGTCTCCTTGGCCTTTGGAGGGTTTAGGGGATGTGGGGTAGGGGAATGGCCTCACCTGGCCAATGGCTGGCTGAATCCTCTGGGGCTAGGATAGGCTTCACACTGGTGGTTCATTTGGCAATCAGGGCACACTGGATTTGCCCGCCGTCACCACACATACTCGGGGGAGAGCTCGGACTTGTCCGCATCAAACACCTGTTCTGCCTTGAAAATTCTCCAATTAACGGGTTTGCATAAGATCTACCTGTGTCTTGATGTCGGGCGAGCCCAGCAAAGTCACTTATAATGGCTTGGGGTTGGTCCACCACAGTGGATGTCATATATTGTGGGCCTGTGAAGGTCTTTGAGATTGGAACTGTGGTTAAGGGCTGTAATCATAAACTTAGCTAGCGTGTATTGGGTATAACTTTTGAAAAATACTGTAGTACTGTAATGCAATCGCTATTTACCAACTTTGAAGCTGCTCCACTAGTTGAAGAAAATACTGCATTTACAGCGTTCCACTTTATTTTCGCATACTGTGTCGTCCACCCATTGCCCCAGTGAGAGCGCGGCGCCGCTGGCTACTTCCTGTGCTGTTGGCCTATCAGGTGCGTCCTGGGTTGAAGGCATGATGTCACCGTTATCCCTTGCAGAGCTCTGGCTTCACGACCCCCGCCACCACAGAACACTGTGTAACCATGGCAACCCCCTGCAGCATACTGAGCACGCTCACACACTAACAGTCCAGTCCTGCGCAGGTACACACACACACGCGCGCACACACACACATACACACACACACACACACACACACACATACACACACACAGGTACATTGACATTCAAGTTCCGATTGCCACACATGCCCATACACACAAATACACAAAACACATTCAAAATCAAATGCCAGTTGACACACCTGCATGCACACACGTCATCTCTCCCTCTCTCTCTCTCTCTCTCTCACTCACTCACTCAATCACTCACTCACTCACTCACTCACACACAACCGTTCTCTGTCTACTGGTCTCCATTGGTCTCTACTGGTCTCGGGTTTGTCTGTACTGGTAGCCCAACTGGTCTCTCGTGGGCTCTATTGGTCCCTACTGGTCTCTGATGTTTTTTATCGGTCTCTACTGGTCTTTGCTGTTGTCTAAATGTTTGCCTGTAGTCTTCTCTGCTCTCTACTGGTCTCTTCTGGTCTCTAATGGTTTCTGTTGGTCTCTACTATTCTTGGCTGGTCTTTCCAAGAACTCCTTCACCCTTCTTAGCTCCCGTTGGGAGATTGCATTTCACACTCCATTCATTCCAGGATTAAACATCTGCAGCGGGCCACAATAAACACACACCCACACACTTGTAGACACTTTCACGCAAGCAAGCACATCCACTCGCACAAATACACAAACAGACAAACATACATACACATACATACACACAGTGTGGGGAAGTGTGTGTGTGGGTGTACCAACACAGTAGTGAACACAGGGGTGTTTGTGTGCTAAACGGTGAAGCTAATGCTATCCCGTCTCGCTGTCTTGCCGTCGACCCCCCCCGTCTGTATACTGGCGGCACGGCCCAGAAAACACTTTCTACTCTCCACTAATCCACTTTGAGCTGCTTATTTTATTTATTTTTTATTTTTTCGTCCTTGCAGGATTGTGTTAAAGCGCTTCAGACTCACGGAGCGAATGATCGCTTGAATACGTGGAGGTCACAGCGGGATAGATGGCCGCTACTCTCCACTAAGCCTGCCCCCCTGGGGCCACTGTGGAGGAGGGGGTGTTGGGTTTGGGCCCTGTCTGGGTGGGGAGAGCCTTGGACTCCTAGAGGATGATCGATGGGTGAGCGGTTGCTGAAGCGCCGGCTTACCAGACTATATTATTATGGCAATTTGGTAGGCTGTGTTAGCATGCTAGGTTCTCAGGATCATCATTTGGTAGGCTGTGTTAGCATGCTAGGTTCTCAGGATCATCATTTGGTAGGCTATGTTAACATGCTAGGTTCTCAGGATCATCATTTGGTAGGCTGTGTTAACATGCTAGGTTCTCAGGATCATCATTTGGTAGGCTGTGTTAACATGCTAGGTTCTCAGGATCATCATTTGGTAGGCTATGTTAGCATGCTAGGTTCTCAGGATCATCATTTGGTAGGCTGTGTTAACATGCTAGGTTCTCAGGATTATAATTTGGTAGGCTATGTTAGCATGCTAGGTTCTCAGGATCATCATTTGGTAGGCTGTGTTAACATGCTAGGTTCTCAGGATCATCATTTTTTTTTTATCATCGTTACAATTATTATATATATGTGGACGTTCTTGTTTCTTTTCTTTGTGTTGATTTTGTAGGTTGTTGATTTTCTTTTGTGTTGGTTTTCGAATCTCCCTCATGTTGTGTCTGTGGTAGGATAACCATGTTGTCTCTCAAGCTCTAATAATAGAGTCTGGCGCTTGCTCTATTGTTTTTGTTTGTTTGTGTATGTTTTGTGTTTGGTTAATGTTGTGTTTGGTTTTGTTTGTGTTGTGTTTGTTTTCCTTTGTGGTTGTTTTTGTTTGCGTTTGGTTCTTTGTGCTTGTGTTGTTGAAGCATTATAAGCGATACCTGCTGAGGTCTGAACTCTAAGTAAAGCTCATTATAGTATATATATATATATATATATATAGACCTTCTGATTTATTCCATCTCTTGGTTTTTGTAATGGGCCCAGGAATTCCTCAAACTGTTATTTCCAAATTAATATATTGCACGCTTACTAGATGGCCAGGATTGAGGATGTCTTCATTTATTTGTACCTTTCTAACATTGGCAATCCTTTTTACTGGATCTTTGTCATTGGATGTTTTGGACAGAAATCGTTATGATTCATTATTCTATGACGTCTTTCAAAGTTATTATACTCAAGTTGGGTACAATTGTTATACTTTAATTTGGTCTGTTCACCGGAATGAATCTTCTTGAACCAACCCGTGGCTTATTACCGTGAATTGTATTTTGGAATTAGAATGTTGGAGTATTGCTACAAGCAATATTGAAAAACACAGGGTTTTCAATCACTGGCCTTAGCATAGATCCTGACTGTTTGGGCATAAGGAATGAAGAAGGGAGTGGTAAATTCTGTCGGAAAACAAAAGTCTTCAGAATAGCGAGTTGGGGGGCGGTCAGGCTCCAAAGATCAACAATTAGTCGGGCACAGCAGTTTCTTCACATCTGCCTCTGATCTGAAACTGAAAGAGAGGCGAAACAGATTTAAACTTCATCCTTGACGTCGTGTCAGGGAGAGTTTGTGGAGGTTTCGGTCTGGCCAGGGTCACGTCAAAGCTGACAGCAAAACATCTCCCACCTCAGAACAAAAGCTTCTGAAGCCTGATACCCACAGGAAGCAGTGGGCTGTACAGCATTGTACGCATGTATGTCCACGAGTCCAAAAAACCTGCATAAATATATGTTCTGTGTTATCGTTGGGTTGGGGGAAGGAGGGGGAAGGACGGACTCTGTACTCTCTCTGGAAAGGCCTGCGAAAGAGTGAGAACCAAGAAGAAGGCTTTTATTGCAACTTGGGCAAATGCCAAGAAAGCTGACTGTGATCTGGTTTTGGTGATCTGGTGGACAGGAGATGATGGACTTCATGCACACGCTCGCACCTTTCCTTTTGTTCAGCAGAACAGAGACTGCTCCTGAAGGCCAGGACGCTGCTGCATTGTTCTTTCAAAGGGATCAACGTTTAGAAAGTTCTCTGGCTGGGCTTTGACCCGAACCAAGTGTGCAGGAGTTTCTGTGGTGTGTTGCCAGGTAGTGGCAGAAAACCGTGGTTCAGGCTGTCCTCTATCCCGGCCCGGCCGGTCGCGGTCATTACACCAACTCTCTGATGTCCAGAAAGGTCTCAGGATGGATGTCTGGCCTGGCATCCGTCACACACACACACACACACACACACACACACACACACACACACACACACACACACACACACTGCATGGGGGAGATGGGTGGTAAAAATAGACAGTAGGAAGACAAGGAGGGAGAAGAGGATGAGGAGGGGGGGGAAGGTGAGAGAGGAGGAGGAGAGGCAGAAGAGGAGAGGCAGAGTGAGTGGGAGGGGAAGAAGAGGAAGAAAAGCAGAGGAGGCGGTGGGATGGGAGGAGGAGAGACACAGTAAGAGACGGAAGAGTAAAAACATAAGTAAGATGGTGGTGAAAAATAGGGGGATGAAGAGGAGAGGCTGTGGTTCCCTGAAACTCCAGCAGGCCAGCTCAGTGTCCAGAAGGAAAGTGACATTTTGAAGGTGGAGTGGGGTGGTGTGTGCAAGCTGTTTCCCTCTCCTGAGTCTCGGAGAGGAGGCACATGTTACAGGAGGCGCAGGTGATTGGAGGCGCAGGTTAGAGGAGGTGCCAGCGAGAGGAGACGCTGGAGGGGGTTGGCAGCGAAATAAATGTCCCCATATGGCAGATGAAAGTAGAAGAGCACTGTTTACTAGTTACACAGACAAACACACACACACACACACACACGCACGCATGCACGCACACACACACACACACACACACACACACACACACACACACACACACACACACTGTCTGGAAGGTTACCGAAAACAACTTCAAATGATGATTAGATCCTTTTATATTGTGTATATAATCACATTTCCTTTCTCTATTTGTTCATGTTTTCACTACCAAAGTAAATCTTCTCTTATCAATCCAAGCTGGTACACCTGTCATTTCCTGTAAAGCAACTTTATGTTTTGTGTAATCAGAACTACGAAAGAGAACCACATTGTCATAGTCTGAGAGTCAGTCTTTTTGTTATTTAGTTTCCATTCTCAACCTTTGGCCTCACTTCACAGATCCTGCCGCTCCAATCTGCAATCACTTCTTTCCCCTCACCTGAGCTTCCCTGCACATCATCTGCACATCATCCCACTATTAGTTTCTCCCATTATATACCAGTTTACTTTGTATGTTCCCTTGTCAGTTCTTTATATTTGTCCCTTTTGTCCTTGTGGTTCTCTGGTTGTTACTCTTTTTCAGTTTGGGGACCTTAGGTGTTTTGAGTTTCTTTATTAAACTTTTTTTGTTACAATTCCCGAATTCTATCCCTTTTGTTCCTGCTGCCCGCCAGAACTGGTCGTGACACACATTCCTATTTTGTCAATGGCCTTGTATCTAACCCAAAATTTCACGACCAAATGGCATTCAATTTTGAGACAGCGTAACAAAATAATGAAATGAGGTCTCCTTAATCTTATGAATCTTATGAAATGTTACCACGGCACCGACACCTGCCTCTCTATCCCCTGTTGACGCATCAGAGTAACGGTAGGTCCCTCCTGGGATATCTATAATTTTTCTTTTGGTAAAAATGTAAGTGCTTCTCTGAAATGCCTTGTAGTGGCTGTCGGCTCATTGCTTCTGATTGACAAAATTGTGTTTAGCATTTCGGGAATTAAAACATTAAATCAACGTTCGGGGAATCACAAAAAGTGCACAAACATTCCTAGATGTGCAAGTGTTAATCCTAATGCACTGCAGTGCATTTAAATTATGAGGGAGGGGCCGGGGAGTGGACCTCCATCATCACCGAGGGAGGGTGATTGGCTGATGGTCTCCCCCAGGGACGATGCCTCCGCTCTGAGGCTTAATGTCAGCCCATCTCCTGCACACGGAGAGAAGAGAGAACCAGGCCTGATTATGGAGGACAGCAAATTGGTTTCCATGGTGTTTAGCAAGCCCTCCTGCCCTTCTCCTCCCTTCCCCCTGGCTCCGCCCCCTGGGGCAGCCGTCACTCACGACAACGCAGTTGTTCCAGTGCTATGGAGATGGGTATGTAGAAGCTGATAGGTGGAGCCCCTGCTGATGATGTAGCGATAAGTAGACTTCTCTTCTTATAGAGGAACCATCGCCGTGGAAACCTCTTCAGTGCTGATTTAATCGGCTACTCCGCACTCAAAGGTTTTACTAGCAGAGATGAAACAGTGACAAATAAATGAATACCCCATCAGACACACAGCAGCTATAGAGATAACCCCACACACACACTGCACGCGCACAAACAGCTACACAGATAACTTTATACACACATGCACACACACAGTGGCTACACACAGTTACACAGATAATCACGCAGGCACACATGCACGCAGGCGCACACATACACATGCACACAGTTGGATAAACGTCCCCACTCCTACACATACTACTACATTCACAAAGCCAAACACAAGGTAAATGACTTAAACCATACGTTGATATTGTAACTTCAAATCAAGCTAAAAGTGGCATTTCCTCATTTCAATCTCTCTCAGTTCTAGTCGCTTTTGATTTACCTGCCTTGTTTGTAATTATTCAAGGAGGAGTCAATCTACTGTGACATCGTTTCAACAGAGATAAAGAGAGAGGATTGTATCTACGGCAGAAAAATAAAAGGATACCTCTATAATTACAATATAAATACTGGATCAAGACCAGCTGCGACCCGGTTCCATCAAACTTGGAAAAAAGATTTATACCCATGGTTCTTCAGTATAGTAGGATAAGACAGCTGAAATGATCCAACCCTACACAACCATTACAAAGGCGATGAAGATTGACATATCTCCTTAACGATTAAGTCATTTATCAGATGCTTCTAACCAAAGTGATTCAAAGGGGCAGGTAAGAATTAGGTCCTCCTGCTAAAGGATATATGAATGAATATCCCATGAGCTTTCAGCTGGAAGTTGAACCCCCTATCCAACTCTCTAGCTTATCCCACCATAGCAGACAGTTGCACGCTTCCAGTTTTTAAAAGGAACCCCCCTGACAACATTTAATCCCAAAACAAGCGGGATCTGGAAATACAGTTGGCTCGACTTGAGAAGAAATTTAACTCATTACTACCACTTCTGCTTTTATTGCAGTACATTGTACTCTTTTTAATGATTATATTGTATTTTATGGCGCAGAGTACAAACCGGCCCTCCACACCAACGGAAAGCTCCTGTTGCTGATCCTCCAGAAAATAACCTCCATTCTTACCATCTAACCCCCCGCCCCCCCATCCAAGCACCTTCCATGGCATCCCCCCGAATTCAATTATAAAACAAGAAATGATGAGTCATCATCATTTTCCCCGGGAAGAGGTGAAAATGGGATCTAAATGAGTGTGGCGGAATGCACACAGGGCTTTTTGTCAGTTATAATCGCATAATGTCCGAAAGCCAGGAACAGCCCCTGAAGAATTTCCTACCGAGCAGCGGACTCACATAGACAGAGACTCTGAGAAACAGAAAGACAGAGAGAGGGACGTGTGAGGTGAGAGTGCTAAAGTACATGCTACAACACAGAAATAATTACACGTGTGAAATGTGTAAAAATGGCATCTGCTGCCGGGAGACAATGCCTCCTTTCTATTCAGTGATGATGATGTCATATGCGAGTTAAAGGTAAGGCTGTAGAGGTTGGTTTTGGGAGGGTGGGGGGGACTGTAATTCAATCAGAAGAACATTCTTCATATCCTGCACTAGCCTTTTATTTTATCATTCTCGCTTTAATCCCCACGTTTGTGCTGAGGAGATAATCTTCCCGGGACGGTGGATGGATTGACAGGTCCATGTCAGGCTTAAACCTAGTATTACCTCCAGGTTTTGGTCCTGGCCGTGCCCCCCTCCACCCCCGATCCACTCACCATGGCAGCATATCAGAACCTCATTAGTCGGTGAGCCTCCCCCGAACCTCACCTGCGAGGGACTAACTGCCCGACAACGTCCCTGTCTACAGTGTTTATTGTATGCAGCGTCCACAGCATTCTCCTCCTTATCTTCCTCTTCTTCTCATGCTGCTGTCGTCGTTGATTTACATGCGTGCTCGCCGCTCCCTGCCAAACACCATGTCTGTTGACATGCTGGGGGAGGGAGGCGGTACGGCTGCCCGAGACACTCTTCAGTCGTCTGTGGGTGGTCTGGTTCCCACTGTGTTTCCCAGAGCTTGGAGGAGAACCAGGTGGCGAGCCATTGATGCTACTGTCAGTGGAAGGGGGAAGGGGGGGAGGGTGGGGGGGACACTAGTCACTTGGCCGCTATTGGTCATTTCCAAGCCAGGTGGTGGCGGTGGTGGTGGTGGTGATGGAGGAGCAGGTGTCGGTTATGCAGCCGTGAGTGGAAATGATAGGGTAGGAAGAAGTGGTGGGGGAGGTCATGATGGGGTATGAGCTGGAGGTAGTACTGGTGATTGTAGGGGTGGATAAGGTGGTGGTTGTTTGTGGGTATGGAGCCAGACTGGAGGCTGTGGAGGTGGCAGTGATGGGGTAAGGTTTGTGTGGGGTAGGCGGCTGGGTTTGTGGGTTATGGAGCCAGGAGAATATGATGGTGGTGGAGTAGGAATTGTGTGAAATGGAGAGGAAGAGGTTCTGGTTTTGCAGCCAGGAGAAGGTGATCATGATGGGTAGGAGATGGTAGTGGGCTATGGTGCTTGTGCTGGTGATGAGGTAGGAGGTGAGTGGGAGCTCCGCTGTTCTTTAAATGATGATTAATACCTGAGGAAAACCTTGAGCTAGTAAAACAGGTGTTACCTCATAGAGCCCACACTCATGACCTGCTAGCTTGAAATTTACCTTTTTGGATACTGTCTTTTTTATGTTGTAAAGACCCCGACTAAACCACACAAACTCACACAACCAAACAACCAGGTGAGCAACATATTGACAAATTAAGTAGCGGTCGTGCTAAAGTATATTTTTTACAGGATAGGAAGTTAATATCGCAGCGCGTTGAAAGTCAGGGGTCAGAGCCTACTCTCAGAGGGGTCAGGGGTCACAAAGTGTTTTACCAGGAAATACATTTTAATCAAGCACAATCAGTTATGCAATCGATTGTACATTGTTCATTAATTTTGGCACTACAAGGTGAGCTTGAGCAGGGTTAAGGCCACTGTGTAACTGAATTAGAGTATCGAAAAACAGTCTCTCCATAATGAGGCGGCAGCAACGCGAAGGCTTGTGGTTAGGCTTCGATGGTGGGACATGTTGAGGTGAGGGGTAATCTAACTCCATGCCTATCTAATCAACACTGCATATTACAGCCATGCTATGATGAAGTTGCCTTCTAACACTGCAGTTACACAGGAGAGGTCCTTATAGCTTTTCACTACTGTGTAGGTTATCGAGTGCATTATGCATTATTTTAAAGAAGAATTCTGGTAGATGATGCATTGTTAACCTATAGTACAGTCAGTTGTAGGGATGGTAAGATTCACAGATCCTATTTGCATCGTTTCTAACATCTTTGCGTTGGTAAAATCTGATTTATTTATATGATTATTAGTAGAGGTTAGGGTTAGTCATTTTCAATAATTAAATATAGAAATAAACAATTTTCATATTTAGATTGAGTGTCCTCTTCTGTTTTTCAAGCGCTCTCTCGTCTCCACTGCTGTCAGTGGCCAATTACCTAACTACGGTGCGTTACATGTGATTAAAATGGAGAAGGAAAAGCTACACATTCCAACAAATTCTTACAAATATAAAGTCTGGCGACACTTTTGGCAATAAGAGTTTACCTTTTTTACATTTGAAAGCAGTTATGAAAGACGTGTTTGTTCATATAGAAACACCAGTGTTTTCTGCCTATTGTGGAGTTTGCCTACTTTCTTAAGTAGTGTTAAAGGGGACATATTATACCACCAGGTTTGAGTGTGATTAACAGCTACAAGCCGTTTTGAAAATATGTGTCTTCTGACAATCACTAGTGGGCTTGTCCACCTAGATGTGTGCTGGATAGATGAGCAACATTTGCTTCAGTCCACCGGGTAAGCTGGTAGACTGATCTATCCAGCACACATCTTGGTGGACAAGCCCACTAGTCATGTCAGAAGACGCAGATTTTCACAATGGCTTGTAACTGCTAATCACACTCACACCTGGTGGTGTAATATGTCCCCTTTAAGCACATCCGTCTGCTGGCAGTTATTACAACACATTGAACTATGCTTCATTGTTAATCCTGATCATTCTTAAATTGTTCAACGGTTAAATGTGTGACATGTTATACAAGTGTAACTGGAGACAGAACAGGAAGGATGGACTGGTTTAAGGCAAGGTCTAGGGCCCGGTTTTATTGTTTTGTCAGGCTCCTTTTTTTTGTGAAAGGACCAAGAGTTTTTTGGAGGTAAAAATAGGACAAATAGGACTCTCTGTCTCATATCGAATTCCATAGCATTATATTATTTTGCATCGCATTGAATCGCTTCACGTCAAATCGCATTGTGTTGATTCAAAACATGTCGGATAGCACTGCATCGCAATAGAGGTGAATTATAGCATTTGTATCTTTAATGTATCAGATTGTTGGCGATGCATTTTGCATCGGCACCAGTGATGAGATGCACATTCCTAGTCTGTTGTTTTGTTAATGTTGTGTACAATCTATTATTAATACATGTCATGTGTAATAAGAAATTAATGAAGTGCATAATAAGACAGCATTTTATTAACTATTAACTATTTCATTTTAGTATATTGTCTTAAAACAGGGAACTGTGTAAATTAGGTATATTTTATAAAGACTTTGACGTTATGAATAGTGAGTGTATAATGTTAAGAAAACTGATTGTTTGTATATTTATAAGAACCGTTAGAACATTAATGGTGTATAATTTTAAGAACCGTTGTGTATATTGTTAAGATAGTGTTTATCGGTTAGACAGCGTATCCTCGCATATTCACCTGGTTGCCCTCGACAGGAGACATTTTGTCAAGCTGCGTGTTTGAGTACACTGGGTGTGTATGCGTGTTAATGCGTCATTGCTAAACTAGAGAGCAGAGTGTGTTCACCTGAGTCTCATAAATAAAGACGAAGCGTGGCGTCACAACGACGCAGTAGGCATGCAATGCTAATTCGAATGAGTCTTGTTAGAATACGGATAACCATCCATCAACCATGCTATGCCGCTGAGTCCAAAGATATACCGATTGGCTCCCACCCCACCCGCACCAATATAGCAACCGCGCAACCCTACTACAATCCTTATAGAAGTTAATAAATGATTGTTGTGTGCAGCGAGAGTAAGACATCGTCTATGTGTTGCTACCTCATTAAATCCTGGGTCTGGGAAACGATCACAAAGAAATGTATGCCAGGCTGTTGGGAGACATACTACAAAATATAGGCTACACATACATAATGCACTACTAGAGTTGATCTGAATGCACTACAGTCCCGCCCGGGAATCTACAAGGGTAGAAGTTGAGGAGTACACTTTTATTGGTTGTTTTCATTTATAATGCTGACCTATTTAATAACGGATTCATGCATTTAAGTTAAAGAACATAATTATAACTGCTGCTATATTATTAAAAGCATTCATGTTTAGGGTCTACCCCTTTGAGACAAAGATAATAACATTTTAGTTTTGAAGAAAATCTCAACTAGAATAGAGAAACAATGTGTGTTTCTGTGGTGAACAGTGAGTAAAACCTTCAATGAGAGATGTTTAGAGATCCATTCGAAGGAGCCAAATCCACATAAGGACATAGAAGTAGCTGTATGTGTCCAGTGAAGGAGGCTAGGTGATCTACTATAACTCTGCAGGTGTGGTCTGCATGGAGTTAGCCTGTCCTCACTGCCAAGCCATCTGGATGCTTGCAGCAGGTTACCCTAATTGGAGACCCTGAACTTATGTTAGAGCTAATGGTGTGAGTGTGGGTTTGTGTGTGTGCAAACCACTGTGGCTCCCTCTAAAACAGGCAGATCAAAATATTAAAAATATGCCTCTTTCATGGAATTGTTGAATAATTATTGAATAAATTGATAAAGTCTGGACTTTAGCTGAAGTTAGAGCTACTCGTGAAACATTCTCCCCAATCAATCCAAAAGCTACTAGTGTTAGCTTACTACTCAATGACTCCAAAAGCTAATAGTGTTAGCGTACTGCCCAATGACTCCCAAAGCTTGTAGTGTTAAGGGCTGATTATGGTCCCACGTTCCCGCAACGCAATGACCACGCAGACGCTTCGACGCAGTCGTAGGTTCTGCGTTGGGCTTTAGTCAGCGGACCAATCACTGCCCTTGCTGCTGCGTCGCCTCCACCGAAGTTTAACATTTTTGGGAGGTGCACGTCAGGCCCTTGCGGTGGACGAAAGGAGGGTCCGCAGGGACGTAAGGGGTCCGCAACCCCCTTGCGTCGGGGGAACGTGGGACCGTAACCACAATAAAATGTGCTGCCCAATGGCTCAAAATTAGTTTTAGCGTATTGCCTGACATATGGAAGCAAATCACTGTCATCATATTTTGAATTAAGAAGAATTTAAAGCGATTGCCTTTTAAATATTAAAATGTAAACACAATTGAATTCACCACAATGAAAGATTATGCGGACCGTGGGCCTGGTTACCGTCTTCTGGGTGCCGCAAGGGATCTTTGGCCCCCTCATGGGTCCGATGCGGCACTGGGTCCACTGACATTAACGCGGGAGCTGTTAAACTTCACCTCAGTGATGGTTGGGTTGGAGAACAGAGAACATGTGTAACACGTTACTGGGATGTTCATGTTAATTGGTTAGGTGGAGGGTGTTTCTATGTGTAATGTGTGTGTGCTAAAGGTAGTTCTGTTGTCGCGCGGTGTATGGGGCGCAGCACTACAGTTACAGTTTAAACCCTGCCTCTTTGTGGTTATTGTGGTTATTATGGTTATCATGCGTCGCCACATTGGAGTCAGAAGTGGGATGTGGCCTGCGCACGCGGAGAGATACCCGAGACTGACTGTCGAGCTGTGCTGGGCTGGGCTGCCGGAGAGGCGGTCGTCCACCTCGCTCAGGCATTGGAGGGGATGGCAGCAGGGGTACTCCGCGACCTGGACCAAGCGAGAAGCGGGACTTTCAGGCCCTGATCAGGGCACTGGAGAGGTAGATCGGCACTTGGATGTTCAGCGCCCAGAACCAGGAGCAGCTAGCTGGTCGCCGCCACCAGGAGGAGGGATGCCTGGGGGTCTATGCTTCCGATGTACAGTTGTACACCCGACGCGGCTACCAGGACTTCTCTGCGGCTGTACGGGAGGACCTGGCCCTAAAAGCCTTTCTGCGGCAGCATGTCCGCCTCACCAGGCCGGACCCTCTGTGTGGCTCTGGACGAGGCAGAACCGGCTTAGGTGAACCTCTCCCACCGGCCCAGCCAGCAGCCGTTGACAGAGGAGGATTGCCTGGCCCGGTCAGGTCCGGCCGAACAGTGCCGCCGTCGCTGTGGTGCCCAGGTGGACGGGGCTGGGCAGCCCTCACCCTTGGCACAAAGACATTGGCGTTCCAGTCTGGGCAGGGCAAGGACCGGGTCCCGAAGCCCAGACCACCAGACCCAGTCCTCGAGCCAGCGCAGCGTCGGCAGCCGGGGCTGGTCGAGGACTGGAGGTGGGCGGGGCAGTGAGCCATCCGTCCTCGCCCCAGCCACCGGCATGCCCGTTGACGTGCCAGACGTCGGAGCGCTGCGGAGGATGGAGGCCCCCCTCCAGCAGAACCTAATGGGGGCCCCTGTGGAGGTGGTCCCCGACCACACCCCCAGCGCTAGAAGTTGCTCTGGGGTTCAGCAGAGCAGGGCCTTTTTCCTCCGCTGTAGGGAACGGGTTTGGTGGTTGTCGAGAAGCCTGACCCCTGAGGTGGGGGCTATGTAGCTACCGTGGGAGTGGTCGCCGTGTTTCGGGTTCCACAAGGGCTCCATGGACGTTCGCTAGCGAGACCTTTGGCACCCTCCTGGCTCCTCCTGGCGGCACTGGGTCAACTGATATTAACGCGGGAGCTGTTAAACTCCACCTTAGTGACGGTTTCATGCTCTGATGAAGGCTTACTATGGCCGAAACATGTTGGCAACTTTTTAATTCTTTCATGAATTAGTCTTTTTATTTAATCTTTTTAACTTTAAGAAGACTGCAATGGTCAGCTTATCTTTTTAGTTACTTAGTGACGGTGGGGTTGCAGAACGAAGAACATGTGTAACACCGTCACTGAGAAGTTCATGTTAATTGGTTAGGTGGAGTGTAATGTGTGTGTGTGTTCCATATAACCAACTTTGGCAGTCGTGCAGTGTAAGAGTTGTGTAACCACTTAACCTGGGATCCTGTCTCGTCCTTCTCATGCTGCTCACCACAATACTTACAGATGAAAACATGGTCATCTGAATTCATTCGTTCTTATTCAAAAGTGGCATTTCAATTGGAACTATTTAAAAAACACGATTGAAAAAATATATATATATGCGTTCACTTAATCAGATACAAAAAATAAAGTTGCAGATATTCAAAATATGATATGCGTTCCTCTTATTCAAGTGATCAAAAACACGGACCAGAAAAGTTGAAACCATGAAAATTCAAACTCAAGTACCAGGACATTCAAAGGACAGGCCTAAGCAACCGATCGTAGCAGTTATGTTGTGTTATGAGGGTTCTTGAACCTATGAAACCCTTACGCTTATTGAGGTCCAAGTTTGAATATAAATAACTGACATAAACCAGGCAACTTACCGGATCCCAGTCTTTCTCCCTGTCAGCCATCGCTGGGATTTATTCTCAAACCGTTTTCTTTGAACACGACTAACCAATCGGATAGGTCTGTCCTTGGACTGCCCTGCTACTGAAGTTCGAATTGTTATGGCTTGAATTTTCGAACCACTTGAATTAAAGTTATGAAAATTGTATTGTGGTGATCACAGCTGTGGTCGGACTATCACTTTTTGGACTTATAGCGTCCTCCTGGGTCTGGTCACCACTGACCTTATCAGTGGGGTTGATGGGGGGGTTGCACCTCGGTGATGGGTCGGCTGGGGCGACACCCTCACCAAGGCAGTTATGTTTGTGGGGTATGTACTGGGTTACTTTGGTTGTGTTGTAATAATGGTAGCTCTCGTAGTTGTGTGGTGTATGGGACACGAGGGTTGCAATCTACTGGGCTCCCGCCTGGTCATTCCCTTGCTGCTCACCACAGTATTTTCAATATATCTGCAACTTTATTATTTGTATGTGAACATTGACATTTCTCTTTTGATTTGTGTTTGTTAAATGGTTCAACTTGAAATGCCATGTTTGAATTTCAGAGAAAATGCCTTGTTTGAATTTCAAAGAGGTGAATTTAAAACATCCAAATTCAGATGACCTTGTTTTCAAGTTCTTATAGTTAAATGTTAGAAAATCAATGGTGTTTACATTTCCAAATGCAAAATTCAATGACTTTTAAAAATCCAAAATATTATGGCAGTGATTTACTTCTATACCAATGACACCAAAAGTTACTTGTATTAGCGTTATGCCTCATTACTCCTGAAGTTAGTAGCCTGTGTTGGCATACTGCCCAATAACTCCTAGATACGGTTTCCTCTGAGATGTATAAAGCAGCAGCATTACTACACTAGAAGTTGGAGAGTCCAGATGGATGTGGCCCATCCATAACATATAATAAGCTAAACTGCAAATGTCTAGAAGGCCTGAAGGACCAGCTTCATCTCACAGCTATTCAAAGGGTCCTTAGAGGTCTGGAATCTCTGCTTAAAGATATGTTTGACCAATCATGGAATGTATCTAGGGACAACCAATCACAATGTATCGAGGGAGGACCAATCACAACCTATTTATGACCCGCCTCAAGGTCACAGGACATTCTCATCTTCCATTTAACCTGGAGATTCTTTCAGCTTCAATGCGTTTGGGCTCATTCCAGCGTGTTAAGCCAGGAATGAGGCGTTCTTGTGGAGGTGAGAGGGGGTGAGCACCAGCTTTCCCCTCTGAACTCCAACTCTCAGAACCCACAACTGCCAGAATAATCCTGTTCTCACTGATAAACCACAAAATGTTGAATATAAGGTTTAAGGCAAGTCTTGCCAAGATGCTGGACAAGCATATATGTATACATATAATTACATAGCCATATATATATATATATATATATATATATATATATATATATATATATACACACGTTTGTGTTCTTATAAAAAGTATAGGAACACAGACATATACATGCAGATACACAGACACAGGCAGAAAGATTTGTTGGAACGCAACTCATGCACACACACACACACGCACGGACGCACGCACGCACGCACGCACGCACGCACGCACACACACACACACACACACACACACACACACACACACACAAATGACACACACATACAAAGGCTTACACAAACACAGACACATGCATGCACATGAAGACACACAACACAGCTATACATACATATGAATGCACACACACACATTAACTTTAAGTGGCTGTTAATAGTTAGGGCCAGGGAGTTTAACACCTCGTCGTTACATGTGTCAACATTTTGGAATGGGGAGAAATCAACAGAGATTTCAGCGAGCTAAGCTCCCAACGCAACGGAAGCACGGTGGAGCAGATGAAGAGAAATGTGGCACGAGATGCTTTCATGCTCCCGGGTAACGTTATCTGATGTGACCAAAGTGCTTTTGACAAATTTGGCATAGTTAACGTTAGCTTAAACAAACTCTCCTAGTATGTTATGGTAACAAGACATACATCAAACTGGCCATTGTTTAATTTAATAAAGTTAGCCGTTCTTACAGTCATGAAGTTCCCTAATCCAAAATTGAGTTGCTACTGGCCTAGTGGCCTCAAGTAAGTCAACAGCAGGTGAGGGTAACCTTACTCCATCAACCAGACACTCCAGCAAGGTGAAGGTGAGTCTGGTGATTGGCGATTATTAAAACATAGTTTCAAATAAAAAGGTTGGGTTTTTTCTCCCCCACAGTATGATTGGGGATTCAACAGTTTTCAAATATTGGGGGGGTGACACATCCCACCTGGTTCCTATGCCAATGTCTATCTCTCTATCTACTGTACTATGTCTCTCTCTTTATCAGCTGTGTCTATCACTCCATCTTCTCTCTTTTTCATTTATCTCTCTCTCCATCATATGTTTCTTTCACTCTCTATCATCTGTATCTATCTATCTTATCTATCTCTATATGTCCATTATCTTGTCTCCCCTCATCTATTTATGTTGTCCAGTGTGGAACTAGATCATAAAATCCCCTTCCTAACAGGGCTGTACTGATCCACAAAATATATAGTGTTCAGTGTCATTCAGGCAAACGTTGATATTGTGCTTTGAAAGCTGTCCTTTGTGACGATGATATGTGCTGAAGCATTGTGTCCGTACGTCCTTGCAGTGCGTCACACTGCGTCTGTCTTTCTGCCTATTGAATAACATTGTCACCTCAAGTGTACAAGTAAGGAATAATTTCTTTGGAATATTTTGACACCTTGTCAAAATGGAATCCAGGTAAGGTAGAATCAAAAGCACATAAACAATTAATCAAAAATAACTAAAAGGAAAGCGAGAGCAGGGCCGGCGATAAGGTGTCATTTATGTCTGGGTACCTGATGTGTTCTTACACCAGCGTCTTTTTGAGGAGCTATCGAGTGTTAACGAGTCAGGTGGGCTGTTGGCACGCTGGGAGACAGTCAAGGGATTACTTCTCTGAGTACTTAATCATTACAATTCCATGAGTGTTGACTGGGATAATGGTTTCCCAGTGGGGATCGACAATTGCAGGCCCACAGACAAACAATATGGACGTTTAATGAAACGGGATGTGTCTCATGTGACATCAGCACAAAACAAAATGAAATCCAAATATTTATTTATCTTAAACCCTGTCGGGGATGTCAGGTAGAACATGATCGGCTTGTTGTTCTGCTCTCTCCCTCTCCTGTGGTGCACTACTCTAGAAGCTGCCAAAATAATTTGAACATGCTACGTGTGCTGTCTGATATCAACGCCCAAAGCTGGAGAAATCCACCAACAAAATAAACATCAAATATTTACTTTTCAACAAAAATGTATGAAAAGGAATCATTTCTAACAACGTACGTTCATTGATTTTCCCTGAAAGTAGTCAATATGTGAAATACATTTAAAATAAATTCTGTGTGGAAAAGACTGGAAGTCTGTTGCATAATTGCTTTTATTTTTATATAACTGGGGCCCCGCTGAAATAAACAATATCCAAAATAATCATACTCCTCAAGGTTATTATGATACTTCCATGGGGGTTGGAAATCTTTTTTGTATAGCCTCTTCATCTCGAAATGACCCGTGGCCGGGTAAAGCCCCTCCCACTCAATTACAAAGACGTTTTATGGCATTTAAACCCATGAGAAGGCATTCATGTGAGTCTATCATAAAGATGGTAGCTAAACACAAGACAATTCCAAACAAACCCCCAAACAAAATAAGAATGCAAACAATAACTATGTGTGATACTCTCAAAACTGATTATTTTATTTATATTAGCAAAAGGAAATTTTCTCTGAATTTAAGGGCTTCAAACAGTTTTTATAAATGTATGAGACCAGTACATTCATTTATTCCTCATAATTTGTGTTGAGAGGAACTTAAAATGTAAGTAGCACCCAGGTGGAACTGTTGACACTTAAGTAGTTGCGTTCCGGGTTGTCGTCAGATGGGAGCACTTCCGCCCGCGTCCTCAGACTTAACTTGGATGACGAACTGAGCACTCGTGTCTTCATTGCTTCACACCATTTCCTGTATATTACAGGTCAGTAGTTGGTTTAAACTATAAAACGTCAACCTTCTAAAGCCTTGCTTTATATGTATAACTGTTTAAAGAAGTTCGGGTCATGTTTTGTTGTGTTTCTAGCGAACTTAAGAGACTTTAAAACACCGCCGTTCAGTACAATGGCAGGGGTAAGTACCGGAAGGCGCGAGACGGCAGGTCCCGCCGATTATGGGTTCATTTTTCGCCCTGCGTATTGCATTGCGGGCATGCCGCGCAATTTAAGGGTTTTTGTTTGCACTTTGATCAGTGTTAGTTTTATTTGTGTTCTCCTGTACACTACAGTTTAAATGGGAATATGAGTAAATGTTAAAGGTTCATGGTTACAGATTTACAAGTTTGAAATAATATTTGTATTAATGCATACTGTTTAAAGATAAAAATGTTACTGTTACATCCAGAGTCACAACTTGGTTTACTTTGTATTGAAAACGTTTAGCTTTCTCTGAGTAATACTTTTGTTTCATTTAAGTGTGTGTGAATCTAGAATAATTGCCAACTACATGTTGCATTCAAGTACAGTGGATTAATGCTGTTTATTGCACTATATTATTATTGATGCTTTAACTCACTTAAACAGGTGAATGTATATGAGTACGTTGCTTAAGTAGAGTTAGGTGGACTGATGGAGAATATTGAATGTGCACGAGATATAACATGAATGTGAATTAAAATAGGACGTAAGATGTAGTTAATATTTGATGCACTTAAACAGTTGAAGACTGAACAAGAGATACTCAGAGAAATGTTTGTATTTTATTTGTGAATTTGAATATTGACGCAACTTGGATGACGAACTGAGCAGTCGTGTCTTCATCGCTTCGCACCATTTCCTGTATATTACAGATTTCTTTATTGTTGCCGTGGCACCCAGTCCTGGGACCCGTAACATATGCATCAAATGAAGGCAGAATGCCCTGATTTCAACTGTCTGGCCATATCTCTCTTTGACTAAAACTCGCTGAATTAGAGCTAAAAAACAAACAAGAACTATCTCCGGTTTTTCTTTTTACAACCAGAAATAATGTCTGACCTTGCAACTAAACATGGGGTTTACAATCAATGTTCAGAGTAAATACATGTGTTTGTGTTTAATTTCAAGTTTTTGCATTGGATTACATTAGATGTATCTATTTATTTAGAGATTTTGCCAAAAACCTCTGCATTTAAACATGTCTTTGCTCTATTTCATTGACTGAAATTAAATATTGACCCAGGTTCTCATCAGATGTTGCGCAATGGCCCTATAGTACTTAAGGGCTACAAACTGAAAATGCACCAGGTGGTATTCGGTCTAAAACATAACATTTATTTTATGTTGAATCAAAATCTTAGACTAACTTTCTTTTGGTATGATAGCCCTTGTGTCACATCTTACCCCCTACGTCCTTTTCTTTTTCACATCTCTGATTGTCCAAACCAAGTGTTTTTGCCTGTCCCTCCATTAAAGTTCCCCTGCTAGTGTATTAAAGGCCCACTATGCAGGATCGGCCATTTCTTCGCCATTTTCTCGGTTTGCGCTCAGACTTTTCTCTACAAAACTCCCCCTACAGCTACGTAGTAGATAGTTTACAACACTGTCGTAACAACTCATTGACGACCCTTCCCCATGCACTTCTACGCTAGCCATGTGCATTTGTTTTCAAAGAAGCCGGGGAATGCGTGGAGCCATGGCCGAGGTAGATGTTCATAAAGAGTAGACAAGGTTATACATTTTGAAATGGTGTGTTTGTGTTACCATAAACCCATCCTTTTTTATAGTTGACGGGGAGACTTATATCCTAGATTAGAATTGTTTTATCTTTGGTTGAAAAGAACGATCAGTGTAAGAGTGTTGGCCAACATAATACATAACGATAGCATGAACATTTTGCGCAGCAATCGTACATTTATCTAGCTGCTCTAGTACGTCCCTTGTGTACGGAATTGCAGGGGGTTGGATTCAGACATCGAGAGGGTATGTTGTCGCCAGCCCCCGCAGGAGAGTTGTGGTAGCCAGATGCTGTGTGTGGAAGATTAGGGACACATTTATGTATACATGTAAATGTTTGCAAATAAACATTGTAAATAAATTTTATTGTATATGGATTTAAAATGTTTCCCTTTTTTAATTTAAGAGATGTTTGCACCACCTTTTCCATTTGTTCAATAAAACACACTTTATGGTTAGAGAAATATTTATTTTGGATATTGAAAAAACCGACAATTCTTCATGGTTTGTTTTTTTGCCTTACGGCTATTGTGTAGCATCTTCTTGATGGTTCTCTGGATTTCCTCGTGACGCTTGTATCCGCACAAGTTTGGATGTGGGTGGTGGCTGTACCGGGGCAAGCAGGCCGAGCCGTCTTAGGTCATCAAGCCTCGTAACGATAACTCATAATGCAAAGAAAAAAAATCTTTTCACAAACATGTTTACACACGGGGAACTACACCAAAGGTATAACATGGCTAAACCTTTAATGGAGGTTCACGTCTTGTAAAATGCAACAGTTTTGTTACCGACAAATATGTGCTAACTAGCAGCTCTCGTGCAGGGTACTGCTTTATATGGCCAGCCGGACACATCACACGATATAGGCTACACTCTTAGGAAAATCTGAGTTATTCAAATAGCGGTATATGATCTAAATCAGGGGTACTCAATTAGAAAATAAAAGGTCCACTCACCAATTTTTGAATCTGTCCAGGAAACGTTTCTAGCTCTTTCCGTAGTGTCCAAAAACGCTCCAGTACTTTGCCTTTACTAAGCCACCTGACATTGTTGTGTAGAAGCAAATCATCAGATTCTGCATTAACCTCTAAGGAATGAGCGCAGCAAGCGATGCTACAGAGCAGATGATGCCCTCAAAAAATGTACAAGTCTCATTACTGTTTTCATGATTTCTGAGTACTCCTTTCCAAGGCTGGCACACAAAACCATTTGATGAATGACACAGTGGTATGCTATGATGTCAGGCTGTTGAACCTTTAAACGGGACAGTTAGTCTCCCCCAGTTCCCTCTCTCTCCCTGTCATACGTGGGGCTCCAGCAGTTGCAATGGAAACAACATGCTTCTGGTCTATCGCTCTCTCAACATCTCCATCACTGCTTCATAAATGTCATCCCCTCTTGTATGACCATGAAGTGTTTTGAGGCCTAACACATCTTCGAAGAATTCCCCCTTCTCTTCATCAAAAAATCTGAAAAACACCAGAAGTTGGGCTTCATCTGTGTTGTCTGTGGATTCATCTAAAGCCAATGAAGTGCATTTAGCCTTTTTTAACAGCAGATTTCAGTTGGTCCAATAAATCATCAGCAAGGATTTCAGTCTGTCTTATGCAGTGGAATCAGAGAGGGGTATTTGATTTATTTTTTGTATGATGTCATCTTTTTGAGTTCCCTCAAACAGAGCGATTGCTACTTCATTCATGCACTCCTTCACGATTTCCGCATCAATGAATGTTTTTTTGTGCTTGCCTAAGACTCATGCCACTCGCAGTGAGGCTTCAGTTCCACGCTCCTGTTGTGTGGCTGACCTGACTATCATAGTGCATGTTGCTTTGTATGATGCTTGCATTTGGCTTATTTTTCTGGGCCTTTCCTCAGAGTTTTGTGGGTAATTTTGCTCGAAGTGGCCATGCTTTGTTTCATATTGACGTCACATGTTTCCACTTTTTACAAGGGCAACTGTCTCATAACAGATTAAACACATTGGTTTTGTGCTCCCTGCAGGCAGCACATTGTAGCCAATGATGACTTGTGTGGCGCCAGTGCCACTATGATTGACAGCTGGCCCACCCTATTAGAATTTCCCGGCATTAACTTGAAATTCAAGGAACAAAAAAGAAGTCCTGAGCTGAGCACCCACCGGACAATCACCGGCGGTAGTCCGAGAGCACCCGGAGCTGAGCACCGGCAGGTGTCCGGGAGCCCGCACTGCAATAAACCCTTTCTCCTCCATGTAGATCTGGGATTCAGGGAGTCAAAGCCAAAGTTCCTTTCCCTTAATTCCTTCTCAATCATGCATGCATGCGTGCCTTAAATTCCTCCCGGGGAATGTGACCCGAACGGGCCGACAGACTTAGGAGGAAAAAAGCACTCGCAGACCTTGCTTGCGCTCGCGGCCATAATGCCATAGTGATGTTATTATAGAACTGCTGATAGGTCATTTTGATTGGGCACGAGGTAGATACGTGATTGGAAACACATCCAGAAATCACACGCCAATGAAATCTCACTTGGATCATATTAAAAAAAATTAATATTGATTTTCTTCTTGGTCCGAATTTCATTGCGTTTTGGTCCGGATCCGGACCGGAGTCCGCCAATTGAGTACCACTGATCTAACTAAACAATAACCTGGATTCGGGGATTTAGCCTGTATCTGGGGAACGAGACTGACGAACAGCAAAACAACCAAGGAAACAAAGGTGTTTGGTAGCGAGTACGCTAACACCACAGCAAGCAAGCAAGCTAGAAACATACAGGGCTCACAACAAAACGGTCAAGCAACCACATTTTTACAGAGACTATCAACATCTAGAAAGCCAAGAGGACAAAGTTCACCCAAGGGTACTTACAATTTTAAGAGCAACACGGCCAAGTCGGCATCCGATTTGCAGTCTTTTTTCTTTCAGCTCATGCTATTCCTGAGAAGCTCGCCCAACGTTTATTCGTGTCTGGCCTCTCTGTCGGTCAGTCTCCCTTTTCTCTTCTTCTGTTCCTCCGACATTGGGTTACTCTCTCTTTTTAGTTGGCTGATCCATGATGAATGTAAAAATCCCTTCGCTACTTGTTTCTATCGAGCCTGTTCCGTGTTTGTGGGTCTGTAGTGCCGTGAAGCAATTTGTTACATTGCGAGACCCGAGACTCCTGTGAGAGTGGGCGGCGGGTCGCGGGCAGAAACTTGCATATTCCCTTTCTCCGCCAAGATGCGCTAGGGGCAGTCGAAACAGCGACCAATCGACCAATAAAGTGTTATAGAACCATCACAATGACTCTTAACCTGTTATATTGAGGTAAATTTAGCCAAACAAGTTGCACAGTTCCCCTTTAAGTCAGGGTGTTTCCCTTCTGTGCCAGTTCTTTTGTTCTTTGTATCAAGGGTCCCAGTATTTTCTGAGGCAAATTTACGGTTTCGGGTTTTCTGATTCCTGCCTGTTTACTCCCGACTACGTCTTTGCCTTGTCCATGCCGGATTGGTTGCCTGATCTCCAACTGATTACCCGTGTACCTACCCATTATGCCTTTAGAGCCCAAGGGAACCAGATTATCCACCATTAGGAGCATCTCACCTCAATCTGCCAGGGAGTAAGGGAGCTTGCGGAACACAATAAGGTTTTTCAGTCTTTAAAAAAAAGCTTTAAGTGAACAATTTCAGCGCTTAATGGCAAGTTTGGAGATCGATGTACCATCTCCGGTTCCAGCACCAGTCTCGACCAATGAGTCGTTCCTGTCCCTGTGCTCTTTCTTTCCAAGCTAGTCGTTAAGAGGAACAGACATGTTCATGTTGCTGAACGCCTGCTAATTTTTACAGATGCTTTATTAGCTTTGCTGCCCCAATGCATGCCCTTAGCCCCTCTAAGGTAAAGTTCCAGGCGTCTCCCCAGGCTGATCTGGCATTCCGAAGGCTGAGGCAGAGCTTCACCTCGGTACCCATCCTCAACCTTCCGGATTCCGGTCAGCAGTTCATCGTGGAGGTTGATGCCTCAGGCGTGGGCATATACATTTGAGTTCACTCTTTCTAACTGTCCTGGTTCAATGAAGAGCTATGCACTCTCGTCTTTAAGATCCTGCTCCAAGGTCTCCCACCAATATCCTACCCTATTCATGCTTGGTGGGGGCTGTTACTTGGGGCATTGAGGATGTGGTCAGACAGGCAACTGTTATTTTACTTTACTTTGATTACTTTAATTTCATTTGGCAGACTACTTTGCCCAAGGTGACATACAACATATTTGTAAAGCAGCATTATTATAATGTAACCCACAGCAGAAGTTATATGTGGTCTTACTAAATACTTGCAAGCAAGTTCAGAATATAAAAAATGATGAGTAAATAGAAAAATATAAGTCTCAAGACATTAGATGTGGCTAGATCAGTTAAGTGTCTAAAACAGGGAGGAACGGGAAAAAGATGTTTTCAAATATTTTTTAAAGAGTCCAAGCTAGTGGCAGAGCGAATGACGCTTGGTATCTCGTTCCACCATTGAGGTAAAAGAAATGATAAAAGTCTTGATTGGACCTGGTGGTGACATTGGCCCGACATAAGAGTCGCTCGGAGGAGGAACACAGTGTTCTAGCAGGGGTATAGGGCTGGATTAACTCACTTAGATTTGATGGTGCTGACCTAGTGAAAACCTGCCAGAGTACGTGATTTGAATTTATTTTAAATCACGGGGGAGCCAGTGCAGTGATGCTAGCAGATGAGTTACATGGGGCCTCTTGGATGTGAAAAGATGAGACGGGCTGCTGCGTTCGGGATTAACTGAAGTGGTTTGACAGTACATGCGGAGAGACCAACTAATGTGGAGTTGCAATAGTCTAGTTCAGACAGGACTATAGCTTGTATGAGGAGTTTTGCTGAGTATTGTGTAAGGTAAGGTCTGATCTTCCTTATATTGTTAAGTGTAAATCTACATGACTTGGTGACTGCAGCAATATGTTCTATGAAGGTGTGTCCATTGTCTATTTGTTACACCCAAGTTCTGGGCAGCATAAATTGGTGACAGAGTGAATGTGTCTGAATGGATATTGATTTGGTGGGAAATACTTGGTTCTCTTTCAAGCAATCGTGAAGTTTCTCACATATGGGGTACACCTCCACACGTATCCCTCAGAAGCACTTTATCACTACGCCAGCAATGATTGGCTGGCCACATCTGACGCACCCAGGTCAGCCCCCTATATAATTATCTGACCGTGCGTACGGCGTCATTCAATTACCTCTTCTCGCTCAGAAGTAACGATCGACGACACTGCTAAGTGCCAAGGTTCTATGCTACTGTCCACAGAGTGAGCTTACCACTCGCCGGGCGCTAGTGCCTACTAAGCGGTTGTCGACAGATAGGCTTGTTGCCAAACAACTATCTTTAACCAGCCTGTTTCCAAACAGTGGTTACTCGCTGCTACAGTGGCTAACTTGTATCCAAACATTAGTCACCGGGAACATCTAGCTGCAAAGCTAACTAAAACATCTAGCAAGAAAGCTGAAAAGTTTAGCTGGGAAGCTAAACCGAATTGCTGCAAAGCTTCAATAGTAATACAACTGGCCAGTCTCCAAACTGCAGTTAAACCATGGCTTCTCCCCCTCCTAACACCTAACACGAAGGACGGAAAGCTTGGACGGGTGTGCGTTTATGGGTGAGAAAGATACCCACCTCACCTGCAACGAGTGCCTCGGACGGAGACATGCCCGAGAAGCACAAGCTCCTATGGGTACCTGTGACCACTGTGCACAACTCCCAATGAAAAGTCTCCGGCGTCGGCTAGCTCGCCATGTTAGCCTGACAGACGAAGACCCGTTGCTGTCGGAGCCCCCCATTCCTAGCGGCCAGATTTAAGTAGCCACAGCGGGCGCAAGCACCGACTGGGGTGAAAGGATGGGGCAAGAGGACCTAAGGGCGATGACCAAGTCCGAATGCCTGGAGGGCTGCGATGCCCTCGATGAGCTGGACTCAGTCGATGGCTCGGATGACGCAGTCATGTTTGAAGAGGATGGCGCCGACCCGTTCCAACCAGTCGAAGAGGCTGGATTAGGGTGTGAGAGGCGATGACGACAGTTCCCCGGCTATCGGCACGAGCATACATGATGTGTGCAGGTGCGCTGGCACCAAGCTGGAAATCCCATGGCCCAGCACTCCGCCCGAAAAGACCAGTTCCCGGTACGAAGGCAAGCGTTTACCCCGGGTGAAAAGCGCGGAGAGACAACTTCTCCCCTTATTCCCCGAGTGTGTGGAAGAGGCTACCCACACCTGGTCGCAGCCGTTCTCATCGAAGAGCCCGATCCAGGGGGGAGCCACGCTGGAATGCGTAGCCATGGAGGACAGAGGACTGTTCAAGCTGCCACTTGTGGAGCCGCTGGTCGCTCACCAACTCCACCCGGGTCAGAAAGCCCTATCCACATCGTCCGCACTGAGCTTCACGTTCGAAGACGGACGGTTTCCAGTCTTCTATGACCGACAAAGCATACAAGTCCGTGGCTCTTGGTGTGCGAGCTCTCAATGCATCATTCATGTTGATGGCGTATCAGGCTGAGCTACAGGACGAGATTTCAGGATCGGGAGACATAGACCGCAAACTCTGGGACGAGATGTGTGTCGTGACCGACCTATTACTCCGTCTTCACCGGTGTGCCGTGCAGGCTTTGGGAAGGGCTATGGGCACCATGGTGGCGCACGAGAGAGCACATTGGCTCAATTTATCCAGCCTCTCTCACCGCAAGAACGTCCAGCTCCTGGACGTCGCAGTGGATCAAAAGGGCTTGTTCGGCCCCACTATGACCACAATGCAACGCCGCTGTGAGGAAAATAAACGGGAGGGTGAGGCTCTGCAGACCTGCATTCCCAGGAAGACGCAGCCTCCCGCCGCTCCGACTTCCCGACCATTCTTTGCACAGGCGGTAGTGCAGCCTCCGCCGAACTACAGGATTCCGAGACATCCCGGCTCGCATCCCAGACCTCCAGCTCAACATAAGACTGAGGCTGGGGCTGCATGGGCCAACAAACCAACTGCACCAGTGGAGGCAAGCCAGCGCCACTTCACCCACGCCCGGGCAAGAGGCCTAAGCAGTCCACCAAGCTCGCTGCCGGGAGAGGGAAGACGTGTCTGCCAGACGCACGCTCCTCTCCCACAGCAAAGGGGTATGTCCGAAGAGTCTGCCGTTGCGCCGCAGAATGGTTTACAGTTACAAAACCCCTCCACTGTTGAAAGCACAAACATGTTTACAGCAATAAAATTGTACCCCCTAGTGCATCCAGGCCGAGGGCCAAGGGCGCTGCTTTGGAAAAAAAGACAAATAATAAGCCATGTAAGCTCTTTGTCAGAGCAGGCTACAAACAGGGGGAAGCAACGCTGTCCTGTGTACGTCCTGTGCACGCTCTGAGAGCTTATGTGTCAAGGACTATCGTTTAGGAAAACGGATCAATTGTGCGTCTCATGGTCTGGTCCTCACAAGGGTAAGCCTATCCCGAAGCAGCATTTATCACACTGGGTTGTTAAGGTTATAACTTTGGCTTATTCCGCAAAAGGGCTGGAGGCACCTGTTGGTTTGCATGCGCATTCAACAAGGGGCATTGCCACGTCGTGGGCCTTGTTTAAAGGGCAATCTGCCCCTTATGACATCACAGGTGGCCGTGTCCACCTAGAAGTGTGACCGATAGATGAGCAACGTTTGCTACAGTCCACTGGGTAGGCTGGTAGGCTGATCTATCCAGCACACATTTAGGTGGACACGCCCACCTGTGATGTCATAAGGGGCAGATTTCCAAAACGGCTTGTAATGGCTAATCAAACCACACCTGGTGGCATGCCATGGGACCTTTAAAAAGTTAGATGTCATGGAAGATATTGCAGCATTCATATCAAACATATTCATATCCCCGCTGTTTGGTTTGGGCGATCAGGGATCGGTGGAGACACATGCTAGTCTGTAGTACTGTAGCAGTCCTACGTCAGCACGCTTAAGGGTTTATTTTAGCCTTTATAAGATGGATGGATGGATGAGGCAGTTGGAATACATCATTGTGCCTGTGTTTGAATGTATAGTCTTTGTGACTGAGCAGATATTGTACCCACTTCAACACCATGAGGTTAAAAAACAAACTATACGGGTGTTCAAGTACCGGAAAGTGTTTGTTCCAGCTTCTCATTGTGCTCATGTCATCCATTGACCATCCACCTCACTTCTCTCACTTCTTCTTCTGGTGGCTGTCCATGGAGTGGGAATTTGGATATTATGTGTAAGACCGGAACATGGTCTCAATCACCCACCTACTGGTCTCCTGCATCCGCTTCCGGTGCCTCATCGCCCCTGGTCAGACATCTCTTTGGATCTCGTCACAGGGTTGCTACCCTCGGAAGTAATCCCATCGTTCTAACGGTACTAGACAGATTTTCAAAGATGGTTCACTGCATTCCTCTGCCTAAACTGCCCGCTGCCAAGGAAACAGCAGAGGCCATGTTATCCCATGTTTTTCATCTCCATGGATTCCCTAGGGCTGTGGTGTCTGATAGGGGTCCACAGTTCATTTCCCTGTTCTGGAACCCCTTGTTTGCTTCTTGGCGCCTCGGTCTGTCTCTCCTCTGGGTATCGCCCCCAGTCCAACGGCCAGACAGAGCAACCAGGAGCCAGAACCCGGTCTCATGGAGCAAACGGCTGATGGGTAGATTACGCACACAATACCTTGTCTTGCTCTGCATTTGTTCTCTCCCCCTTTCAATGTGTTTATGGTTACCAGCCACAACTCGTTGCCAACCTGGAGATGGAGTCAGTGTCCCCTCTGGCCAGGCACACAATTGAAGGTGTCGCTGCACCTGGAGCCAGCCCCAACAGATGCTCCTCAGAAGCTAAACAATAAGATGGCTGACCACCGTCGAACCAAGGCTTCCAACTACCAACCCGGCCAGAAGGTCTGATTGTCGACTTGGGACATTTCCCTTCGGGTGGAGTGCCGTAAGCTGGCTCCCCGGTTTGTTGCTCCCTTCCCTAGCTCTAAGGTAATCATCCAGTAGCTGTGAGACTCCGGCTTTCCAGTTCCATGAGGGTTCATCCTTTCCATGTGGCCCGAGTTAAACCGGTGATGGAGAGCCCTTTAGTTCCCGCCTCTAGGCCTCCTCCACCCTCCCGTCTCATTGACGTGGGACTGTTTTACACAGTCATGGGACTGCTGGCTGTTTGTCGCTGGTGTCGTGGATGCCAGTACCTAGTGGACTGGGAGGGGTACGGTCCTGAGGAGAGGTCTTCGGTTTCTTCAAGCAACATTGTTGACTCAGCTCTCATTCAGGAATTCAACCGACTCCACCCGGATCAGCCTTGGACATCAGGTGGCGTCCCAAGAGGGGGGGAGGGGGGGCGATACTGTCACATCTCGCCCCCTTCATTGATTATTTCACTCCCAGTCCTTATGTTTCTTGCATCTCTAATTGACTTCACTCACCTTAAGTGTTTTCTCCATTTAGTTTTTCTCCGGTTTCACTTCTTATATGCCAGTTCTTTGATCTTTAAATAAAGCGTCCCAGCATTTTGTGAGTGATACTTAAGGTTCCCGGTGTCCAGATTTCTGCCCGTTTACTACCGACTTCTTCTTTGGCTTCTTGAGTCCAATTTCCCCTGTTGCTCACCAAGCTGTTACACTTTGCAGTTATGGAGATATACTCTATTTACTTTGGGTATGTTATTTTCAGAAAAAATAAATAATAATTATCTGAAAATCAGAAATAGGCCAAGTGATGAAGAGAATAGAAACCAACCTCAAGATTAATTTGAACACTGTGGTGGGAATTTTGAGCCACCTCAATCGTTGTTGTATAAACTGAGAAGGAATAAAGAGTCATCCCAACTATTAAACAATTAGGGTAATATATTTAGGTAATAAAGGTATAATAACATACAACAATCATGAAACAAAAAAACAATAATCCAAGGCCTTACATACAATCACCCGAGGCCTCAGATGGCTCAGATGGCCTCAGTTTGCTCGTGTCTACAAGACCTCCGCAAGGAGTAGTCCCCAGATGGGATTTCTCCCTGCATACCTCCAAGAGCTCCGCAAGGAGAAGTCCGAAGCATGGGCAAAAGCAAGGACTTCTCTTTATAGTGTTGTCTAGTCTCAGGATGCTGAGAACAGCTCCGCTCTTGGTAATGTCCCTACCTGAAGCTTACAGTTGTCTTTTCTGTTGGGGAAAGCGTGTGGAAATTATTGGTATGGATGGATGTGTTGCTGAGGGACAGAGGACAGCATTGTGACTTGTCTTGGAGGATCGTTGTCTTCCACAATCCGCTGTTTGTAAGATTGCAGTTGGAAGCAGCGTAAAATCTCCCTGGTCTCTTTTGGATGGTTCAGTCAGTAAGAAAAACTGTCACATAATTCCTATCCCCTAAAAACTGATAAAGAACACGTTACCTCACAAAGTACTGTATTCTACCTTTTCCAGTCGTGCCATGTCATTTCATAATAACATGACATTTCAAAACAATACAAGAGGTAGCATGTATCGGGTTATTTCCCCTGTGGTTTAAGGAACCAGTGGCCTCTGGTATATTCCATGTTTCCATTCATACTCTGGCAGAAAAAGCATTAGCTCTGCATGTTGGCAGGCTTGCGTGGGGGGGGGGGGGGGGGGTGTTTTGAATGAATAATCTCGTATTTAATCTGCCGACATTCTTCTGGCAGCCATTTATCATCAGCAAGAAATCACTTATTTTCTTAAAAACAACACGCTCCATGCAGAATGAGAAGTATTGCACAGTTCAATGAATTACATGTATTAGGGCACTGTCATTTTAAGGGGAATAAGGTTTCCATCTCTGATTCAAACCGTCAATCTATCTCAGGTTTTTCACCTTGGAGCTGCGTTACCTTCTGCTGTTTCAGATAAGTTGTGTGGATATAAGTATTTGGTTGGCTAGTTTTGTCATTGTTTGTATCTGCTACTTACCCAGTTGACCTTTTATGTAATTCCCTGATTGTCATTATTTATCTTCTAAGGAGATTTGTTAGATATGTTCAATAATATGCTTAGCTACAAAAAAATAAGATTTGATCTTTTTATTTATTTTTTCAGTTCACAAATTCACATTGGCAAAGCAGAAATACCAATCAAAATGACCCTATTCAAAACACTCCGTAACGTCCCTTTGACCAAACGTCCTAACCAAAAAACCAATACACATACACACACACAAAGCATCTTGCTTATCTTGAGGGGAAAACACAATTTAGCAAGAAGAAGACTACTAATGCCGACGTGCTGCCTGCCCGTGTTGTTTTATGAGTACCTTAAGAACCACATCCATTCTTCCGTTTCTAAAGAAGAAGCTACCCTCCCTGACTGGAGTCATGCCCCCATAGTGTTTCCAAGCTTAATTCTGCACATCTGCAGAGGCCCTGGACATCTATTTTAAGGTTTTTCTATTTTCTTGAAGTGTGCCCAGGTGGAGCTTTTATGGGTCTTCGACATAAGTAAGCTAATACCAACAGAATAGGACCGCCACTATAAACTATGTAACTTTTACACAAAGCACTGTTGAATGATATCAGACTTGCTCCCGTTCCACATTCAATAGCATACTTATGTTGTATATATATAGATTAATTTTGTGGCAAGCAGCATGAGAATAGCCAGACGGGAGCCAAGTTTAAAAGAGTTTGCTACCCTGTTTGCAGCCCCAGCCCCCATACACCGCATGACCCCGAGAGTAGCCTTTATTATTCACGCATGACAATGAAATACCATATATATCTTAACAACAGTCCATATCAGTGACATTAAAATTCATTAATTAATGTTCTGACATACAGCAAACTATGAAGCTTTTTTTTTTTTACAATTAAATATTTTATAATATTAATGTTGCATTTTCATTTATTTTTTTGTTTTCCATATTCAGGCATGTATTTGTGAATAAGCTACAATCGCATGATTTAATTAAATAAACCAAAGCGCTTTTGTAGCGGCTTCCAACTTTCTTTTAAGGTTTAGCAGCCTTAGCCATCAATATTCTGCGTTAGAATATGACACTGAAATACTATTATGCTAGTGCTGGAGGGCTGAGCGTGAAAGGTTGGTAAGAAGACTTTACTTTTCCATACATTAACACCCTGCCCTCATCGTTTCTCAAATGAAAACAACTTTGTAGTTCCTAAAAAGTAATATTTCGTTCAGTTTGACAAGTGGCAGATTTAAATGTATTTTTTGTTGAATTTTGATTTGTTTAATAACCTGGAAATGAGAAGCACACTTTTGTTCTACATTTATAAAATAATGTTATACGTTTATAATGATTTTGCTGAGTTTCTTTCACTTCTTTTTTTCTCCACGATTTTCTAAACAAAAGGTTATGACTTCATTAACCCCTCATTCAGGTAGATCATAAATGAATATAAGCTTTAATAGAAAAAGAAAAGCCTCTGGACAGGCAGGCGATAGATAATAGTTAATGTGACAGTGTGAACGAATGTTTATATACCAAAGGGTTTACCAGTTTCCACTAAAGTCTAAAACCTCTTCCACACTATGCTGAGGAAAAAATATCTTTATTTTCCCCAAAAAAGTGTTGGCTAATATAAAAATAGAGTCAGTCTCCCATGAATTAAATTTCCGGTTTTGTTTTGGTCTTTTTCCCCATACCAGGTAGTTCTCATTATTCCAGTAAAATTGATGTGGACAGAATGTATCTGGGTGACTTGTGAATTATTTATTGAGAAGTTTCATGGAAGTTGACCAACGTACACGAGGAACATTGTGCAGTCTTACCTTTACCCTGCGTTACATAATATTCTCTCTGTCAGCGCCCTTTCGTTCAGAAGTAGATTCCCTGTTTCCACACACCAAATTGATTTAAGAGAGAACAAGGTAGGGGTGATTGAGTTGTGGGCGGAGGATTGTTTTATGTTTCATTCTTTGCTTGATCAGTAGCTCAGAGTATTTTTAACAAAAGCAATGGCTGCAGTGAGAAAAAAAAGGTAAAGTAATTGCATGCAATTTATGAGATAAAAGGGGACTTATTTTCAGCAAACAACATGCTATTAAAACTCTATTTTTTGGGTAGGTAAGGACAGCCATATTGCAGCTTGTGATTCTAAATCGAAATCCTCCATTAATGGTAATAATTAGTGTGTAAGCCTACACTGCAGGTGCATGTTAGGTCATCTGGTACTTGTGAAGCTTTTGATCCGTTTTATCGGCTTCAAATTAGCAACATCATATTAGCTCTATAGTTAGTTTGCCATTTTAAGTGTCATTACATGATGATACAATTGCATAAGCCTAATGCAAAGCAAATAATGTATTGCAATTTATAGAGCTAACAGTTTGTAGATCTAGCGTTTTTCTAATACTAAATGGATGCTGTTTGTAGCATTATTGGTTTGTAGGGCTAACTATGTAGTATTAGTGTTTTTTAGTGCACACACACAAACCCACACACATATACAAACCAACCTAGGGCCCTGTCTTGCATCCGGCGCAATTGACTTTCTCACTGGCGCATGTGTCGTTGCTAGTTTGCAACTGGCGCAGAGCTTTCTTTTCCCTCTTGCGCCACGTGTCGATAAATTAGGGAATGATCCTGCGCCCCAAGGGGCGGTTCAGCGAAAGGAGGAGGCGTGTTCTGGCGCAAACGTTCCCTGGTGCTATTTTGCAGTTTCAGAAATCACTCACGCCACAAACCAGGAAATGCCTGGTGTAAAGTCAGTGGCGCGTTGTTCACATGCTATTTTAAGGGCGCATGCATAATGTTGCTTGTGCACCTCGCACATACACTTTGCTTCTCTCATCTACCTAGCCACACATTCTTGCTAAATTATTTGGGAAAGAACAGCTGATACAGCGGTAATAAGTTGTACTTTTAAATCAATGCATCTGCAAACACCGTACAGCAAATGCATATTTTCTTGACATAGACATCATGTACATGCCTGAAACTTTTAGGATTGATGAGTATTTGATCGTGAGAAAACATTGTGTGAATGTGTAAAAGAATTAATGAATGCGGGCGCGCGTGTGTGCGTCCATCTGTTTAAACACACGCAAACTAAACACGTAACACGTACAGTCCATGGCAATCTATATTAACGGGGGGGACACATGCATATTAGGAACACAAGTCGATAACGATAATGCATACAATACTGATAAGAAACAATGTTTGTAATGTATTGCATATTTCAATAAATTGAACCACAGTTACGGCATATAATATGTGTCTTGTTTTCTTTGCCGGAATTGATTTGAGGACTCAGTATTTCTAAAGTTGTGGAAGAAAACCGTATTCCATGTGTGAATCAGGCCATATTTTTGGCCATAAACTGAGCCATTTGAAGTTTGAAATTAATGTGCTACTGTCTCAGACGACGGTGACTGCAGACGCGCTGTCAAAATATTAACTCGGCAGATTCAAATGCGCTCATGGCTCTTAAAGGGGATGGGAGCTGGCACTCTCATTGGTTTTTTGCACGTTACGCCCAAACCACACCTACGGGTAATTAGGCTACTTCAGATCAACTCTTTTTAGATTTGCGCCGGGCGCAAATCTAAATCATTTTTGCGCCGGTAAACTAGCGACATCGCCATAGAACCGCTCTGAAAGCTACTTGCGCTTGGCGCTTCTCACTTGCGTTTCAGACCGTTAAAATAGGGCCCGTAATTTCTTTGAATAGTTTGTAGCACTAACGTTGATAAGGGTTAACAGTTTGTAGCGGGTTGGGCCCTCAAGACATACAACTGAATACAAATATATTCAAGACATACAACTATATAGACTATACATGTGGGGTTGAACCATATACAACTGTTTAAAAAATTGTCTTCTCATTTTCAGTATCACTCCTTGGTCATCAAAGAACCAAAACTCAGCAAGCCCTGGTAAACTCAACATTTCCAATAGTCAATCATCTTCTGAATCCTCCATGTTGTCACTCGAATGAGTTTGTCTTTGGAAGAATAAACCCTCATCAAAACAGGAAACAATGCGTAGCTCCGCCCCTCTCACTTTCTGGTTCCCGATCCCGGCGCTGTGCAGTCTCACTGCAGAAGTTTGGCTCTTGCATTGTCAAACTTCTGGATCCGATATTACCGTGATGCTAAGGTGTATAACCTGACTTCACCAGGCACATAAACACCTAAACACCTAATTAAAACCTATGGGGACGCTGCTGTAAAACATTACTGCAAGTAACAGCGTTTACCCACTGTTCAGTAATATGGCAAAATTCTCTCTGGGGATTGTGTTAATCTGATCACGTTAACTATAATCAAAATAAAAAAAAAACGAATTTGGAACCATTCCATCAAACATTTATCCTGCTGAGTGAATCAACCATGATACAAATACCCAATGGGTTTCTCGGAACGTAGCACTGTTTTATTTATTCAAATGTTCTCATCCACCGACAGCGGTTTCGGAAGGATACCTTTCCTCGTCTGATGGTGGTCTGATATAAACCTCATCTGGATGTCTTTCAAAGAAAAGTCTGCATCTTATTTATGACATCTGTGCCTTGTAGCTTTACCTTGCAACCTTCACTTCAAAGTTTATTGATTCACATTTGAAGGTGGATAAGGAAGATCAAAGATTTTCTTTTGAAGTGTTGAATATTTACCAAAGTCTGGGTAGGTATATAACGGACGTACATAATGCTGCTTTCTGTGCTTGAATCACAGCCTTAGGCTTAAGAAAGTAACCATGACAACATAACCAACACATTTACGTGACGTTGATCACTCTTTATTTTACAAGTTCAGCCCAAAAGGTCATTTTCCTGGAAGATGCTTTGGTCTTTGGTGAATTTTAAGATTATATATAGTGATACAAGAGATATTAGCCTAATCGTCATAGAAATGGTGAAGCAAGATAAATCAACACAAAACATTAGTCAGTACACATCTAGAGCAGGGTTTAGCCCAAATTATACAAAGAGTAATAATTAGACAGAGAGAAAACAGATATATAGATAAAGGGAGAGAAGATAGAAGCACTGCAACAGACAAATAGATAAAGATAGACTGACAAAAAGCTGGATAGACATAGACAATGACATACAGTACTAAAGTTCAATAGAATCATAAACAATTATTTAGTAAACAGGTAGAGTGGGTTAGCCACCTATACACTCATTGTTTCCTTATAATATAGACAGAGAGAATATCTATATATATATATATGGACAAAGAGAGATAAAAGTCAAGCTATAAACAACTAGATAGATAGAACTAGTTGAATCTTGCAAAGCCAGATACAAAGCTAGATAGACAGAAACAAGTATACAGTAGACACACAGCAGATAGAGAGAAGTTCTAAATCAAACCATTATTTTACAGTTTGCGCAATTTGCAATGGCGTATAGTTGAGTGTTAACGGACATGAATTATTCTGTAAGCAGTGTGAGAAAGTCCTCCGCATGACATTAACTTTGTTTACAGACAAGGAGCTGACAGGAATGAATAACTAGCGAGCAGGATAGACTCGGGTCCCACAGGAAAATGGTAAAGAACAAACAACAAGCATCCACAAGCTAATAGTTAGCAGAGCCGCCGGTGGCCAAAGCCCCCGGTCTGGTACGGACTGCTGACTTAACTTCATGTGCTGAGAATACGATATAAGCTTCCGATGAGAGCTCAGATTTATGGATGAAGTTGGTAGCTAAGGCGTCATTTGAATCAGAATAAAATAAAACAACAGAATAACACCAATTCCACAGCTTAATGTGAGCCCAGGGATGGAATTGATGCCAAGGCATGCTTGGGTTGGAAAGAGCACCACCAACACCAAAAAAAAAACCTATTTAAACACTTGCGTGGTGCAGTATAGCCATACTTTTTATTATGGTTAAGCATGTGGAGAAAACTGCTGGCATTTAGTGTGAATTGGGTTTCAACTCGACAACAGCATCTCTCATAGGAACAACAGCACAGTTATGTTAACTCCTGTTTCACGTTGGTTTCATTGAGATCTATCGCATCTACACCCAACGACCTCTACCATCAGCTTGCAAGACACACCACTGTTATTACTGACATGCATCATGTCTATGAATTCATCTATCTTAAATGAATGAGTTCATTCAATTCAGACAACACTATGGGATAATGTTGAAAATAAGTATCTGCAGTAAGTACAATAAATATTCATAATATAGATTAGAAATATTGAAAGTTATAATCAAGCTTTTATTTTTGTTATCTAGGGCAGTAACTGAGGTTCTATTCATAATTAAATACATTTAACAACAATAATAATCGCGGAATTCACTTCATTCCCTGCCATGGAATTAGATCAGAGTTGATCGGGATGGCCCTGAGTTTTGAGTATGGGAAAGTATTTTAAAAAAGTCTGGCTTTCCTTTCCTAATGAGAGAAGTTAGCAGCTAGAGAAACAGAAGAGCAGCCTTGGTTTGATTTCCCTCTGGGGTCTCCTCTCTTTATTCAGACGACTTTTGTGCTAGGGTCAAGGAATCTGTAGTCTCATGTTATTCCAACTGAAGCTCAATTCAATTATGCTTTTCTTTTTTTAAACAGAGAACAACAGCTTTTAGCACGAAACTGCTGGAGGTTCTGTCTTTTGATGGGTACATTCTGGCTCTGCTCCAGAGATGTAGATGAGTTTTTGAATTCAAACACTTTTTATTTACTCAGCTTTATTAATCTATTATTATGCTGTTGTTTACTATTTTGACTTTCTATTTTGACTTTTGACAATATATCCTAAAAGGATTTTTAAAAGTAAGTTTTAGAAAACATTGTGTAAAGAATGTCAATCTTTATCAGTGAGATTAATGAGCTATCGCTATAGTGTTTGCCATTGAGAGCAAGGCAATTTTGTATTCGTATTTTGAACAGATGCAGTCATCAGATGCACCACAACACAGGCAGTGGAGCACCTTCCATGGAATTTCATGGCAGCATTTCCCATCCCAATGCAAAGTTTACCATTGGAATGTTCATAAAATAACACATGGTGTCTCAAGTGTTGCTGAGGTGTTAAGCAAGGCATGCATTAGCATTGTAATTCCTTAAAAACGACTAACTATAGTCACGTTTCCATCTAAAAGGTGAAGCAAATCTTTAGAAAGTTCGCAAAAAAGATATTTGAATTAGGTGCGTTTCCATCAAGTGGTTGGAGCGGAAAACTACACACATTTCAGGGCTTGTCGTATCCTTTTGATAACATCCTCTCTTAGGTCCTGATATATAGTGGAATTGCGTTGTTTTCCATCTAAAATAGCTGTGATGTTTTTTTCTTCGATGAGAGCAAGGAAAAGTTTTACCTCTTCAGTGGTCCACACGTATCTATTATTCACATTGGCCATCTGTTCGTATTTAAGGATACATTGTACATATTTATAATTCGAAATTCGCCCCAGCATTTATACCACGGATATTATAGGGTCTATAGCATATAACCACGTTTTCTGATTACAGTTTAATGCATTTTCCACAATGTACCAGCTCTCCTTTTGAAGGCTGAACAGACAATTTGACTGGAATAACTTAGTAGGTGTCCATATATCAGGGATTAATGGACACGGTATAATTAAAGGATATGCAAACATGTTTGCATATACAAATATATTTTGTATACATATACATGTATAAAAACGCTTAAAAATATATATATATATATTGATGCTACAAGTTGATGATGGCAGGCTTGCTATGGCCGGTCGTTATGCAGAAATCGGAAGGACGTTGTCAGTCCTGTGTGTTTAATGTTCGCTACGTCACAGCTGTTTGGAAAAGTGTGTTTCCATCTCCCATTTTGCGCATTTACTCTCTTTCGCATTTCTCAAAAACCACCTCAAGCGAGCAGATAAAGTTTTTTGCGAATTAGAGGATTTTTATGAGAATTTTGGTGTTTCCATCACCATTTACTGATTCGATACTTCAAAATTCTCATAAAATCAGCGGGATGGGAACGCAGCTAATGAGATGCTACTAAGTTGGATTTTCTGTTCTCTTAAAGGGGACATATTATACCACCAGGTGTGAGTGTGATTAGCCTTACAAGCCGTTTCAAAAATCTGCCCCATATGACATCATTAGTGGGCGTGTCTACTTAGATCTGTGCTGGATACATCATCTACCAGCCTACCCAGTGGACTGAAGTAAACTTTGCTCATCTATCAAGCACAGATCTAGGTGGACACGCCCAGTAGTGATGCCATATGGGGTAGATTTTCGAAACGGCTTGTAATGGCTGGTTCAGACTACATGGTTCTCAGATATTCCTCTACAATTTAACACTATACGATCATAGAGCCAGGAAATCGGGCCCTGTCTCGTCGGAAGACTGGCCACACTACAAGATTCGAGGGTGCGATGCTCTGTACTTTGTATCATTCACGTTTGCAAGATATTTAGAAAATCTAAGGTTTGGAACTGACATAAATGTTTTTTACATTTTTGTCATAAAGGTTCCAGTAGTTTTTAAATCTGCTCAATGCAGCAACTTCTCACAGTAGTTGCATTGCGCGTGACATGAGCGATACAAAGTACCCGCAACAACGTAGCCTAGCAATAGAGCGTCAACAATGGATCGCAAGTACCTAGCACTAGGCATTATGCTGGCGGTTTGAGGTTTATGAAAGGTTATGATAGCTATTAGTACGTCAACAGCTTTGGCTCCAAACGTACCGGGTAGGTCAAGGGTGTCGGCTATTTCTCGCCAGGCTGTATTCCTTCACCCTATCGTGGAACTCCTTTGTGGATACGTCAGATATACAGGGACGTTGCTGCCACATTTCAACCAAAGTTGTCTCCATTATGTTGTTCCACTTTCTCTTGTTTTCTTTATTAGCATTCTTCTTCTTGCCATTGATCATATTCATTTTTGTAGTCGTTACTGTGTAATCAACGTAGTGCAGTGAAGTCAGTTGGTAAACACTGCGCATGTGCTCCAGCTGTTCGTGGGGTTCCCTCACGCAACTGGGGGCGGGGTTCCCTCGTGTCAACAATGGATACGTCATGCAATTCCCCAAAAAATTCTGACATGCCAAACTTTTCATTGTGGGGTTTTCGAACGTTGCAGACAAAAACATTGCAGATCGCAAGCATGTCACATTACAAGACCTCGTCTCATCGCCGACCTTTCAAAATTGTGTACGACTCGCAAATTTGTCTGCGTCGAATGAATCGGGGCAAAATCGGGCTGAAATCGTGTAGTCTGAACCAGCCATAAGGCTAATCACACTCACACCTGGTGGTATAATATGTCCCCTTTAAACAAAAAATACACTCAGACGGACTGTCTCTAAGTGAATTGATCTACTGCTGTACTCAAACTTAGCCCTACTCAAATCAAGAATGCTTTTTATAGCAAACGGGCTGTTCTTTTATTTACTTAGCAACTACTTTCTTTAAGATGAATCCAATATAAAATGATGCTAGAGGCTAAATTATGTTTGTTTTATTAATGACATGAAAACATTAGTGCCTGTTAATGAACTACATTTATACCACGGTCTGGGGGAATACTCGATTATGATTGTCTGCAGGGTGTGCATAAACTCCTGATATGCGGACACCTGCTACAAGTAGTTCCAGTCACATTGTCTGTTCAGCCTTCAAAACGAGAGCTGGTAAATTGTGAAAAATGCATTAAACTGTAATCAGAAAACGCATTTATATGCTATAGACCCTAGAGTATCTGTGGTATAAAGGCTGGGACGAATTGCAATTTATAAATATGTACACTTTATGTTGAAAGTATAGACCGTCGCGATTCCCATTGAAACGAATGGTGCGGTGATTCAGTCTCAAAACGAGAGCTGGTAAATTGTAAAAAAAATTAATTCAACTGTAATCAGACAATGCGGTTATATGTTATATACCCTAGTATCTGTGGTATAAAGGCTGGGACGAATTTCGAATTATAAATATGTACAATGCATAACGTTAGCTCTCTGGATCATAGCTGAGCGGACTAGAATACCTTCCGTTGCCAAGTCTTAACTATGGTCCGTCCTCTTTACTGGAGGAGGGAACAACGTTTCCGTTGCAAAAGAACCTTACGGGAGGGTAATGGTTGTTCCAGGTATTAGTCAAAACCCCAGGCGTTACCAGGGAAACAAGTTTATGGCTTGTGAAAAACTTTATATTTGGATTGTTAAACACATGGAAATCGAAATGAATTGTCCGAATTTATTTTCTTTAGCAAGTGACCGTGGTATAAGCAGGATAATGCCCTTCAAGGTGTCCATTATCAAGAATTAATGGACTTTGCGTCGTCCATGAATTCCTGATAATGGACACGTCGGGCATTATCCCTTACATAAACGTTAAACCCTCCTAAATGCATGTATTTGGTCTAATTTTTATGCATTTAACATGTTTTAAGTAACAGGTGCATGACATTAACAAATAAATGTATCTCTGAAGTGCCTGATTAACCAATTTATATATTTTAATTAAAAACATGCGATTATCTAGGCCAGGTTGACCAGCGCTGGTGCTGCGTCATGGGATGGAGGAAGTTATGGTACTTGATGTTGACACAATAAATTAAGTTATATTTAATTTTTTAACATGCTTTGCTGAATAGATGAATTTATTATAACTGTGAAAATATGGTGAGAAAAACATTGTTATGGTTTTATTTAAATTAGGTTTTTAAGGGGACTGTCATTAACTGAACTTTTCTACCCTGAAAGTTGGGATGGTTTGGGGATATCCCCCCGGCTAAACCCTTACAAAAACCTGATATGTTTCCAACGCACTGACATCGTCTCAGACAAACATCACTTTGAAGAGATAACCTGACAACATCATGTCAAATACATGAAATGATCTCTCCTCTCTTCTTCCATTTATAAGCAGACATCTCAAATAATACATCACATCTCTTTGAAACCCACATGTTTGTTTAAATAGTGAACTCTCTAGAACCTAAATTCTCTGTTTGATGAAAGCCCTTTGTGGTAGCATAATTAAAATGCTGTATTGTCATCCATGTTTCTTATTAAGTTAGTGTTCTTCTTGTTCGAGTCTTCAAGGGAGACAAAAACAGAGGATAAAAATGTCACAACACAAACTAAATTACAACAGATAAAAGTTTCCAATGTTTATAAAAACGACTGTTGTAATGAACAGCTTAATTATACCATGGAAATATTCTTACAATACAGTCACCGCAGTATACATCCATTAAGTTAAAGGCGTATATTGTATTTTATGATACATGCAGGGTCAAACACTCTTCTTCCTCCTACTTCACTTTCTCTTCTTTCATTCATTGGAAGTGAATGATGTGAATGTGAAGCCAGACAATTTGAGAATAACATTCATATCTTATTTAATACCTCTATACAAGCTAAGCTTAGATGGCCGTTACAGGGAAAGGTTAAAGTTAATGTTAAAGGTGCCGCAGGTTTAAGAGCTATAATTTCAGTCTCATTTGTTAGAAATGCCATAGCCATCGCTCAACTGGTAAAATGTCCACAACGCAGTTTCTCTGGGTCTTTATTTGTCTCTGACTAACCCTATTATAAAAATCACATCTCCCCCTTCCTGTCATACACAACACTCATAGCTCTAATGGCTGCTGAATGTACACACACTTGATTGATAGGTTGTATTTACTCTTGATTATAAAGTATTCAAAACATGTGTGGTCTTCATTGTATTACTGAGATAAAATAAAATAAACGTGAGCCTGTTAACCCTCCTAAATGCATGTATTTGTTCTAATTTCTATACATTTAACATGTTTTAAGTAACAGGAGCATGACATTAACAAATAAATGTCTCTCTGAAGTGCCTGATTAACCAATTTATATATTTTAATTAAAAACATGCGATTATCTAGGGCAGCTTGACCAGTGCTGGTGCTGCATGTTCTGGTGAAGCAGTTTACGTTGGCTCCAGTGATCTTGTTTCATCACCCTTTTATAAACACTTGCTGCACGGGAGCTGAGCTTTGGCCTTTTTTTAATAAAGAATGATATTTGAGAGACTCTGGATTGTTCAAAATTGATTTCATATTGCTCATTTGTTATAAGAAAATGAATAATGAGCTTAAAATGTCAGCTCTCTCTCTCTCTCTCTCTCTCTCTCTCTCTCTCTCTCTCTCTCTCTCTCTCTCTCTCTCTCTCTCTCTCTCTCTCTCTCTCTCTCTCTCTCTCTCTCTCTCTCTCTCTCTTGCACACACATATACACATTAATAACAGTTAATAGAATCCAGAATTTCACAAATATATTTTTTTCCTGATCATTCATTACTTTATTTCTCTCCGATGTATTACAGGCAGTATCTGTCTGTCGGTACATTAGTACTATCTGTCTCTTCTTTAATAGTAACTGTCTGCACTGAAACTGTTTCTACTATATTAATATTTGTATGTACTGTATCTGTCTGTTTCTATATATATATATATATATATATATATATATATATATATATATATATATACTCTAGCAGTGTCCGTCTCTACAGAAGTAGTGTATATACTGTATATGTCTTTATTGTAGCAATATCTGTCTGTACTGAATTTTTATATGTACTGTATATGTCTGTGCTGTTTTAGTTTCTGTCTGGACTATAGTATTATATGTCTGTACTGTAGAAGTATATGTCTGTACTGGAGAAGTATTTGTCTGTACTGTAGTAGTATCTGTCTGTACTACAGCTGTATACGTCTGTAATGTAGCAGTAGCTGTGTGTACTTTAGTTGCAAATGTCTGGACTGTAGTAAATGTTGTATTCTCGTGTACAGCAGCTATTATACATATACGTGTGTGTGTGTCTGTGTCTGTGTGTGTGTGTGTGTGTGTGTACAACTACTAAATTCAGCATATGTGTGTATACAACTAGTATATACACTTTATTTGTATGTGTATGTATACAGCTAGTATATAGTATATGGGTATTATACAGTATATATCCGTATATACTTTGTTTGTATACTGTATATGTATATATGTGCATAGATACAGGATGTATATACGGTATAAGTAACTGCATATACAGTATGTGTACAGTATATATGTGTTTCAGCTGATTATAATTGATGCTACATGTGCTGCAGGTGTGTGTGATCCGGGAGACTTCCCCGCCACTTCCAGAGACAGAGGCTTGTGAATAAGGCCGGAAGCAGGCACGACTATGGACGGACGAGAGTACTCTCTTCTTCCATTGTGCCTGAGGCCGTGGGAAGACGTGACAGACAGATGATTTAGAATGAATAGGATGTCTGTATCATTTTCAGAACCGTCTTTGCTCTTGGTCGGCTGGTCCTGCGAGCGTCCCCTGTGTCCAGCCATCGTGCTTGCCTTAATATATTCGGATGACTGGCGTTGGTGAAACACTGCAAGCTGTTCAACTTAATTAGCTCCATTGTCGGGGTGGTTGCAGAAAGGAGCTGATCGCTGCGTTGCTGTTTTCATAACCACTGATTTCATGCCTCAGAGATCCACTAATTATACCATGCTTCCTCTTCTTCCACTCTCTACGTGTTTTGGGAAGCCGGCATCTCATATCGATGTGGGAAATATCCCCAGATGTGCGCAAACTTTTCAAATAAAACTTAAGCTGCATGGAAATATAACAACGTTTGATTTTATGGGGCAGGGGAAGAAAAAAAGGATTATCAATAGAATCCAAGAGAGAATTGCAAGTTTTTGGAAGTTTATTTTTTTAATTTACACGTTCTTGGTGGGTGTTTAATTAGACACATCACAAATACTACAGCCAACTTTTTCAATGTTAGAATATGAGTTTTTGTTCTGATAAAATGTGAGGTGGCAACCGCTTGAAAAGTTTTAGAATAACATTCTCTGAACTAATTGCTGATCTCAGCAGCACGACTACAAGAAAAATGTTTATCATTCCAAAAAATCCCTTTCCTGTCTTTAAGTGCTGCTTTCTTTTGTTGTGTTCTCAAATCAATCTGCAGCCATGTACATAGTCACAGCAAAACCCATCTAAGTGTTGGAGGGACAATCAGCAGAATGCAGACACAGAACCATCGACATGACAAAAACACCATGTCTTGTTTAACATGTGCCGTATAACTAGGATGCCTATGCGATGATGAATGTTTAGAGGCAGCATAACGAACATCATGCATTTATCAGCCATCCTATCACTAAGGGATACCAGTCGCAGATATAACAAGGCCGACAATCTCCATCAATTACACAGCACACTACCACTATTGTTCTCGCTCCAATATTTTCAAGTATTCTTTATAAATAACATCCAAAAAGTATAGTGCAAACCTTTGTTGCTTAATGATGAAATTTGGTTTATTGATCGTTATAAATGAATACTTTATAATTTCTTGGCTTCTGGTCAGATAAAGCAAGCACATTTAATGGAACACTATGGACTACGGCAACTTGTGATGGGCATTTGCTATTATTTATTCAATATTTATTCAAAAAACGTTCTCCCAATGTCTGTCTAGTCAGTTTTATGGGTACAGCCCCTTACTCACAGTTCCAGTGTCTAAGGTCTTCACAGGCCCATATTAAACTACATCCCCCTTACCCTCAGCCCTTTAAAGGACAAGGAACAACATCTCCAAACCCAGAGGGAAGAAACTCTTAGAAGAGAAGGAACACAAGATGGTTGTCCTTCAAGCTATTCCTGTATCATTCTGTTTCAGTGCTGATGAAAATCATCTTACTATTTTTCATGGAACAGTGAGATAGATAGGTCGGTAGGTATTCATTCTTCTTCATTTGTAGGTAGATAGACAGATAGATAAATCGATGAATTAATAGATAGATATAAAGATTAATGGATACGTAGATGCATATTCATAAAGATCAATATATAGATAGATACAACGTTATGATACATTGAGCTAAATAGAAACAGAATTAAATATACATCTATCTATATACCTATATCTATCTTTATCTATATATATATATAAGACTTGCTAATTAATTTGTCAATCAGCACTATATGGTAACAGAATGGGCTTTTAAACAACCCAAAGCAACTTTGTAAGTTACAATGACCATAGGAAAGCAAACACAAATATGAATAAAGCAATATGTCTGCGCAACCCGGTATCACGTGATTTTGGTGCTCATGCGCACAAACGTTAATCTATTGAATCGTGTCCCAGAGCACGATTGCCCGACTTTTTTCGTGCTACACAGAACGAAATGTAAACCAATGCATTCTGAATGGGAGCGTTTCTCCGATGTTTCCGTGCTACACAGAACGGAATGTAAACCAATGCATTTTGAATGGGATCGTTTTTCAGACGAGAGAGTGTGCGCAGGCAGTACAGTGCACCCTCTAGTTATATATATGTCAATATTTCTGATTTTTTAAGCAGACCTCTTCAAAAACTGAAACGAACGTGCTCCACAGAACGCGTGTTTCTAAGACAATTAACGTGATCCACATAACGAAATGAGAGAGAGAAAGAGAGAGAGAGAGAGAGAGAGAGAGCTTCAGAAGGGGTGTGCGCAGATAGTACAGTGCACCCTCAGTGCACAGTTATATGTCAATATTTCCATTTTTGCACAACGATAATTGAATAAAAGCTTCATGGTCTACTTATAATATTATAAGTAAATAATTGTATATTTATATTTACATATAACATATATTTTAATATGTAATTAATTCAATATTAAACCAATGGATTACAATCAGGAGATTTTTTTTAGACTTCAGATGGGCGCGCAGTGCACGCTCTAGTTATGGATTGGTCAAAACAGCAACCGATTTTTGCTGCAGACCCCCTCAAAAACTGAAACTAACCCCGTCCCTTAAACCCAGTCTCACACCAGAATGTAAATACGTTGGTCCACCGCGGAAAATGCATTACAATAACGGCTCTAATAGTGACGTGCCCTATTCTTTTCAATGGGGCTGCGTCCACGTCACTTGACTGTCATGGTTGCTATGATGGTTGCTATCGACCGCCCGCTCTGCCCCTTACATGGCTCTAAAAACCACGCGGCAACGGAGCTGCCATCAATTGTGTTGTTTTTGTCGTAAACTAGGGTCTGCTGGTTTGGAAATAGACTGATATTCCAAGGTCTAAAGGCACATTGGATGTTTTCATTTTCTGCGCTTTAGACTTCGTCTATAACCTATTTTTGAAAGCAAAACACCAAGCTCATTGATTTAACGAGGCAGGGTTATTTGAAACAATTAATTAAATATGTGTGAGAGGTCATTCCTCCTCCTGAGTGTGCTTCCTATTTATGTCTAGTGTGTACCCCTACTGTCCACAAGCACCCCCCCCCCCTCCCCATATGGATATGGAGGATTGTAGCCACGTCCCAGTGGTGGTGGTGTCATATATATGAAAGAGGGCATTCAATTATGCTACAATGATCCATTAGGAGGCCGAAGCCCTAAAATAAGCAATGCAATAGGTGACTGAGTTGAGGACATTTACAAGTAAGCTATAGACCTGGGGTCTCTTTTAAATCAAAGGGGGTCTCAAAGGACACATACGCATCAACTTGTGGCTCCAGCCCTACAGGAAATGACTCAGCAAGTGTTCCATCTCATTGCACCTCACCAGCGGCTCGCTTGCAAGATTTTGGCCTGAAGTTCTTCCCAGACCTACACCCAAGCCATCCAACATGCATATCTGAGAATCAGGCGTCTCTTTAATAATGACAAAAAGTTATCTGAGAAATGCACATTAACTTTTTGTTATATAGTGGCGTGGTGCCGGCTCCTTTTGACCGTTTGACCCCAGACTTCAAAAACATGGCCACAGGCCAGCTGTGTCTACACACCTTAAGCCACAAATGTACACCTCCATCCCTCAAAAAATGGGGACTAGAAACTAACCTCTATCTTATGTACATTTACTCTACTGTTGGAGGTCACGCCCCTTTCCCGGCCTTTTTTCGAGATAGCTAGAGATGCCAAAATGTTTACGCACATTTCCCGGGGTCCCGAGAACGACAGATCCAAGATTTGGAGTTCTAGCCCTTAGAGAAAAAAAGTTTTCCCAAATGGACTGTTATTTGGACAAAGCCTCTCAGAAGTGTTGCCTGCAAGACCTAGTGGTTCAGAATGTGGTGGAAAAACAGTTTTTGAGATAGGAAGGTCCTACCGCCCTGAAATTTGAATACCTTATTCTAGGGCCTAACTCGGACCCCCACACCGAAACTTGGCCCGGTCGGACCCTGAGGGAAGGGGGGGGGGGGGGGGGGGGGGGGGGGGGGGGTCTGGCCTCCTAATTGATCATTGTAGTATAATTGAATGCCCTCTTTCATATATATGATACCACCACCACTGGGACGTGGCAACAATCCTCCATATCCATATGGGGAGGGGGGGGGGGTGCTTGTGGACAGTAGGGGTGCACTAGACATAAATAGGAAGCAAACTCAGGAGGAGGAATGACCTCTCACACATATTCAATTAATTGTTTCAAATAACCCTGCCTCGTTAAATTAATGAGCTTTGTGTTTTGCTTTCAAGAATAGGTTATAGGCTGTGTCACTATAAAATCTGTCCATGCGCGTCTCTCAGAGTAACCTAACAAACCACCAGACAGCGATTTGAAAATAACGATTCAAGTTCATTAAAAAAGCAACTTATTAATTACAAGTCTAAACTGCGGAAAATAACATATTTCAAGGTGCCATTTGAAGGAAACCTTGAAATATCTGTCTATTTCCTAACCAGCGGACCCTAGGTCACGTGACGTTGACGCAGGCCCATTGAAAAAGAAAGGCCAAAAAAACGTAGGCATGTCACATGTTTAAAGCCGTTATTGTATTTAATTAATTAAATATTAAAATATATATTATACATATATAGATATAGAAATATACAATTATTTAGTTATAACATTATAAGTAGACCATAGCTTTTATTCAATTATCGTTATACCATTGACCAGCCTGAATGAAATTCAGATTGACGGTATGGCACTATATCCCTATTCTCGCACACCCATCTTGAATTTAATAGACCATTCTCGTTGCATCGAGGAAGTCTGTTGGTCTCCGTATATAACAAAAAAAAAAATATCCTAAAAACTATCCAATAGCAAAGACGCTCACAGCGTCTATTAGAGCCGTAGTCGGGTTAATACAGGAGTGAATGGGCTGCTGGAGCACCCGCTCTGAACGTCAAACATCGCCAGGGTTGGCATAACATTGTAGTGAATTGAATCCCCTCTCCGTCTGCAGACGACGCCAAAGGTTACTTTTCCCGTCAGCGACCGACGCTAAAGTGCCCTTGCCAACAGTCGGTATACGTTCGTGTTGTCAATACACACTCAGGAGGAGGAATGACCTCTCACACATGATCATTTAATGAATTATTTCAAATAACCCTGCCTCTTTAAATGTGTCCGTGCACATCTCTCAGAGTGACGTTATAGCCTAGGCCTACTAGCCACCAGACACCAAAAAAAGAAAAGAGTCACGTTGAATACAAAAGAAACGTATTAATTACAAGTCTAAACTGTGGGAAATAGAACGATATGAGGGCAAGAGCGTGCATTGCGCAGCCCTTCTGAAGCCGAAAAAAATATCCAGATTGAAATGCATTGGTTCAATATTGAATTAATTAAATATTAAAATATATATTATATAGGCCTATATATACATTTCTTTTAATATAAAATGATTTAGTTATAATATTATAAGTAGACATGTAGGCCTAGCTTTTATTCAATTATCGTTATAACAAGATGATGCTAGAGCGTACACTGCGCAGCCCGCCCCCCCTTCTAAAGTCGAAAAATATCTCCAGATTGAAATGCATTGGTTTAATATCGAATTAATTTAATTTTAAAATATATATTATATATATATATATACATAAAAATATACAATTATTTAGTTAGCCTCCAATATTTAGACCATGTAGCATTTATTCAATTATCGTTATAACAAGATCTGTAGCCTAATCAACGTTGAAAATCCACTTTCACCAATTTATATATATATATATATATGTATATTTTGAGAAACGCTCCAATCCAAAATGCACGGGTTTACATTTCGTTCTGTGGAGCACGGTTATTTTTATTTATTTATTTATTTTCAGTTTTTGAGGAGGTCTGCTTCAAAAATACATGAATGGAAATATTGACATATATATATATAACAGGAGGGTGCACTGTACTATCTGCATTCACCCCTTCTGAAGCCTCTCTCTCTCTCTCTCTCTCTCTCTCTCTCTCTCTCTCTCTCTCTCTCTCTCTCTCTCTCTCTCTCTCTCTCTCTCGTTTCGTTTTTTGGAGCACGTTAATTGTCTGAGAAACGCACATTCTGTGCGGAGCACGTTCGTTTCAGTTTTTGAGGAGGTCTGTTTAAAAAAACAGAAATATTGACATATATATAACTAGAGGGTTCACTGTACTGCCTGCGCACACCCCTTCTGAAGCCTCTCTCTCTCTCTCTCTCTCTCTCTCTCTCTCTCTCTCTCTCTCTCTCTCTCTCTCTCTCTCTTTCTCGATCTCTTTCTCTCTCTTGTTTCGTTTTGTGGAGCACGTTAATTGTCTGAGAAGCACGTTCGTTTCAGTTTTTGAGGAGGTCTGCTTAAAAAATCGGAAATATTGACATATAACTAGAGGGTGCAACTGTACTGTCTGCGCACACTCTTTCTCTCGTTTGAAGAACGCTCCCATTCAGAATGCATTGGTTAACATTTCGTTCTGTGTAGCACGGAAACATCGGAGAAACGCTCCCATTCAGATTGCATTGGTTTACATCTCGTCCTGTGTAGCGCGAAAAAAGTCAGACAATCGTGCTCTGGGACACAAATTAATAGATTAACGTTTGTGCGCATGAGCACGATATCACGTGATAAAGGGTTGGCCTGTGCTGCATCTAGAAGGTGCTCTACATCGCATTGTACTATACAACATTTATTCAGCTCACGCTTTTATCCAAAGCAACATACAATTTGTTTATTCAACTATGAAGATACGACAGAGAAAAGCACATACATTTCATCAAAGAAGCAAACTGCTTCATGTGCTTCATTTTAGAAACAAGGGAGGAATATGTTGGGGTGAGCTGGGTCCACCAGCGCGGAGCCAAAACAGCAAACCATCTGGAATGTGTTGAGTGGCAGCTGGCGCGCCCCTCGTAGAGAGGGAGTAGCTGGGTGTTTGGTCAGACCTTGTCCTGGATGTAGGATGGGCCTTTGCAATTAGCAGCATGGTAGGCAAGTACCAAGGATTGGAATTGGATTCCAGCCGCAACCGGTTGCCAGCGCAGGGTGAGGAGGAGAAGCGTCTTGTGGGGGAACTTAGGTAGGTTGAAAACCAGCCGGACTGCTGCCTTCTGGATGAGCTGCCGAGGTTGAATGGCACATGCAGGCAGACCAGCCAGAAGTGAGTTGCAGTTGCAGTCTAGGTGCAAGATGACAAGAGGCTGGACAAAATCACCTGGCCTTCTGTGTAAGGAACAGACACATCCTTAGTTGTCATAACGATGTAGTCATGCTGGTCATCACAGTGTCACACCTAAATTCCTCCCTGTAAGAGCTGCAGACACAATATCATTCTCAATATAACTTCCAGACAAAAATGCCTGCTTTTAACTGTTAATTGATCTCTATTATTTATCTAATTGTCCTTCCTGTTTTTTACTTGGGTGTTTATTATATCCCCTGACATAGGTGTGGTAGGGAGTGTTTTTTTAAGTGATTTGGTTGCAGCATAACCTGCAATCAAACGTACCAATTCTGTGTTGGCACTTTACTGCACATGCTGAGACTTGGAAACAGAGACTCAGAAAGATTTTTTTATTGTTAAATGCCCTGGTCATAGAAACAGTGTTTAAATTTGGAATGAACTGTGGATGTTTTATTGCTGCTATCAAGTGGAAAAATTGTAGACAGTCTTGTTTTATATACATTAATTTAAATGGGAACTGAGCACTTCACTTTGATTCAGAAGTTTATGCTTAGGATGTGTTCCAATCAGTAAAAAATATCAACCTCTCCCACACTTTAATAACATTGCAACTTATTGAAACGTTGCTCTGTTGGACATAGCAACGTTGCATTGGACATAGCCAATATAAACAATCGGGGTCTTCATAAACGGACAAAATCCTTAAGGTTAAGGCATGTTGATCTAGGGTGCTTACAGATCGTCGAAATTGGGGGATTGAACCCAGAAAGTCTCGACTGGAAGTCAAACGCCCGAGCAACTTGATATTCTTGACCCTGATACTTTAAATTTTCCCCATTTGCTTATAATCAGTTTGCGGCGTTTGTATCACACTAATCATACAGCATTCTAACTCCCTAGACACAGGCTTACTGGCTATTGCTTAAGGCCATCTTTCAGAATCAGGCCAACCGAATGGGTGCACTACGTCAGGTCACAATGAAAGTTTAATTGGCACCTAGGAAGACCAAATCCTCTTAATCAAACTAACAAGTTCCCTTTACCACAGACCAAAAAATGGCCACACTGATCTTGCGTGTGTGAAAATTATAATTATCTGCATTTTTTATATTAACGAGATTAGCGGAACACTTATGCTGATTATAGCGGTTGAACCAAACCAATGAGGGGCTGCTAATGACATTGATGACCATGAATACGATTTTATTTCATTATTATTTTCATTTTTTTAGGAGTGTTCAAAAACCTCAATAAAGCAGCTGGAGGTAAGATTAGAGACGTAGAAGGACCAGACTAGACAAATATTTTGACTTTGACTTTGGGAGCTATACTAGTAATTCAACATTGTATTTAAATGTAAGGTCAAACATGGCCATGATTCCATTAGGAACTCAAAACACACTTTATAGTCATAGGGCCCTATTTTAACGGTCTGAAACGGTCTGGCGGTTCTATGGCGATGTCGCTATTTTACCGGCTTTACTCTTGCGCCCGGCACAAATCTAAAAAGCGTTGGTCTGAAGTAGCCTAATTACGCCCAAAAATTGGTTTGAGCGTAACGTGCAATAAACCAATGAGAGTGCCAGCTCCCATCCCCTTTAAGAGCCATGAGTGCATTTGAATCTGACGAGTTGATATTTTGACAGCGTGTTTGCAGTCTCCGATGAGACAGATGCACATGAATTTCAAACTTCAAATGGCTCAGTTTATGGCCAAATAATATGGCCTGATTCACACATGGAATAAGGGTTTCTTCCACAACTTCAGAAAAACTGAGTCCTCAAATAAATTTCGGCAAAGAAAACTTAACACACATATGATATGTGGTAACTGTGGCTCTATTTAATGATATCCGCAATACATTATCTTATCACTATTGTATGCATTATCGTTATCGACTTGTGTTCCTAATATGCATGTCCCCCCCCCGTTAATATACATTTCCATGGACTGTATAATGCGTTAAGTGTTTAGTTTGCGTGTGTTTAAACAGATGGATGCACACACGCGCGCCTGCATTCATTAATTCTTTTACACATACACACAGAGGCGGAGTGGCCGTCGGGACGATCGAGAGATTTCCCGGTCGGCCGGCCAGCCAGCGAGGTCAGGTGGACCAACCCACAATTGTTGTGAGCGGCCTGCGAAGTCAGGTGGACCGACCCACAATTATTATGAGCGGCCGCGAGACGTCTGCAAGCCGGCCCTGAGCATAATATAATCCCCTTCAAGACTCTAGCCTCAATGAAAATCCCTGAGAGATACAATCTAAGTCAAGAGAACATCCAACCAATATGTATACCACTTGCTTACTCTCTATGTCTCATTCATGGGTTTTTTTTTATTTATTTTGTTTTCACTTCATTTAATTCTTCATTATTCAGGCGTTACAGAAGTTTCATGGTCACAAATAAAAAATACAAACTACAGTTTACTTTAATTTCTTTGTTCTTGAATTGACGTAGAACGGAGCAAAGACTCCTGGGATTGGGAAATGCGTTCATCCAATAAACAGCTTGCAGGTCAAGTCCATTTGTGGAAATGTAGGGGGATATATGAGCGGCCCCACGTCTAATAGCATGACCCTAAAGACCCGTCAGACAGAGAATTGCAGTTTGTGGTTTCTTGCTTGTTGTGGCACTCATAGAATGCAAGAAGAGAAAGAAGAAAGGAGGGGCTGAAAAGGCCAGAATAAAGAAGAAGCGGATGCTGGAGGGGGATGCATCTAAGTGCTCAAAAAAAACGGATTTATTCCGAAGTCAGGCATCAACGAGTCGTGCAGGTGAATTGACAGAAAAGGGCGAATTTTCCCGGTGGCTTTTAGTGCCCCACTCCGCCCCTGCATACACACACGCGCGCCCGCATTCATTCATTCTTTTTAACACTCACTTGTGGTAAAACAATGTTTTCTCCCAATCAAATACTCATCAACCCTAAAAGTTATAGGCATGTACACGATGTCTGTGTCAAGAAAATATGTGTTTGCTGTACGGTGTTTGCAGAGGCATTGATTTAAAAGTACAACTTATTACCGCTGTATCAGCTGTTCTTTCCCAGATAATTTACCAAGAATGTGTGGCTAGGTAGATGAGAGAAGCAAAATGTATGCGCGAGGTGCACAAGCAACATTATGCATGCGCCCTTAAAATAGCATCTGAACAATGCTCCACTGACTTTAAACCAGGTATTTCCTGGTTTGTTGCGCAAGTGGTTTCTGAAACTGCAAAATTGCACCAGGGAACGTTTACACCAGAACACGCCTCCTCCTTTCGCCGAAACGCGCCTTGGGGCGCAAGATCATTCCCTAATTTTCTTAACCCACCCAAACCCGCTCTTTATGTCATTGGCCAATGAAGTAGTTAGTAGAAGTTTGCCTGTGGCTATACAACATGCAGTCTCTTCGTACGGCCTATAAGTGTTTATTATACAATATAATAACCTAACCTTGATAGGTTGCATTGAGATAATCCTTCACCAACAACAACATACATGACATTCCTGATATCGCTGCTGAAAGTTAACAAACCCTGTAGTTTTGACAGCCTTCACAACAACTATATAGTAACATTTAATGGATAGAGAAAAACAAAATAATACTTAATAATACAGTCAATACCCGCATTGCATCACCCAACCATAAGCACACGAAGTACGCTGACAACGTCGCTAATCACCTGAAGTTATAGTTATCTATATAGAGAGACTATTTCTTGGAAAATAAATGCTGGTGATAATTGTGAAGTGGTAAACAAACTGCTTAAGTCTCTGTGGCAAGAGTGTAGGAAATCAGAATCAGATACACTTTATTGATCCCGGCGGGTAGTTGAAGATCTTCGTTGATACATGATGTAATGCAGCTGTTTCTGAGACACGTGTCATGTTCTGAGAGGAATATTTGAATGTGATCATGTGTCATTGAATTACAAACGGGAAGATAGCACTTTTATTTTCTTAGACTTGTCAGTCAGATGTGATAATTGTTACCATTTTAACATCTCAATGCGCTCCTCTCCTTCATTTCAATGATGTGTTAATTGCATTCAACAGTAACTGTGTGTGCTGTGTGTAAATTAAAAGCACAGAGGGCAACATATAATTTAGCATTCTATCGATCTTGTCCTTACCTTTGCAAAGAAAAAAGAAAAGAAAAAAGTGCCCCTATTTATTCTTGTTTGAATGTTTTCTCTAATTTGTATGCCCACAAACATCCCAGAATCAATATAAAAACAAGTTATATTCGCCTCATTAACTTGTGATTGTGTAACTCTGTGGCCATGTTCATATCTTCAGCTTTTGTTTTGTTTTGCTTTGTGGATAAGCTACCATTAACATATCAGCAGTACTGCAGAGTTGAGGGTGTTTTAATTCATTAAACATGAGTGGCTCTTAAAGAGAAAGGCCCCAGACAAAAACAAAAACATTTAAAGATTTTTGACTTTTGATTGATTATTGTTTTATAATGGTGGTTTGTTGTACTAGCTTTAAGTTAGTTCATGACTCCTATGTAATAGATCCCCACCTACCTGTGTGTGAATACAGTGATTCAGTGACAGACAGCCGAGATAGCTATAAAGACCTAAGTGCAGCCTGAACTGAGCCTGTTCCAAGTCCTTTGTGTCAGTGTTTCCTTGGCGGAACTTAGTCTTGATAAGTATGAGGGGGTCCATACAGTGACCATTTCCTGTCAGCTTCTCAAAATGTTGTGGGTTTATGTTGTGCGTGCCATCCTCCTGCTCCTGATATACATGTTTGTGAGTTAACTAAAAAGTCACTTTTGGTAGAAGTGTCTTGTAAATTACTTAATAGTAATAAATAGTTAAAAGCTAAATAATGTCTGACAGTAAAGCACTACATGCAGCTTTAAAAACAAAATGTAGCACATTAGATGAGACAGTTAAGTCAGCCAGACCCAAAATATACTAAAGGTATAAAACACACCTGAGATCTCACCTACGTCCTCATTACCGACCGCTAGCAGGTGATTCTTCACAAGCCTGTCAACTTGCTGTTACCATGTCGGGATACGAACCAATGGCCTTGTGTTCTGTCTTTATTCCCCCAGACAGACAGGCTGTCCTTGTATGACCCTCTTCTCTATATCTGAACCAGGGGTAATGATGCTCTTTCATTCATAGTAGAGCTCGTCTCATATCATCCTTTTAATGATTGCCTTTAGCTAATGTGCTCTATCTGCTTTATATAGACTTCAAACTCGCTCACATTCACGATTGATTTTAGGCACATTACTGATCTACTATTTTGTTACAACTTCATCTTAATTAAACTTTGTCTACTTGTTTAATGCTACCATTATATGTCTAGTCTCATTCAGTACCTATTGCTGGCCTAAACGTCCCTGGTAGGTGGGATCCCTCTCCTGGGTCTTTTCAAGGATCCTTCTCACTGAGTTTGGGGAGTTTCCCCTTTAAGTTCTTGGTAGGGCTTAGGGATAGGCTGGTGTCATATAATATGAGCTTGTCAAGCCCTTTGAGACTGGAATTCTGATTTTGTAGTGTACTCATTAATTTAACTTGCCTTGTCTCAACACCATATTGGAATTAATGGTTTGTTGCTTTCTGTATTCTGGTAGTACCGTATATGTTTATTGGTTGCCGTACCAATAATATACATTGATCAGTACTAGTTTTGGCATCGCCATAGCAACACTAGTCTGTGGTTGTAATACAAACGTCTCCATCATAACAAGTACCTCAACGCTCAAATGCATTTTTTTTTGTGGAAGCGATATGAATGGTTTATTATGCCCTTGGGTGCAGTATGAGAGGGGTGTAGCGTTATAGTGAAGATAGACATCCCATAAACAACACTATTGTCTGCATCCTGCGTCTTGGAGAGAGGGGTCCTCATCACAAGGGTGACCATGAGAGCGGTGGAGGGTGGTGGCATCCCCAGCCAGCAACTCATCTCTATCTTTTTACTGATGTTACCAAGTAGCGAGGAACCATGCCTCCCCTGGGCTCTACAGCTGGGTCTAGAGTCTCCTTAACCATGAAACGGCTGTTTTATCACCAGAGATATGCACGTGCTCTTCTGCAAAAATGACAAGGCGTCAGCACCCCAAGTACCATACATTTTTGTGGGAAATTAAAGTTCTAATTCTTGACCTGTGCTTTCACGCATGTCAGGCAGCCATTTCCTCTGCCTCGAGCGAATGATCCAGGGCTATCTAGCAGGTGTGGGACCCATCGGACTCAGAGTTTACAACTAAGCTTGGATTGCTTCTGGCGTTCTAGGGTATAATTCAGAAAGGCACTGGGTTGACCTTATGGAATAACCACTTATCAATGTATTCTGTCATTCTGTTTTTAATGATCAAATTAATTCATCCTAATGGATACAATCTATGGATGTACCGCAGGTGACAACCCCATCAAGACCCAGGGCAGTTCTGAGAGGATACAAAAGCATAGTGAAATAAGACATATATTTCATGCATTCACTGCATGTTGGAAGGCCAGACCATGTTGTCCAAAAACGCACCAAAACCAAAGCGCCAAACAACCACATGCTGTGTACTAGATGGTTACCTAGGAAACCACTTTTTGGGGTTGTGCTGAGTGTGGTGTTTGCTCATGTGAAGTATTTCCTGATAGCTGTGACGGCGGTAATAGCCGTGCTGTTTGAATAGAGCGAGCCCCTCCTATAAAACCCTGGGCCGTATCAAACGATCTCAGCGCTGGGCGGACGCTAGGTTGACTGTGGCGGACACCTATTGATTTTCACAACTTGGTCCGAGGCGTGCTGTAAAGTGTCATCACCAGAGTGCTGGAGTGGAAAATCAGGCCGAGCGGCGTGTCACTGTTGAGTGCGGCACATTTCTCACTGTGGGCCGCCTGTCTGCATTCTGACCCCACCGTGGCTTTTTAATGGACTAGAAAACCTCAGCCAATCAGGCGGATGTTGCCAAGGAGCTGCAGGAAGAGGAAGAGACATGCTTTCTCTCATACTGCCCTGCTGCAACCTTCCTATAGCTCGTAGAAATACAAAGGCTTTAAGGGAAAAAACTGAAGAGATGAAGTTAGGATTCAGTCTGTGATACCTCAGGGATAACCCTGATCTTTATTTCCATCTCATAATGTCTTGGTTACTGCTAGTAGCCGATGTGCCCGGGCCAGCTAGGCAACAGCATATTCATAGAGATGTAATTTAGTTAATTTTATTATATTTATTTACTGTAATACTTGAACCCAAAGAACCAGCTGTATACATCAATACATTTAAATATATATATATATATATAATTTTAACGGCGTTATTTTTTTTGTTGCGCGATTAATGCTCTTTTGGCTTGGCAATCTTTGTAGTTTTTTCACCTGCTGTCTAGCAACAACTAGTCACGTTAGAAAAACTACAACACCATACCGGATCGACACTGGAAACAAAACCACAAGCACGCCGCACAAACTTGTTGGGGCAAGCAAGGATACGGAGCGGGTGAAAAACTCCTTAAAAGTGTGTGTGTGTGTTTGTGTGTCACTCTGCACGAGAGTTCAATGTTGTCATTAGATACGTCTTTCTGACCAATCGCAATTCAAAGCCCACCTGGGCTGTACCACTTCAGGAGGGGCCGATCAGTTACTCCCCTCTAGACAAAATCGACTTGGTTGCGACGTTGATATTTTGTGAGTGTTGTGGGGTTGCGGGCGCACAGCTCAGGCTGCCATACGGCGCTGCAAGGAACTTTTATAAACGCAATATTGTTATCCCGCAGTAATCAGCCCGAAACGTTAACGGCCGACGGGGAATTGTCCCGACTCTCCCGATTACCACTTCACCAACGCGCGTGTGTGTGTGTGTGTGCAGGCGTTATTCGATAGCCTGGTAATGTGTATAGGCCTACGTACGGTAGGAATTTTGATACTGGTTCAAGTAATAAATGTTATAGTATTTCTCATCTTTGCTGAGCAAGAGTTTTGTTCGAAAGTTCAGTGATTGAAACAAATAAAAGCCTGGGCTATTGAAGCTTCATTGTAGGCCTACCACTGTCATGCACCTACCGATGTCAAGTAGACCGGGTTGAATTCACTGCGGGTCTCTCCTCTTATATCCATCTTACCACATCTATTTTATTACTGTCCTTCTCAACACTCTGATCTCATTAAAAGGCTAGCAGCACGAAATCGAGGGATATTTAGAATATAAAAAAATTAACCATCGGTGATCAATAAAGATTTATCTTATTTAAATTAATCATAAATTAAGTGGTATCTTAACTTCTACACTAGGGTTAGATTTAAGTTTTACCCCAACAAGGATTTTCTACGTTTTCTACAAAAAGTAAAAATGTTCCTAACTTTCCGATGATTATATTCGAAGATAGACAACAAGTGGGTGCGTTGCCCGTGGCGAAACCAAAGGAGAACATGTCTGTATCAGAATGGAAGACGGTTGACATCACACATTGCAGCACATTACAAACCTGCAGTAGAGAATTCCCCAAAGCCATATTTGGAATTTATTAGCTCAAGTTCTACTTTCCCAGGTATACTTTTGTGCTTGTTTGGGCACACAATGATCTTCTCACGTCGAAAACAAGCAGCACAGTGCTGTCTATCAAATTAACAAGCGCAATGTGTATAGAAGGCTTCTACACTGATATGAACATTGCTTACAATGACAACATCACTAAGGCTGGGAAGGGGTGGTTCAGCGAATATACAGGTTATTGTTGTTGGTGAGTTTTATAATTGAATGTTGGATCCTGAGTGTTCAAGTTTCTAGGTAAAAATGATGAACAGATGATTGTTTTTCAAATGTTAGACGATGGTTGCTGTAAACGGCCAATTAGTTTCCATACAGGTCCCCTGTTTCCTTTGGTGGAGCTGCAACACAATAATGACTTTATGAACAGAGAGGATGGAATGATGTGGAAAGTAGAGAGAAATATGTTATTTTTTTATGAGCTCTGTGTCATACAAGCACAGAACAGGCAGGAAAATGTGTATCCAGCAAAACCAGGACCTGTTAGTCCTCCTTTAATACAAGAGATCAATATAGATAGTCCCCTTTAATTACAAAATCTGTAGGTAGGTAGTCCACCTTAAATACAACATCTCATTAATGAAAGTATACCTTTAATAAAACCTGTCTAAATAGATAGTCATCCTTAAGTACAACTTGTCTCTAAATAGATACTCCACCTTAAATAGAACACATTTCGATCGTCAATAGCAAGATAGTTAATGGTGAGATCCCTTCTCCTGCTTCTCTTTCATCTTAACTAATCAGGATGAAGTGTAGTAAGTGCTATGTTGAGAGAAATGTTTCAGGAAAATAAAGGTAACACACACACATACACACACACACGTACACATATAAACACACACATACACTCACAATCACTCAATCACGCATGTGTTTATGCACATAAACACCCCATACGGCAAATAGAGAGTTTATTCATTCAACGTTTGATTCTGGCCTCTTCACAGCTGAAAGAAACCAACAGCAGGGCACTTGTGGTGTGCTCTTGTGTCATTTGAAAATTAATAAATCAATAAAAAACCTAATCATGAAATAATAACAAAAAATGATTTGGCTGCCACAAGGATACATTTAAAGGGCACACAAATCAAATCATGATCTAAATTGCCTCTTGCTGCCATACACTTGAATCCCATGTTAAAATAAGTACATGTTTTATCTAAAAAGTATAATGTAAGCAGATGTCTGAATCAGTGTTCTTCAATCTGTGGTGGGTCTGACAACTGGTGGTACACGTGGAAGGTTGTATGTGGGATTTCTATCCTTAAATAGACATTTACAATAATATAAAAAAAGATATAGATAATTAAAAAATGACCGTTCCGTGAATACTGTTCAATCAGGAGGGACTAGTATTATCAGTTATCAGTTAAAATGATGTGTGCATTATCAGTTAAAATGATGTGCAACATTTATTGACAACAAAACATTTGGAGATTATACCATCAAAATATTTGTCATGGGGATGATGGATCCATGAAGCTGGTGGATAAATGCCCCCTCAAATAAGTAATGAAAGTTATTACCTTGACGGACATCAACTTCATCTTATGGATTGACCAATAAAATGAATGCATGCCATGAATAAGTTCTCTGTGATCACTGAATGCAGTGAGAGGCAGTCGTGAAACGCATAAGTAGTGATATAATATCCGGGAAATAGAGATTTACTCAGCAAAACAGAACACCAGCCAGCAATAGTCAAATAGAACAGGTGAATAGAGGGGGCTTGTGGCTGATGAAATAACAACTGTGATGTAGCTTGCCTTAGCTTAGAATGATATACTGTAATGATAATGACACCACAACCACAGCGGGAGTCATAGTACAGCGGGAGTCATAGTTCGAAGGACCTCTTGGCGAGGATGATTAATGCGGTGTCAGGCCGAATATACGAGCTGTAGGTGAACAATGACCAGTGGCCCAGTTGGAGGGATATTGATGGGATACCTTGCATTGCAGCAGATGTAGCAGCCCCTATCATGAATGAATTACCTGAACAGTGCTGCGTGGAAGACCATCACCGATAAGGACCTCTTGATTTAAATGTTTGTTAAAACACATATTGGAATGCAAGCAACTATTATGGAGCAATCAACCCCTAATGAAGAATATAGTCTAGTTCAAGAGACAGACTATAGTGATTCATGTTAAACCCAACATAGACATTGACATCTCTGTTAAGGTTGAAATAATTTGTAGTTAGTTATAGTAATTTCCCTGCCATGTAAAAACTCATAGAATGTAACTAGACCCTCTTAAGTAGAGAATATGAGCCGAGTTGCCTTTTTCGAACATAGGCAGGCTTCACTTCTAGATATGAAAGTTCAGACTCTTGGAACTGATGTTAGGGGGCATACTAAGGCAAAAGTATTTAATGCAAAGTCATTAGACTTCAGGGTGGAATCTGCTAGCCCCTTCCTCATGTCCCTTTTAGCCAACCCTTGAAGTCCGGGCAAGACAACCCCTTTTAAAATAGTTAGTTAGTTAGTTAGTTAATGAGAGTGGCAAAGGTGGAGGGCATAACATAATGGCTATGCTAACATCCAGGCAGTGGCTCCTGATGATCTGAAAACTGTACAAATACATTGTGATGCCATGGAATGTGATGAGCAGTCAGTATGAAATTGTGGGAGACTGCCAGCGACGTAATTCACCCCATGAAAGGCTTCATGTCTGTAGTGTTGGAGAGGCTTTTATTGATGGTGCCAAAGCAGTTCTGCATTCGACTGCTTTGCGCTAACTCTGCCATGAAAGTCCCCGGACATGCCATGCAGCGAAAACGGGTATGTTTCGAAGTGTGCCGAAGACTTATCTGAGCAGGACATTTGTGGAGGCAAGCTGGATTTGGAGCAGGAGCAGGTCTGTAGATTCACTTCCGATGAGCCAGGAGCCGTGACCAGAAGTTTAGATCGATATGGCAGCCGTCATCATGGGGATCAGGTCATTTAGGTTTGGTAAGTAGGGTGCCAGGTCAAACAATCTGGATATGAATAAATGCCCTTGCGGAATAACCCCAATCGTGAAATTGAGATGACCGGCTGCTTCTACACCCGAAGGTTTAAGGTTCCATGGCATGAAAATTTCACTTTTCTTACATTAATATGAGTTCCCCTAGCCTGCCTATGGTCCCCCAGTAGCTAGAAATGGCGTTAGGTGTAAAACAAGCACTAGGTATCCTACTCTGCTTTTGAAAAAACAAAGCTCAGACGCGCTGATTTGGAATATATATATATATATATATTCTTTCATGTTACCTACCCTTCTCTGCCCGCCCAGAGAATTTGGCCCGCAAATGAGACAATGAGCTACGACTGTTGTACACTTATTTTTTACTTGGATAACCGTTCTGCTGTTAGTGTTATGGCGCATAACACGTCGGGTTCTCTGACGTCTCTGGTATTTCCTTAATGAGACTCGTATTGGGGGTTATCTCAGCTAAGGTGGAGAAGGAATTGGGGGAAAGGAACTTTGGCTTTGACTCCCTGAAGTAGCCTACATGAACCGCGACATGGAGGAGAAAGGGATCGATGCCCACGGTTGTCTCGCGCAGGAGCCGCACTGCCTGCTGCCCGCTTCCAAGACAATGGTGCATCGGCAGCGGGCACCGGGGCTCCGGCGGGAGACAATCGCGGGCAACAATCGCGGACAACAATCGCGGGCAACAATCCCTTTCTCCTTCATGTTGTGGTTCAGTCTACTTCAGATTGATGCGGAAGTGGAAGTGGAAGAACCAGAGACGTAGGAGAACCCGCCGCAGTCGTTTGAGATTCATTATATCTTCTGGAGGCGCACACAGCTTTTGGTTGTGATAATATGTATGATATAGATATCTATGTATAATATGATATTATTTAGACATAGAGCTCCAGGACTACCACCTGGAGTGTTCTATAATGTTTACAGAACACGGCCAAAAGCTGTGTGCGCCTCGCCATTGCACTACATCCACTGTAAACACGAGCGCATCGTAGCGTGGCCGCAAGCTGCTCAGGGCCACACCCCCACCTTCCACCTTGACCCGCCTCTATAAAACGGCATGTTTGTGGAAAGCTCATTGTTGGACTGGCTCGTGGTGGCTGTAATTCTGCACCACGGCTGAATTTCTTGAACGTCTTCAAATACTATATTAAGGGCCCACTAACATCCATATATAAGCATCTATAAAGTTGCATGCCATGGGACCTTTAACCTTGCAGAGAAATAGAACATAGAGTCCCCTTTGATCCTGATTAAAAAATGGCAAGTAATGTTTTCTTGCCAGAAACAACAGCCTTATCGCATGATGGCAGAATTAGTGAGACCAGGTTATTTTCTTTACCTTTCAGGATTTTTTATTTGAACTTCTCGGAAATGTTAGCAACTTGTGAAATGAGTGGCATAAAGGGAATTACAGCGGAGACCGTAAAGGCTAGGGAATAGGTGACAGGGGGACTGGCTGGATAGGAGAGGACAGCTGGGATAGTAGGGTGAGATGGGAGGATTGAGTGCGGAAGTTCATAGCTGAGTAGGGGGGAAAGGTGGGAAGTTGAAACAAAGGCCTGGAGGTCCCCTGATCTCGGACATCTTCATCCGGACGTCGTAGGGGCTGTTCTCTTGAAATTGTGAGGGAGGATTTGAGCTATCGTGTCTTGCGCTGCATTTGTCTGTTCCTTTTGGATGGACAGGGAGGAGCGGCAGTGGTTGCATGATTTTCTTCTACTGGATCAAATTGTGGTGGCAGAGGTGACAGATGATCAAACCAGCTCTTGGAGTTTGCATGCTGGAGCCCTGCCATTGAATTGATGCTTTGGGCCCTTAGCTGGGATGTTGATTGGGGTCAAGGTTGCAATGGTTGGTACCAACGATGTGGGTTCTCCTGCGCAAAAAGTTTGGAGAATTGTGTTTTTGTCTGTATCTGACAACAAAGAGAGTATATATGCTGACAGACTGTAACAAGCTACAAAACAGCAGATTTCAAACCTGAGAGTTGTAAATATATTGTTAATGATTGTGTGTAAAGTGCGCACTGGCATTCTTTGCCCAGCCACTGCAGGTGTATTAGTACTTGTTTTTACAATTTGCATATGAGTTTGGTCAACAAAAAGTCTTGATGACAATTGAGTGACACACCTAAGACAAAGGTTAGGAATCATGAAATTAGAAATTTAAATTGGTTCTCATGAGAAAATAATAAATGTGTCACACAAAAGTGCATAAGTGCATTATGTAAACATAGATAATTATTTGATGTAATATTAAAATGTATATCAATAACATGAATGGAAAGGTTATACTGTAATGACAACTTATGGCAGTCAATTAAACAATAGGGGTAAAATAAGCAACAGAACATGAACTGTTTTATGTCTATACTTTTCATTACAAGAGAAGACGTGGTTTCTCTCAGCAACTGCGCAGCTGATGTCCTCAAATTTTATGATGTCATAACATATCCCATAATACTCTGTGTGAGCGAGTACATTTATTCAGAGGGATTCCTTTCACATAGGGACAATGTTGTCATAATAAAACACCCTTCGAACACCAGTCTTCTTCGCACTAAAATAATGATAGAAAACTTGCGTTACATACATAGACCAAATAAAGTACCCTGTGTGGGTGTTTGGACCCAAGTTTTTGTGTAAATTGCACTTTTACAATAGAGCAGTGGTGTATGGAAAAAAAACAACCAAATAGGTGTATGTTAGAGAACCCACAGTAGTCACCTCCTCCTTACTACACAATAAAAACCTTAAACCTTCCGGCACCAGCCCACCTACCCCACATTGCCACCACAATGCACCCATCACTTCCCAGCTGTAGGAGAGGGCTCATGTCTCTGGTGTGTTAATGTGTGTTTCTTAGTTGCGTGAATGTGCATTTTTGCGTGTGTTCGTTCGTGCAAAAAATATGCCTGTGTGTGGTATGGATGTGTGTGTTTGTGCTAGGAACTGCAGCTGTCTAGTTGAATCTGTGAGGTGGAGGGGCACCCTGGGCTCCAACATGGTACCATCTCTTAGGGTGACACCACAACTGGCTCCTGGGTGCCTGAAGGCCCTTGATTCCCTGACTGGAGCTCCTGGCTTCTGGGTTACTCAGTGGCCCCTTACTCCCTGACATAGGCCCCTGAGTACTGAATACCCCCAGCATTGAACAGAGACTTCGGTGTGACTAGAATTTCCAACCTTGCATCGATAAAATATTATATATGGTTTTAACTATCTAGCTCAGTAACTCACTTACGCAGGCGCACACACACTCAGTCACTCCCTTACTCACTCACTAGTAAAAAGCTGTTATCTGCCCTAAATCAAAAAATAAACACAAATGAACACTCCTGCAAAGTCACCAAGGTTTTTTTCCCTTTATTTACTTCCCTTTATTATTATTATTATTATTATTAATAATAATATTATTAACATGAGAAACTTCATTCCTCCTGAAATCCACTCCATTGAGTGAGAAACATTAAGCAAACAAAAAATCTAATTTACAGCTTCATTAGCCTTCACGTAGCCTCATTATTTCTTGAATGCATCCGTAACAGAGTATTGTCTAATATATGTCTCTTTACCATCCACGTGTTTCAAGGCTGTATGGTCGAGATCCATGCTCCATCTAAAGAGTATCTGGTTGTAAGTTCAGAAGTTAGCTAAGAAAGTGAAAGTATGATGGTCGGTTTAGATCCCTAGCCCACCTCAAGGCCATCACCATCACCTTCCTCCAATCACTGCAGTTTTCCTACAGAGCCAACAGGTCTGTAGAACAAGCAGTCCCTAGACTCCCCCCGGAACTGCGCTAGGATCCTGTTTGTGGACTTCAGCTCCGCATTCAACATAATCTCCCCAGTTTTTCTCCAGGACAAACTATCCCGACTGGACTTCCTGACAGATAGGGAGCAGCGTGATTCTGAGCCACAGCACTGGAGCCCTCTTATGCTATGCGCTCTCTTCTCTACTCTTCTCCATCCCCACCAACAGCTTCACCTCTAGCCAAACTCCTGAAGTTTGGGGATGACAAAACTCTCATTGGAATAATCTCCAATGGGAATATGTCCGCCTACAGAAAGGAAGTTGACTACCTGGTTTATTGGTGCAGGCTGATGTTCCTGCACCACCCCCAACTCTTACCTCCAGTGTATAATAATCATGTGCAATACAAATGTATAACATACCCCTTTAAAAACGTTAACATATATTATTTATATTTAGTGTCCCATACCCAACTCATTGCCTCTTTGTCTAGCCTGCATTATCTCTAATTTGTATTTCTTAATAACTTATTGAGTATATATGGTTGATTCCTATTTTGTTTTAATTCTTCTGCTTCAATATTTATTTTATTAATTTGATACTACTGTAGTGCTCTATATCTTTTTATGAACCATCCTCACCAAGTCTCGTTCCGTGCATGTGCAAATAAACTTATATCAAAACTAAAATAAATTAATTCAGTGAATGGATGATGAAATCAATGACGTGTTCAGATGCACACAAACATTCACAAACATACAGACTCATGCACACACACTCCCACACACACTCTCTCACACACACACACACACACACACACACACACACAGACACACATACACACACACACACAAGTGTGCACATACAAATACACGTCTTGTGTTATTTTCCATTGTTTCCTAATTCCTGTCTTTCTCTAGCTGTCTTCTGTCTTTATTTCCTTCAGTGTTTCAGTTGAAAGAGCCACAAATTGGGGAGGCTGGAATCAAGTGGAACTACTGCAGAGAGAGAGAGAGAGAGAGAGAGAGAGAGGGAGAGAGCGAGAGAGAGATGCAGAGAGCGAGATGTGAAAAATAAATTGTTAGTGAAACATAAAGGCAGGGGTGGGAGATAGAGACGAGAGAGATACAGCAAAAGAGGGAGGTGAGAGAGTGAGGGACAAAATAAGAGAGGGTCGAGAGAGAAAGAGACAGGGGTGAGAGACACAGATAAAAAAGAGGATTGTGAGACAGAGCGAGAGAGGGAGATACGGTGGCAGAGGGAGATGAGAGAGATACAGAGAGTGAGCAGGAGATGGGAGAGGGGGAGACGTTGGGGGAGACAGGGGAAATGGAGACAGAGCAGGGGTATTTGGACAGTAGGATAATTGAGTCTTTATCCTGAGCTCTCTGCACATCAGAGACGCTCCTTCTCCCTCTGCTGCCTGATTGATCAGCTCCCCTCACATTGTGGCAAGGCAGCCAACAAAAATAAATCCATCCCACCTCACAAATTTGCCTCTCTCTCTCTTCCCTCTTTCTCTCGCTCTCTCCATCACCCTTTTTCTCTTTCCCCGCTCTCTCTCTCTCCATCGCCATCTCTCTTTTCATCGGCCGCTCCTTCCTCTTTTATCTTTGCACCGTGACGCCTGGGGTTTGCCGCTCTGTGATCTGTGTGTCAGCTGTAATTGCAAAGGCATTTGCCAAACGGGCTTGTTCTACTGGCTGTTCAAAAGATACTTTTAATGAAAAGTTTTTTACCCTTAAAAAATACAAATTCAAACAATTCAATCAACTCTTCCTGAGGCGTGCAAAGTTTGCAATCTATAAAAATGCAAAACAGGAATCTAAAGAATAGTTGTAAGGTGAAGGAGATTGGATATCGACTATTCAGCTAATATGGTGCAACAATCAGAATCGTTTTTTTTTTATTATTAGGCATTTAGCAAAGTAGTGAAGTATTCAGCAGAAGTTTTGAAGATACTGTGTGGGAGATAGAGATGAGCATAAGCATAACATCTCTATTAAAATAATCACTTAATTAACAGCATTGTTACATCTTACAAGAGGTTTAAATGACATTGGACAGTGCACATCTGAATTCTAGAATTACAGGGTCAGCCAGCTAAATATTAAATGGTTTGATGGCTTCTTATTTGTGTTTTTTTATCCAACCTTGCTATCACCAAAATAGCCTCAGCAGACATTAGAGGAGCTAGCGATAACTGGCAGAGATCCACTAACAAATCAGAGTCAATCTATCTGTTCTGAGTGTCGTGGTTCCCCCCGAGGTGGCACTATAACCGCTGAGTCAGCATCCGAGGGAACCTCTGGCCAGGCTTTGATGCTGTCACAATCATATTACCCTCCATTCCCAGGTCATCGTTGCTACCGATCATGCCTTGCTCCCTCACTGCAAATGGGTTACCATGTTTGGCGGTTATATTGAGAGCTGGTGTTTCAGAGTTAACTTTCTCTCTCTCTCTCTCTCTCTCTCTCTCTCTCTCTCTCTCTCTCTCTCTCTCTCTCTCTCTCTCTCTCTCTTTCTCTTACTTCCTAACTCTCACTGTTCCACTCAAAAAACAGATTGGTCCATATTTAACATCACTGCAGTTTGTTGGTCAGCACAAAAATAAAGTCTAGATATTTAAAGGGATAGCATACACCCTTGTTTAAGGTAGTCCGCGCCCACTAATAAAAGTTTTTAAATGTCTTCTGTCTAATTTCTGGCAGACATACGTTTTCATTTAAGGGCTGGGCTATGTTGCTTGTATTATTGTATTGTGTAACTGTAGCGTTACAGTAATTGCGTCATATTGATTTTTCACTTGAACATTCACATCCCCCACTATAGGCCTTTTACTTACAGTGTGATGTATAATTTAAATGGTGTTGCCTGTCTGGCATCCAATCCTCCTGTCCTGAGGTCAGTGTGGCATGGTTTGTCTTCCAAACACGGTCAGCAGACCATTAGTTTGTAAATCTTTGGTCCAGGGATGTCTTGTACATTTATTTAAAAGGAATGCTTTCTGGCTAGTTTATAATAAATGGTAATGTGAAAACATATACACACACAATGTGACTAGATGACTGGATAGAATGTTTAAACATAAAGTTTAATCATTCACTAAGCTTCCATTTGAATTGGTTGATTCTATACGGTGAGGGTTCTCTTCCATATACTTAACACTGACTGATATGTTATACTGTATTTTCTCATCTTGTGACATTTGTATATGTAGCTGTTGTAATTTGTCTAGGTAGGCTATATATCCCAAATTTAATAGAAAAAAATCCCTTATATTTTTCAAACTTGCTTGCTAGAGCTTAAACTTAAAAATAAATGTCTGTGTTGGGACTGAGATAGGAGGGAGGCTTTATTTCTTTTTTTTTTTTTTTTTTTACTTTTGCCAGATAAAAGTAATTATGCAATGTTTTTTGTTGGCTTTTAAGTTTGATAGTTGTTAGCTCATAGGTTAGGTAGCTAGTAAGTTAGTTTGTTAGTAGGTTGGTCACTTTGCTAGCTAATGTGTTAGTTGGCTACTCGGTGTATTACATAGCTAGCTAGTTAATTACATAGTTAATTGGTTAGAAAGCTATTCAGTTCGATAATTTGCTCATGGGTAAGTTAGTTTGTTGGATATTAGTGAGTTTGATTGTCAGTTAACTAGTATCAATTTAGTTAGTTAGTGTACTAGGCAGTTGAAATGGCCCTCTAACTCTACTTAGTTAGTTAGTTAGCTTGTTTATATGGTGGACTTGCCATTTATAGATGACTTCCTAGTTTGCTATGTGTGCATTAGACTTAGCATAAGAAAAACTACCCTGGAATAATGTGTCCTATTACAAAGTTATAGAAATCAAGGAAGGTACCTTCATGGTCATCAGGTGTGATATTGCTAAACGGTTATCAGAAGTATAGACTTAGCCTAATTCAAAATATTAGTGTAATATAACTCCAGTAAAAGTTTGCAAATCTTCAACATAAACACATCCCATCATCTATTGTGTCATTATGATAATTTGATGATGTTTTAATTGTTGTACAATTGACAGCAACGTTATAAAGGAACTTAATCATTAAGTTTGTGTGTGTGTGTAAGGTGTAATATATGTGGCAGGCTGTTTCTCTTAGCGGCGAGGGAATAAAATCTCTTTGACAGCAGCAGGTGTCATGGCCACCAGCATCAGGGGAACTTGTGAGGGATGGTAAGTAGGAAGGTCGTGAGAAGCGTGCAAGAGGGTAGTGCTAAGTGATTGGACACTAGGTTACAAAGCAGCCTAATAGACTTGAGGCCTTAAATACATGCCTGGATCCTGGAGGAATGGACCCCAAAGTGACATCAGACATTTAAGCACACTTATCTTTATGTCTTTCCGTCAGTCTATTCACTCGCCTGTCCGTATTGTCTATCTCTTGGGACTCTATGAATGGAATTGCAGAATTCTTTATGCATCTTTATCCCATCTGGAAAAGTATTTGGTAAATCATTCTCTCTTTCTATCCACCAATCCATCCATGCATCCATTCACAGACAGATGGACATTGAAAAAAATATTCATGCCTTTATTTAATCCATCCAACAACTTCTGCAATTCACTTCACTTTGGTATCTCTAAGACATCTATCTCCACAGTACACCTTTTGAAAGTGCTCTAGCCAGGCTATTAAACAGAACTAAAAACAGCGGGCACATCACTCAAATCCTTGAAGCACTACAGAGGGTCTACTGCTGAATCTGGTTCAAAATCCTTCTCCTTACCTTTAAAGCCCTACATGGTTGGGCTCCTGCTTCTTTCACAGACCTCATCCCACCTTACCATACTAGCAGGCCCCTAAGGTCCTCCGAACAAGGCTTTCTCAATTGCTGTACCCAACCTTTGGAACATTCTTCCAGGCTGAAATCAAATCAGCCGAGTCAGTTGGTGCTTTTTAAATTTGGACTAAAAACTTTCACCTGCCTACGTCACTTGATGCATTTGCAACATTTTTATTGTCAGCAGTTTTTATTGCATCCCTAATTTTGACTCCATGTGTATTGTTTATATGTGCACTTGAACTGTAAAATGATCTGTACAGCACTTTGTTGCGAGCCTGGTTTGTTTTTTAAGGCACTTAATTAATAAACTTGAACTCGACAGGCAGACAAACAGACATCTATGTATATCTTGGTTGGCAACCCAATCTACCCCCAGCTGACTCTCCTGGGTGGTGTATTAACTAGATGTAAACTGGAAAGGGACACATGGACCTCTGCACAGCTGGGCCTGCGAACAAGGAAGTTGGTGTGTGTGTGTGCGTGTGTGTGTGTGTGTGTGCGTGTGTGTGTGTGTGTGTGTGTGTGTGTGTGTGTGTGTGTGTGTGTGTGTGTGTGTCTGTGTGCATAAGGTGCTTGTGTGTGTTTTGCTGCATATGTTTTATTTTTTGTTGCTTGTGCGTGCCAAAAAACCCCATTATTTTTGTATAGTCATAGCCCTCTGTCTAAGTTGAAATAAACAAACTGTTAATAAATAAAACAATAAATATTAAAATAAGTAAATACTATGATGAATATACAATCACTATACTGTTATAATAGAAAAAGATTGAATTCATTGAGTTTAAATTCATGAGTTCAATAATAATGTTTCATAAATAATAATTTGTTTTACACATGACAACAGTGTGTGTTAGTTAAATCCTAACCATACAAAATATAATTCCTGTGAATCCTTTATTTGGTAAGGAATAAATAAAGACAGCCTTATGACAAACAACGTACAACGGGACGGGGACGGCCATTGCATTGGAAGGGTTCCTGTCCTGCATTGTCCAGTGATGTGTGTTTTTCTCGTCTGTTGCTGCCTCGTGTTTGCCACGACTCAACCCTGTCTCCGATCTAACCATACTCATGCAGTTGAATAAACACGGAAAAGCCAGTCTTCAAAAATATATTGGGAATTTAATAAATAATCATTTGACCTATGATATACGCCCACGGCTGTCATACACCCATAAGTTCCGGCCAATGCTCTGCATGCTTTTATTTTCATGGTTGCTTTAAATCATAAAATGCTCATATTGGAGCTGAAACAGGGGGTTCACACACACTTTGCAGAGTGAAGTGGCTGTTTCAGTTTTTAGGCCACCACGCTTCCACACATTTTTGATTTTACGGATTCCATTTCATGTCAGTTGAAGAGTGACTGACAAAGAGTGACTGGGCCCAAAAATTGATATGCTTCTTATGTGTAATTAATAAAGTGCCCATAGTACATCAAACATTTGCTGTACTTTATAGTTACATGGGTCATGTGCCGCATATGAAAGCTTGCAATGTTCCTTGTTTAGCCATCCCTCTCTCCTTTATCATCCCTGTTTCTTTATACTATGGGCTTTAAGTAACGTCCATTATTATTCACCATCGTTATGAACATTATGGTGGAATAAGTTTCACAACTATTCCCTATGTAGAAGCTTTCATGGCAGACCATAATAGGCAGAATATAGCTTGTAAAGCACATACCTCTGTCCGTAACATATTGCTACTATATATTCTATTTATAGTCTATTCATAATTTTTTTAACATTCTATTCACACTAATATCCACACTCTATGCATGCTACTATTTGTATTATCTACATGCTCTATCCACACTTTTATTCATAATCTATTCATACTACTTTGTTTCAAACTGATATTAATACTCTATTCCTACTCCTAATGAAATCTATAGTCAAATGAGTTAGGTTTTTAAATAATGTCAGGTGGATATGGAGGAAGGCCTGTCATGATCCAATGTTTTACTGAGCTGTTTGACCACCCACACGCACAGGCATGCTCAGTCACACGCACACTCACAAAGCTCATGCACACTGACACACACACACACACACACACACACACACACACACACACACACACACACACACACACACACGCATGCCCAAACATATATTCTCACTAACTTGATAACACAAGCCGTTGCCCAGCTTCTGATGTGAGTGATGGCTGAAGGCCGTCTCATTAAAAAAGACATCCTGTCCAGAAATGACAAGAAGGCCATCTCCTCCTCCTTCTCCTCCCCCTATTTTGTATCTTCCTCCTTCGTATCCTCCTTCTCCTTCTCCTCCTCCTCCTCCTCCTCCAATGAGAGTACAGAGAAATCGAGCTACTCCTGCCACCTGCGTCCATCCTCCTCCCGTTAGAATATAAAAAGCACTGAGAGATAAGACCAGTTCTACTACTGCATAGCAGGGAATGTGGAGAGAGGAGAGACCCAGAAGAATCCAACCCAATTCACATCTTTGTAAAATAAGTTTGTGCAGCTGTTTCATCTGCCGTTTTGGGACGAGCTGTGAACACGTACTATCGTGGTATTCATGAGCAAAAAAAACGTTCTCCTGGCTTGAAATGTGTTGGTGGGACTATAGGAGGAGGGCTCGGCTGACAACGCTTGTTTACTTGAATACGTTCTGAAGTTTGGGAGATTTGTTTCACTTAACTCCAAAGTCTCTGCACAGAAGGTGGTTGTAGTTAGTGTTCCTCTCCCATCCACCACCACTCTGTATTTCTCAATCTCTCTCACTGGATTTTTCATTCTTTTTTTCCTGTCTTTCTTTCGTTCTCTCTCTCTCTTCTTTCTTCCTTCTTTCTTTCTGTATTCTTAATGGTAACTTCAAACTGGAGTCCTAGCTCTTTATCTTCTATTCACTGTTGTATTTTTTGAACTGCCAGGTTTCATTCATAATGGGATTATTTCACATGGAACACTGGTTTTACATTTAGAATACAAACATGAAATTGGCTCGTGAAATTGAAATGAACCTAAATGTAATCTTAATATGCTGGCAATCAGAATCATATTAACATAAATTATTTTATCCTATACCAACTCAATTAATTTGATTATTTATTCATTGCAGAAAGACAGATCTACACACACACACACACACACACACACACACACACACACACACACACACACACACACACACACACACTGTTCCAGATCTCTCCCTCTCGCTCTCTTTATTCATCTCTATATTATTGTATTTTATCTTTTTACGTTGATACTATTTTATATCTCTATTTGATATTGTATATTCATTGCATAGAAGGCCCTTCATTGTCCAGAATGACACTGGGCAGCACTTACCGCTACACTTTACAGGGCACTAGGACATTGGCTATGTTTATGGTCCAAATTATGTAGTTCAGGGGGTCTTTATCGCCTACATTCACTCACTGTTCATCCTCTTTCCCCTGGTGTTTTCTTCCACTGGTTGCTCATATCTCTGGGGGCTGGTAAAGGGGTGAAATGGTGAGGTGGTAAGCTGGTGAGGTGGTGAGGTGGTGAGGTGGGGATCTACGGGGATAATGGCTGTGTGTCGGGTAGGAGGAGGAGAGCTGTATGTCTTGTAGCTCTCTCCTGTCTGAGAGCTGCTGACAGAGGTGACCTGTCTGTTCAGGCTCAGCTCCTGTCTTGTTGTACTATATATATATATATATATATATATATATATATATATATATAAATATATATATATATAATTCCTGACTCATACAAGAGTGTGTACTAGTCTTTCCGGCTGCCATGATTGAAGGTTTCCTTGAACTAGCAATCTTGGATGTTTTATGGATTTAGATTCACAATATTTTGTAAATGTCAACTATTATCAAACTTAGGACCCTCCAAATATACGTCTGTCCACACGTACCAAGGAGTGAATGTTATTGCAGGAGTGAAATAAACATGTCGCTAGCCTTTTACAAAACAAACACATGTTATTGTTGTATGTGAAAGTCATAACCTTGGTTATTTTATTTGCTCATTTCAGCTCCATACACGTCTGCAGAAAAGCATCGCTGTTGTTGATTTGAACGCTTCGTGACCACACGTTTAGTGGGAAGAAATTAAAATTCAGTGTTTTTGTTAGAATGTTAGAACCTCCTGTTTAGCTTGTCAAGCCATTCATCAAGTCTAATTAGGTTTAAACATTTCAATGTGCCCACGGAAGAGGCAATAATGCTCCTAAAACAAAGCTGCTGGCTTGAGTTTCACCTCATTTAACCCTTTAGCTCCCTGCTGGGCCCATCCTCCTCTCTTGCCGTCTATCTTCTCATGCAACCTCCCCTCCCCTTTTCCCTTCTTTTCTCTCCACCCTCTCCTCCATCCTCTCCTTCTCCTACTACTCCCCCTTCTGTTATTCTAACCTCTTCTTCTCTTCACCTCAACCCTCTCCTTTCTACTGCTAAACTCTTTCCACCAAAATGTTCTCCTTTCCTCCACCCTCTGTTTTAATCTCCTCATCCAACCTCTCCTCCCCTTTTCCCTCCCTTTCCCCCCAACCTCTCCTCTCCTCCACCCTCCTTGTCTACCAATACTCCCCTCTGTTCTTCCTCCCTCTCCTCAACCCTCTCCTTTCCACTGTTCCTAACCCCTCCCCTCCTCTCCTCCACTCTATCCTCCCCCTCTTTCTCCTCGCCTCCATCCCATCCTCCTCTTTTCCCCACTCTCCCCCGTTGTCCCTTTGTCCTCACTTCCATCCTCTTCTCCGCTACTCTACACTTCCTCCCCTCTCTCTTCTTCACTACATCGACCTCCTCTTTTCTCCTCTCCTCCAGCCTATCCTTCTCTCCTCCCCTTCTCCCTCCATTATCTCTTCCATCTCCTCTTCTTTCGCTAATCTTCCTCCCCTTTCTCCTCCTCTCATCCCCTCTCTCCTCTTCCTCCATTTCGTTTATTGTCCTCTCCTCCTGAAGTCATCCTATCATGCAGTCTCCTTATCCAGTGGCTATCATGAGATCCCTTGTTATGTGTCTCTGCAGTGTTTAGATGTATATATAATATAAAAAAAAAATATTCACAGTGCTACTCATGTTTCATGACACATGCTCATGTTTATATAAATATGTTGAGTGAGTCTCATGTTGTAGTCGTTTTTACTCTTAGCTTACCAAATACTCATTGACAGGTTTATGAAAAACTTTTTTTTAATCTATTTGTAATTTCTACTACTGTCCTATACTTTCTCCTATGGCACCCTAATTACCTCTGGGATTAATAAAGTTACCATATTCTATCGTGTATTGGTCATGATATGCTTCATGTATATGTAGATGTTGCTCATTTTGCTTCAATATTAAAGTGTCTGGAAACATATGCATGAACATACGCATTTTGAGAAGTAAGTATATAAATATTTATTTAGTAACACCCAATTAAACTTCTACTTTAACTATTTGTTTACACTCCAATTATTTTTCACAATGAGACGCAAAGTAACAACAAAAACACCAACTGATTGATTGATTGTTGATTGATTAGCCGTGGTAGCTTTGGATACCTGTAGATCAGCTGATAAACTGAACAACACACACCAGTGTTCCTGGATTTAACAGTGACATTTTAGATTAAATCTAAGGTCCTAATCAAGAAGTTTACACAGACACCTGCCATAACCTGCCTCGGAGAAGAGGAACTTTTCAACAGTTTTTCAAATCAAGAATATGGCTGTTCTAGCAAATGCAGATCTAAGATTAAATTGTATATTGATATCATAGCATCTGTTTATTAAAGCGTACTTATTATTATTTTATAAGACATATAAATAAATAAAATGTACAAGTGTCTTTATCTAACAGTTCTACTCCTTTCTAGCTTCCGGAAGCATAAGCACTTTAAATCCTCACACATTCAGCAAACTAAAAGAGTATAAAGAAGGGAATAGCCTTAGGTAAAACACTATTAATACCAGAATACCTTTCATATGTCAACCCTAACCCTATGTCATCATATGTTCTATATAATAATCTATAGGCTGTTTTACAATAACTGTTAGTTCACAAATGTGTCGTAGAGATAGCTATCTAGTTTCACATTGTACGTTGATGTATAAATATAAGTTAATCATGATGATAATAATTATTGTTATAATAATAGCAGTTTTCTACTTTAATATAAATGTACTTTGTTAATTCAAGATGAACAGAAAGTACAGGGCAGATTACAAAACAAAAATCATTGTGTGATACTAATAATAACTATTAGCGAGTGTGCTATTGTGTAATAACAAAAAGGCTTGTGTACATGCTATGAAAAGCCATAATGTAGTCACTTATTCTTTCCTTCACGTCAGCATTTTCCGGGTACTCTGTAGCCCTTAGATAGCCAACAGCTTGAGCCGCGGGAGATAGGCAGAGCGAAAATGGGACTGCTCCCAAAATATTCCTTCGCCCATCTCGCGCTGAGATGCGGGGAGAAATATACAAAGGTACCATCACTCTTGGGTACATGTAGGTTAAGGTCTAGACTCAGCCGTCTGCGTGATTTATGAGAGGTTGAACATTTACACCCTGGCTTTCCCTTACTGTCTGACCAAGTCGTTCATCAGCCGGCACATAATGAATGGACTTGTTCTGTGTGTGCTGTGGCTAACAAGACACTCAGGTCCTTAGAGTTCAGGGAAAGCAGATTACAAACGCTGGTCAAGCCAGAGGCAAGGCAGCAAATACAGCTAGCATTGGATGATGAGAGGGGAGTGGAGTAGAGGAGAGGAGTGGGAGGAAGACAGGGGAGAGGAAAGGAGAGGGAGGAGAGGGGTGGAGAAAGAAATTAGTGAGAGAAGAGGCTGGAGAAGGAGAGTGTGGAGGAGAGGGGGGAGCAGAGAAGAGACAGAGGAGAGGAAAATACAGAATGGGAGGAGGGAAGGTTGGGACAGAAAGATTCCTCTCTTGTGCCTTCCTGGGTTACAGACTCCATTGATTTTGATGGAAGACCCAAACAGTTGAGCAAGGGAGTAAAAGCTCATCCTTTGACATTTGACTGCAGCGTTGAGTGAAAATATTGATTTAGTGATTTATTGATCCTCAAGCGTATTCTTCATTGTAAAGCAGGGATGACCCTCACGTCTCACCTTCCATCTGCCAAACAAGCTGCAAAGAGGATTTAGTGCCTTGCTAAAAAACACTGCAGCAGTTGCAGGTAGTCTGTCCTTCGGCAGGGACACTAAGTAGTTCTTAGTCCCTGTGTTGACGGTTGTGCTCCCCAATTCTTTCCACAGTCATCCATGATCCCAGATACATAGATCACAGAGGTGTGCTGTCTGATGGAAGTCATTTGTCAAGTCTGAAGGGACATGGGGTGACAGCGGTAGAGGGCTGAAAACATTCAGCTGACAAGGAGTTGAGGAGTAGGTTAAGTGTTACACACACACTCATCTTATCTGCTATTATTCACCTTAATGAGAGCAGACAAGATTCATTATCAGTTGCAGCCATGATAAAAACCAATATCTTTACATAAAATTAGAGAGGGAGAGGAAGAAAGGAGAAACTGAGCCAGAGAGAGGGTGATGGGCACAGCGATAAGACAGAGAGAGAGATGGAAAGAGAGGGGGAGGGAGGGAGGGGGGCAGATAGAAAGTATAACGGTTGGAGCACCCAGTCTACAGACTGGGAATATTGACAAAAGTTTTTTTATACTCACAATTAGCTATCATATCATATATAACTTGATGTAAACGTGTTTCAAAAGTATATCATTTTAAATTATGTTTGGGCATGTTTACAGTTCGAAGTTATGAATCGTTTTTCATTAAGTAGAAAAATAATTAGGTAGAACAAAGAGCCTTGCTAAAAACATGTTTCTTTTCTCGTTCACTCTCTCAGGAACTCTTGGAAAATATTGCATTTTATAATAATAATTATGGTGAAAAAGCTTTGAGAAAATAAATTGAGAGAGAATGTTTCTGTAACAATTTATTATGAATTAGTTTTCTTATTGATTACTAGATACATTATTTTGACAGAAAATCACAAAACTATAAGCAAGCTTAAAATTATTTCTATATTACTTGATTGGCTGACATTGTGTGACTATAAAATAATTAATAATAAGTACAACCTATATTTAATGTTCCAAATGCATACGATTTTTTATTAATTAATGGTGTAATTAAAGAGCTAGAATTGTATTGCATTGTAATACATGTTTTAACATATTATATTACTCAATTAAATAATTGTGCTAATGACACACATATCTTTACATCATTACTATCAGAATAACTAGTACTAAAATAATAAATATTCCAATTTAATCACAATTTTGGTCTAATTATATTATGACCAAATATCGTACATAGATATGACCACAACAGTAATCAAATAGCTGTTTTCAAATATTAATAGGAGTGACAGTACTGGTGCCACTACTAACAACAGACTAAAGTGCATGTTAAATCTGGGGCCCTTTCTAACTGTCTGTGAATCCCAGAGCTGTGGTATAATGTTAATAGGGACGCACCTGGTCTCTGGTAATGACTTATCTCTGTACGGGACACGGAGGACGATCTATCAGGCTTCCACAGAGGAGCAGATCTCAGGCAGAATTGATGGGAGAGGGACAGGCATGTCACAATACTGCTGATCCACGAGTTGAAGATAAACTCATTCATTGTAATGAGGGCCAATATATAGAAGAGAGAGGAAAATCTGACTAAGATGAAGTGACTGAAGGCTTTTTTCTTCATTATTAATCTCGGTATAAGTATGTCAAGTTATGTAAAAACATTAATAAATTATGAATCATAAAAAACATGCAATACATTATTGACTGTAGACAGTCACATTCTTGCTTTGGCTTTGCTTGTTGTTCCTCATTGCTTTCAATTTCAACACCATCCTCTTAAAATCTGGATCATTCTGCACCATGCTGAGATATATAGGTCAGGTTCTCACTCCATCTGTCTTCTAACAGTTGTGTGTGTATGGTTAATGGTACTACTTTACACAGTACAATGCTGAGTAAATGCAACAATATTAAGCCATTCTTCTACTTTGTGTGTATAGTAAAAGTACAGTAGTTGGCGGTTGAGCTGGATAGTGATACTGAAGTAGAACAGAATATAACTTTATTTTACCCAAGCAGGAATTGTTTTTACAGATGCAAATGGTCAGAAAAACAGAAAGTGCATAAAGGGAATAGGCCTGAGTGAATCTACAAACAGAAAAACACTGAAACCCCATAAAAGCCCCATCCCCCCGCAAACACAGACCACTTTTCATCATGTGAAACATCCATGACAATCCATCTTGGCCCGATAGTCCCTTAACTTCTCTCGTTCGTTAACCATGCAATGGTAAGCCTTAAAGTAGATATCTTTATAATCTACTTCCGCAGAGCTCCTACATAGGAAGATAGATGATGGATATGTTAAAGTGGATATCTATCCCTGCCTAGCTAGTAAAATCTTATGTGAAAAGAGGAGAGGGAAAAATACCATTCCACTGAATGTCCAAGTAGCCTGGAGCAAGGAGAGAGAGATGGGGAGTGTCGGATGGGAGTGGACAGGCTGAAAGCAGTGAGAAATAAACAAGTGTTGACCGAAAGCAGCAGACCATAGCAGATGCTGAGCCCTTCATTTTGACCATAAAGAAACGCTTGTTGTTTTTCAAGTCCTACTTTAACCCAGATTTGGGTTCAGTTTGTAAAATAAAAACCCACAGTGAAAGATGGATTTCAAATTTTCCACCGTTTAGTTCCCAAATGGCCCTTAACGATGGCACAGATGATGCCTTTGAAACCGATTAATACCTAAGTAAAATCATGCCACTGTGAAACTCTGCTTATCATGATAAACGAATGTGAACTATTTTATATTATTCAAATCTACACACTGTTCCTCTTTACAAAGTACAAATCATCAGAACCAATCGTTTATTTTTTACCATCAGAAAGGTGTTTAATATAACATTATAGTTTGTTTTCATTTATAAATTCCAAACTAGAATTTAATTCCAGTTAGTTTTCATGTTTTATTTCATAATACCCAGTTACTTTCCATTAGCAGCTTGTATATTGTGTTTTATTATTCCAGTAAGTTTTCATACTTTAGTTCATAATTCCAGTTTGATTTCATGTTTTATTTTGTAACTCCAGTTCATTTGCCGCCTCCAGAGCGTTTCACACTTTAAGCGACGCCAACAAAGATCCATTATTTCTTTTCTGCATGTAAACACACTGCGGCAGTGTTTGGACGCACCGGTCCATAAACTAAATAACAAATTACATGCCCAGAGACACTGATGGGGAGCGGATCAAATTGCCGTTTCAAAAGACACTCTTCTTAAATCACTCAAGCGTCAAATCAAACCAAAGGTGTGTTTCTACAAACAGTAAGACAGATCAGTGCTTCAAGCAGTGGGATCTATTCAAACAGAAACTACAGAATGTAAAGAATCGCTGAGAGAGATGTTTATCTACAACAATGTTTTGACCCTTGAGTACATAGGTATATGCCTCGACAGCGCACTCTGATCATTAACACACTATATGTTGAGCTTTGTTGATAACTATTTTCCATTGTCCTTTCTTTTCAGCAAGGGTTTGCGCAGTACAGTCCATATTGGTGTATAGATCGTTTAGTTACTTCTCCATTCATGAATGAATAGCGGTTAGGTGCAACCGGCAAGGGATCGGTCAATCTTCTACATGAAGCTCAGATTAGAAGCTGTCCAACCACAAGCATACTCCTTCAAGCCTTCGCACCCTCAACTTTATGGCTCTAAAGCACTTCAGAGAGTGTCAAAATGTAATCTTTCCTGGGGGATAAGCAGAGCAGGGCTCCCTCTGTTGATTTTCTGTCATCTCCCAGAGAGTTAATGAAAATGAATGCTTATTCTTCACACCGTTGATTTCTTAAGAGAAAGTGTGGTGGGAATGGGCGCCGATGGGAGAGATATTTCAGTTGCCTGGACAGACCCCCACCATCAACTCTCTCTCTCTCTCTCTCTCTCTCTCGATCACTCTCTCTCTCTCTCTCTCTCTCTCTCTCTCTCTCTCTCTCTCTCTCTCTCTCTCTCCTGGAAGCCCTTAGCTATTTGTATTTGAATGTTTTGACAAGCTGGTAAATTGCTGTATTGATTCTCACCGAGGCCTAGAAACACAAATACAAAGTCAGGTGCTGAAGTTAGCTGGCGGTGGAGTGGTGGAGGGATGTTGGGACAATGGAGAGATGGTGTCATGGAGAGGGGGAGATATGCAGGGGTGGTGGAGGAAGTGAAGTGTGGAGATATGGATGGGTGTCGATATATATGGGTAGAGAGATGGAGCGGTGTTTGGTGATGGTGCGAGATTGAGGGCCGTAGGGGGGTTGCTGGAGAGATGGAGGGGTGGTCGGATGGAGCGGCGACAGAGATAATGAGGGCTGTAAGTGGGGTGATGGAGAAATGAAGGGATGGAGAGATGGAAGGTTGGTGAAGGTGGGGTGGAGAGATGGAGGAGTGATGGAGTGGTGGAGAGTTTTGTGGAGACATCGAGGGGTGGAGGAGGGGTGGAGTGGTTGTGGATAGGTGGAGTGGTTTTGGAGGGTTGAAGGGATGGAGGAGGGGTGGAGTGGTTGTGAAGGTTGGAAGGGATGGAGAAGGGGGGAGGTGGTTGCGAGATGTGGAGAAGAAGAGCTGTGGAATATGATGAACAATGCAGGAAAGCGCTGACCTTTGTAAATTCATGTACGATCCACGATTACAGTAGATGTTTGGGCCTCGTCAGGCCTGATTGTGTATGAAAAGCAGGCTGCTGATTGTATTACAGGACAGAGCAGAAGTGATGTTCGGGTGGTAGGTGCAGACAGCGGGTGTAGTAAGCACGAGTGATGACGTTGGTAAACCAGGACGGCAGCAGTCTGGCTCTGTGCCCGGACACGGCGCAGAACACTAGAAAGCTCAATGACAGTATTTACTGAACACGAATCACACCTGATATTCGTCGACACCACGCAACACAAACAAAGGGTAACCAAACCTGTAAGGTCCTTTAAAGTGACAGTGAAATATTATTTTCGGTATTATAAACATTTTATTTTATGAAACAAATGTTCAAAAGATTTGACCGAGACTTGAAAAGACGGTTGTGAAATAGGCAGCAGCTGAAAGGTTTTCAACCTCACATTCTTATTTTCGAAAGGAAATATGGAAAATAAACACACAACACAGTCCTAACAGCGACATTTGGTTTGTCTAGACACCGCTGTCTAGAAGGACAATATGACGAGAAGTTCTTCATATTGGAGGGATGATTGTGGTTGGCATTTTGGGAAAATTAGAACTGAAGTATTTCTGTTGATTTGACGATGGCCAGAATCGGAAATGAGTTTACAACCTCAATCAATATCAGTCTGTCTATATCTTTCTAGATTGACAATTGCAAATCGGCGAAGTCCCTTGGAGTCAACAACACAGTAGACATTTTATCTTTCTTTAGTGATGGTTAAGGCTTTGTTTCCAAATCCACTGTCTGTGTGTTTCCATCTGTATGCGGACTGCCAAAGATCATTGGAACTATGTCCTATAGCTGACATATATCAAATCAGTTTGTTTAATATCTGCTGTCAGACAGAGAGACAGCTAGACACACAGAAATACAGCCAGACAGGTAGAGAAGCAGAGAGACAGACAGAAAAGCAGACAGATAGATATAAATGATGACAGACAAAGAGAGGTAGACGGACAGACAGACAGGCAGATAGATTGATAGTCAGAAAGGTAGAGAAGCAGAGAGACAGACAGATGGGCAGATAGACAGAAAAGCAGACGGATACACAGAAATGATGACAGACAAACAGACAGAGAGAGGTAGACAGATGGACAGGGTGTCAGGTAGACAGGCCCGCTCGGATGTTATTAAAGTACTCTGAACCATCTTCTTTCCTACCTGTGATTTATAACCCCCACGGAGACCCAGGGTGTCAGAGAGATAGTGAAGGGCATTTGATTTAATTATGTCTTAGAGGACGTGTTCTCATGCTATTAGTACCAGCCACCTTGCCACTGCGTCTTGCTTTAATAACCAAGTTTTCTTTAAAAAAAGGACTATAATATTCGTCCCTCTGGTGCCATCAGGCTCTGACGACCATAACATTCCTCACCATCACACCTCCAGCAGCACCCTCAAAACCACCATCCTCAACACCCCCACCGACCCCACCACCACCACCACCAATACCCTCACCCCTCAACCCTGCTCCTCCACATCCACCACAACCAACAGAACTCCTGTCCCTCCATCACCAACCCCCATCACTACCACCCCTCCTCACCACCATCCTCATTACATTCAAACCCTCCTCACCACCCCCCTAACCACCAGCTCCCCTCCTCACCACCACCCTAACCACCACCTCCCCTCCTCACCACCCCCCTAACCACCACCTCCCCTCCTCACCACCCCCCTAACCACCACCTCCCCTCCTCACCACCCCCCTAACCACCACCTCCCCTCCTCACCACCCCCCTAAACACCACCTCCCCTCCTCACCACCACCCTAACCACCACCTCCCCTCCTCACCACCACCCTAACCACCACCTCCCCTCCTCACCACCCCCCTAACCACCATCTCCCCTCCTCACCACCCCCCTAAACACCACCTCCCCTCCTCACCACCACCCTCACCACCACCACCTCTCCAACACCACCACACCTGCTGCCCCCACCCCAGGGACCTGATCACAGGGACAGGTGTCAATTCCCTCAAAGCGATGACAGGTTTTTATGTCAGGAGCTAATATATACAAAGAACCCCCCGCCCTTAATCTGCCAATCCCAGGCCTTTCATTGGCGGACTTGAAGAATGCTCTCCCTAATGTTGGTGACAAATTAATCCACAGGGGGGCAACACACTGACAGGGAGGCGCCTGGAGGGTAACTCCTTCTGCTCAGCCTGTCATCTCACATTCACACACACACACACACGCACACGCACACGCACACACACACACACACACACACACACACACACACACACACACACACACACACACACACACACACACACACACACACACACACAAACACACACACACACACACGCATGCACACACCCACACACACTGCACTCACACACCTGCAGTGGTAAACTGCAGCGGTGTGTTTCATACAACATGAAGAAAGGGGCACACAGGTGTATACCCACATATGCATGCACACACTCTCACAGACACACGCATAAACCTACATACACACACACACACACACACACACACACACACACACACACAGCTTTTTTGAATTCATATGGTGAGTGAGGGATCTTAATTGGGTGAGCGTAGGGTGTCCCACACACCAACCACCACCACCACCACTACACAAGGTCACCACCAACACCACACACCACACAAGGTCACTACCACCACGCAAGGTCACCACCACCACACAAGGTCACCACCACCAGCACCAAACAAGTGCACCACCACCATCACACAAGGGCACCACCACCACACAAGGTCACCACCACCACAAAAGGTCACCACCACCACCACAAAAGGTCACCACCACCACGCAAGGTCATTACCACCACACAAGGTCGCCACCTCCATACAAGGTCGCCACCACCACATCCACCACACAAGGTCACCCCCGGACGCCACACAAGGTCACCGCCAACACCACCACCACACACAGTCACCACCACACACAAGGTCACCGCCAACACCACCACCACCACCACCACCACCACCACCACACACGGTCACCACTACACACAAGGTCATCACCAACACCACCACCACACACGGTCACCACCGCACACAAGGTCACTGCAAACACCAACACCACCACACACGGGGTCACCACCACACTCATGGTCACCACCAACACCCCCACCACACACGGTCACCACCACACACAAGGTCACCACCACCACACAAGGTCACAACCACCACCACACAAAGTCACCACCACCACACAAGGTCATCACAACCACCACACTCAAGGTCACCACCAACACCAAACCATGTCACCACATCCATACAAGGACACCAACACCAGGCAAGGTCACCACATCCACACAAGGTCACACCAACGCCACACAAGGTCACCACATCCAAACAAGGTCGCACCAACACCATGCAAGGTCACCACATCCAGACAAGGTCACCACCAATACCACCATCACACAAGGTCACCATCAACACCACCACACAAGGTCACAACCACTACCACACAAGGACACCACCACCACATGAGGTCAATACCAGCACAACACCAGCAAATCAAACTGATGGTAGCTAAAGATGTGAAGAGAATGATGGAGAACTGAATGATTGATTGTGATTGCCGCTGTAGTGGGTTTTTGCGTTGTATCGGCAAGGATCTGCCTGTTACAACAACATGCACTGATTTATTATCAGGGTAACAAATATCAATGCGCTGCTGTCAGCGCCACAATGCCATTTATAATGATTGACTCATGCACTTGTCAGCAGATGCATTAGTTATCGACAGGAACATACTCTCCCTTTTAAATATGTAAATGCCCCAACAAATGCTGTGCACGCTTTATTTATCGTGGTTTGCATTGTTGTTTTCTGTCTGATACAAATTGTAAATGGATAATTCTTGTCCCTCACAACATAGACAAGTCAAAAAATCAAATCAAAGGCATGGTTTGCGTACAGTTTATACAGGTACCACATTGGTGGCCTTCTGCTGAAGAGGGAGTTGGACTAAGTAGAAAACACTTGGGGTGTGTTTCATGCAGACGAACAGTGTACATTCTGTCAGGTCTATCTCGGCCTGTTTACACCACACTTCTCCCTCACAGCACACCCACAACCAAGGTTACACACCACTCTTACAGCACACACACAACCAAAGATACACACTTCCTTGACATCAAACACACAACTAAGGCCACACACCTCCCTCACAGCTCACACACAACAAGGGCACCGCTGTCTGATACACAAGGTGGTTCAGGACAGTGATAGCCGACCAATAGCACAAAATAACACAGACACAGTATTCTGGCTACACCTAAGTACTTGCGCTCAATTTTGATTTCCCTTCAGTACTAGGTCTGGGTCTGCGGTATGTAAGTTGGTTTTCTCCTTCCAAATTTTCTGCGTCCAATCAGCGAACAGAGGAGTGGCGGAGAACAATGACGTTAAAGTCAGCTCTCGTTGACGGACATCTTCACGCACGGTGTTTGGTTTGTTTACAGCCTGCGCGCAACGTGATTCCCGGCCAAACATTAGCGATTGGTTATGGCAGATCCAGAGTGGCACTGGGCAGATCCAATAGTTTTAAACTTCAACAGACACCCGCCTTCAAGTGAGTTAACGTTTGTCAATTGAGTAGGTCCTCTCTGTGCAAATGAAATGAAGTACGAGAGTCTGGTAGGACCAGGTTACAGACACAGCACATAAATTAGGCTTTACTAATGGGGTTTGGTGTATATTTATTATATGTACTTTAATTACAATGAGAACATATTCCACTTACTAGCAGTAATTTTGCATCTTCTTTGATCCAAAGGGCTATACAGTGAATCGTTGTTTGGGAATTGCTGTGACTTTTCTATCAAATTAAGCAGATAAAATGCATCATAGTATCCCAACAATGTTATCACATGGTTAAAGACAATTTTTTTTAATATTGCAGTTAGAAGGTGCGGAGGACCTTTAAATGGATGAGTCATATCGATTTTCAGAGATATATATGTGAAAAAAACAACTACTTGAGGCTTGACAAGTTAAATTTCAGGCAGCAAATAAAACAGTATTCAGTTTAATATTCAGTTCTCCTGCCAACTGTCTGCTGCATCCTTTTAGAATACAGTTTTTCTGTCTTTAAACGCTTTTGAACAGTTTGACACCTCTTTGTATCTACACTCTAGGGATGGACCTGTATTCCTTTAGCATGTACTGAATCAAAAGTACCAACGAAAGATCACCTTGTTTCGCCAAAAAAGCTGAACTTTATATCCAATGTTGGAGCATTGCAAAGACTTTGAGGTCCAGACATTAGTCACTTGGTTAGAAACCTCTGCTAAAGGACAGATAGATGCTACTGAACAAAATTAAATGATATTCTATCATGTAGTGCTTAATGACTCTTGAGAGAGCTTTGCATGGCTTTGTGCTGAAGAGAGGCAATCAAATGAAATCATGTTCATCCTTTCACTTCTAATGGTTTCCTCGTTCAATTTCCCTCTAAGACACTCTCCGCTCCTCCATTCTCCTCCTCCTGCAACTTCTTATTCTCATGACTTTGTTCAAATGGAGTCATTATTTTTACACCTTAATACCGTATTAACACCATCTATTCACTCCACACCCTCACGCTTATCAAGTTGTATAGGACAGCAGCCGAGCTGGAGCTGAGTTGCCACATTTTCTTTTCAGCCTTTTGTGTTTGGAGTTAGCAAATTAAAACAGACGTGTGTCAGGACTGGAGAAGACACAGCTGTCCCTTTAGCGTATTGATCGGGTGGCAATGATGGAGCCAATAAACACCTCATCCTCCTAAACATGGAGCCCGGAAACCAAACAGGTTTGGATAGAGTGTGTGTGTGTGTCTGTGAGTTTAAAAGCATAAACACACTCATGCTTCAATATAAATATCGTAGTATGGCATATATGAGGGTCAGCGGTTGTTAAAGACAGACATTTTACTAGGTTTACTTCAGAGCGGAGCAGAGACGATTACTGTGATACATTTCACCAGCATTTAACTCCTCCTTCCAGCACAAGGCTGATATTTCCTCTTCGTTCTCGAGGCTGAGGAGAGATCGCTCCTTTCCACAACTTCCTAGATATCAATCACTGTAAAGTCTGGCTCCGAGGGCATATAAGCCCCCAGACCCCTGAAAGAGTCATGTTTCCTGGCCTTGCTCAGTGAGACCACAGCCTCATTCAGTCATGCGAACCACAATGGACACCCACTACAGTGGAGGTCAGGAAAAACCGATGATATTTGTATTTTTCTTCATTCTGCTTCTCAAGTGGCAGCACAATGGTTCCAAGGATGTTAGAGACCTGAGACCTCAGTTTGTTCTTTGCTCAACTACTGACCAACAAGTCCTTCATTACTTCTAGGGGTTGCTAGGATACAGGCTACTAGGCTACAAACTATTAAATCACCAACAGTAGCTTGGTCAGATATTCATGGTGTGGTTCTGTGAATGGGACTAAATTGGCTTTATGTCTTCAGCTAAACAGTTTGTGAATCTTCCAGATATCCTTCTAGAAGGTTACAGAGCGCTATGTCCTACATCCTACAGTGGGATGCCCTAAACGCTGATCCAAAAAGACACGTATTTAGAATATATTCACTGTGCGTCGCTGTTAAAGAAAGCCTCTGCAAAACCAGGGACGTTCAACCAGGGGTACGTGAGCAGATTCCAGGGGGTACATATTTTAATTTAGCTCTTTTATAGCTACAAAACACATTGCAATTATTGGAAAAACCTATATATGAATAAATATTAGTGAATATATATATATATATATATATATATATATATATATATATATATATATATATATTTGCTGCAGGTCGCTGTAATATGAATAACAAAAGGTAAAACATGAGTGGTTAAGTGTGGTTAAGAGGTACTACAGCCATGTTGATGGGGTTGTTGGTACACTAATAATAGCTTAGCCCCTCGACAGTTGGAACACATCAGGTGTTTTTTCAGTCTTTAACATAAAAAGCGTTGTATCCATGAAATCGTCTAGTTGTCTCATCTTACACTTACAACCAATAAGTGCCAACCGGTTGTTGCCATGTATTTACACAAATGACAAATAGATTTCCCGTTCCGAGGACATTTATTCATGGAGTGTAATCTCTGTCGGCTGTCTGAAACATACTGCTGATAATCTGATCGCTCAATGATCCTACAGAATGACATGAGGGGATGAGGTAGTAGTATAACTACTATATATCCAGGCAATGCAGCTGAATCCAGCTCTTTTTATGTAGCCTAACCCTGTCCCCAAATAAAAGGTTTAATACTAAAAAAAATAAATAGCTCATTCCATTTATTCTTGTTCAAATTATCTTATTTTCTCTCTCAAATCCCCACCTTGATCAGTGTTCAGATTAATATAAATGCATATGGAATTCAGTTGACGCGTTGATTTAGAAAATAGAGCCAATCAAGATGAAGGCAGGACGTGATACATTCCTAACACAGTCATTTACTAACTATTTTACCACAAATCATAAATGTTTGCAAACACATTTCTCGCTGCATTTATTTTCCTTTATAATCTCAAATCAAATGTCCCCATGGTCAATCCAGGGCAGGGGATAGATTTAGTGTTACTTTGAGAAGAACAACATGGAGAGGTGTGGGGCCCCTGTTAGAGATGCTACTCCCGCATCCCCACCCCGGATAAGCTGTTTGAAGATGAGATGAGAATACAACAAAATAACCTCAAGTATGATTCAAACTCGAGTAGAACAGACTAGTAGTGCTTATATAGGCTAACTCAATGCTTGAACTAGAAAGGCGGACATAACAGGAAGAACATTTATATTTTGGGATTCCGGTGCCCCTGTCTCAAGCACATTGAGGATACGGTACACACAGTGTTCATAGTAGGCCTACCTTTTGAGCCAAGTCCTCTGCCTCGTTAGAACAATTTACGTGTAGAAGCAAATCGTTTATTGACTCATTTGTACTTTTCTAAATTAAGTTAAAATAAGATTTAATGGCTGATTAAATGTTCAGATATATGCAAAGTGCGTAATTCTGGGTTTTGATAATTGTGGACATTCAGGCCCACTTGGACAACCTTGCATTTGGGCCATTTCTCAGTTGAGTGACGTTTCTCAGGTCTGTGCAGGGTGTGTGTATGTGTGTGTGTTCGTCTGTTTGCGTGTGTGTGTGTGTACATTTATACATACATATTTACTCATAATCCATTGAGATAATGAGGGGCTTCACCTCAAACAGGAATAAAATGTGTGTAGTTTATTTCTTTCCATCTTTCTTTATTTAGTTTGTTGTCTTTGGCTTTTTGTTTGGCAGCCTAAGTAAATGTATATATTCTATAACTATAAATAAAGGTATATATTCCTATGATTATAACTAAAGCCATCTACCCCTACTACAGGTATCTATAACTAAAGGCATTTATATATACTAAATGTATCTACTATTACAATAACTAAAGCTATATCTGTAACTAAAGTTTTTGCTTTAATGAAAGGTCTGTTCCTAACAATGTTGAGGATGGAGTCATGCTGAAATTGGATCTGCTGACGTTGTAGGAAGCAGAGGTCAATCATATCTGTTATCGGCTGACATTTAAACGTATTAAAATATAATGTCTTGTGATCCAACTTTTAATTTATTTGGTTTTTGCTGACAGTCGGCAGCTCCTTGTCCATTGCTGAAGATAATTCAGAAGTAAAGTTGAATCGTTTGAGTTTGATCCATCCTCAACAACCTTCTCTTCAAACTTTCCCTCCATTTTTGCTTCTCTAACTCATACCCATCTTTTAATAACCTTAAATCTTTTGTAAACCATTTGTCAGCTCTGAGTAGTTCAAACGTAATTTGTATTCCTGTTATTTTGATTATATTGTGTTTTACTATTCAATGACTGCATTAATATAACACCGCAACTATTATGATATGCTATACAGTAATAATAATTGAATCAACTTAATTAAGCCAAGATTGGAAACAAGGGTTAAACATCAATGTGTAACAATATGAGAGCTACAAAAATAGAATATCAAATATTGATAGTCATATATCATAATTAACTATTATACAACTATTATTACTATACAACTAAATAATCGATTTAACAAAAACGTTCACATTATTTATATATTTTCCATAATGATTTCCAATGTGATGGAGATCTACTGCCCTGTCCAAGGACACGTTGAGCAGGTGCTTAACAAGTCCTTGGGCAAGGCACAAGATCTTACACACTCCCCTGGAACAAGCAACCCATCCTCCCATACAGTCCAACAGCCCTACGTTGCGGTTAACAAACGTCATATAGCTATAATACAACACACGCTGCTTTAATACGGCTGGTGGGAGATGAATCTGCCTGAATTATACACTCGCTCTTTTTTTATCTTCTATTCAAAGGCAGAATGTGTTCTCTCCAGACTCGTTTTCAATCCCTCGTTAACTCTGACATATTAAGCTGCTTAGTTTCCTCCTCCTGGTCCCTGCGTGATGCTGTCGCTACGGAAACCACTGCTTCCCCATCCTTAAGGCCTGCTGGGCTGCTAGCGGGGGAGAACATGTGCAGCCTAAGATAATACCAATCTATAATATAATATAGAGATAGATATACATAAATGTTACTTCCATAATATAGTGAACTTACCAGAGATTAATATATATTTTTCACTGCAATATTTTCCTCCTGCTCTCTGACTTCCAATATATTATGTCTGCGATGATCGGCAAATAGATGCTAACCTTGGGTGTGGTATACTTCTGCTGTAAAAAACATTGAAAATTTGTAACATTTCTTGCTGTCCAGGGCAACATAGAAAACAAAGAATGAGAAAGGAATCATTGATATACGACGTGACCTTGGAGTTCTTGATGGATCTGTGCAGTCCACCCAATACAATAATTCAGAAGGAGTATAGAAAATCAAAACAAAGTAGCAATGCTAAAACTTTGGCCTTTACACAGTTTTTGGCTTCTTTGGTTAATGGTAGGATAAGATGAACATTGTTAATGTCAGACGGGAAATTGAGAAAATAAAAAGTACAGAAAGTACAGGACAGAAGTGAGAATTTCAAAAGAGGGAAAAATAAGTAAATAAGAAAAGGAAAAGTAGCAATGTAAATATGAATGCAAACAGTAAATGTAAATATTACAGAGAATGAGGTAATACATTATTAACGCTATTTATGCTACATATTGTATAAATTCCTCTCCCTAATGGAATAGTTTCCAGGCCTGTGTATTTAACACATCTAAATGTAACCGCTAAAAATATAATTGTTCTGACAAATTTCCCCGTTCAAAAGTCCCAAGACCGCAAACACATAACTTAGGTTTACAATCTCAGAACTATTTGCAAGACCTTTGAAAGTTTGTTTAATGAGAAGTTAACCTTTGCTGCGAGCACATCCCTGAAACATCTTTCTCAACTAATCTTAAATCTTACATTTTCACTTCAACTGTTTCATTTAAAACTGTGTGGAGCGAGCAACTCGCAGATACTTTCTACTATCTTTTAGTTTCACCTTTTTCTCTGAGAGCAGAGGAGTTTTGGTCAAACTGATTGATTTAGTAAGGCTTGTCTGCAATGCTGGCCCTCTCACAATCAATTATTGAAGAAACTTTCTGATGGAAAACAGAAACTGTCTTATATGCAATATTAAGTGCAGTTCCAAGACATATTAGTGATGTATTTTTGAGAAGCACTAGGCCGACTATTCCTTTTGGATTAAAATACTGATAGTTCAAAGCAGGGAAGAGAGTAATTCAATATTTATATATAGAATATACACATCAACATATTTACTGGAAATGTAAATGTTTTTTGTTATTTTATTTGCTGTGTATGTATGCATGTGCACACACCCACACACACACACACACACACACACACACACACACACACACACACACACACACACACACACACACACACACACAGACACACAAACACACACACACACACACACAGTGAGTTTGAGATTTTGCATCCATCCATTTAACTTGGCCACGGTTGAGCTATAAGCTCATCTCAACCTCGTCAGTTCATCAATATACTAAAGATCTACAAACAACAGATAATAGATGGATAGATAAAGCTAAACTATGTTGAAATATTCGCTAAACTATATCAAAAGAATCACTATTCCCCTTGTTAGCGCAGTTTGGAACACTATTTATTTGTGACCAAGTTCATAAATAAAACAAACCCAGACTTTGCAGCTTTCAGATATGGAACTCTTCACCAAGGTACATTCTCCTCTTCCTCACCTGCTCTCTAATAATGTTCACTCTTTCTTGCTGTGAAAATCTATGGCTAGCTTTCATCTCTTCCTCCTCCTCTATCTTTCTTTATTCACCTTCCACTTCTCTTCCTCACCTCCTGTTTGACAATATATTCACTCTTCCTCGGTGTGTAAATATATCACTGTACTATAGCTGTAACACGTTCACACATCCTATTTTCACATCCAACTCCTTGTATGCTGAAGACAATTATCTCCACATACTAATATTTTAATCGTTCCCTCAAATTGGACGATAATTGAATGATCATTTATAGGTTGTTTTCACTTGTCTGGGATGTCACATGGTGCCTCTGTTAGGGTGGTGGGGCTGAGCATTGCGGTGAATAAAGACGGACGATTTATGCGTTCTAAATGAGCAGAACAAACTTAGCCTCCAGGTTCATTGACGCTGCACAGCACATGTTGTTTTCTGAAGGTGCGATATGATCCTGCTTTACCTACTTACTTTTCTTCATGCGAACTTCAAGGTTCATGTATTCATATTGATGAGTTCATTACACTCAAATAGAGTATGCCTCAGCTCAACATTTTTGCGTTAGGAAGTCATTTGTTACATAAAACATTTACAATTTAAAGTATAAATGTGCTCACTAGGTCTCCTTTCCGGTGCTTGAAAGGGGTAATGACTACCCTTACCTATAACAAGTTCTTGATGGAATTGAGGCATTGATGTTTTAATTCGCTGGTTGAAGAACGAGAGCCGCCCTCTCTGTGTATTTCCACATCAGGGGGATTTGTAGCTCTTTAATGTGTTCTACATATTATCACTGGTAGCCCTCAATGAATCAATATGTCTTTCCAACTTTATCGATCTTTAAGATAACTGTAAAACAAATTGAATGACAGAGATATGTTTGAGAGATTTAAAAAGATAAAACAGATAACATAGATTATATAAACTATTTAACCCTAAATAAGTAAGGTTTCAACTGCTTCAGACAAGTCAAATCTAAATTTCCCCATCATTCCAATAACTTTGAACGCTTTATTATTCTTAGTTAGGTATAAATGTGTTGCCAAGAGTCTTCAAACGAATCATCTGAACATTTCTCTGTTGAAACCAGCAGGACCTCCTGTGGCTTATGCCGCAAACCCCTCTCAGATGGAGGGCGAGCAAGAGGGGGAGAGAGAGAGAGAGTGAGACAAACAGAGAGCAGGAGAGAGAGAGAGCAAAGCAGAGAGGGGTAGGGAGGGGGAGAGAGAGAGAGAGAGAGAGAGAGAGAGAGAGAGAGAGAGAGTGAGACAAACAGAGAGCAGGAGAGAGAGAGAGCAAAGCAGAGAGGTGTAGGGAGGGGGAGAGAGAGAGATGGAGAGTGAGCGAGAGGGGGAGAGAGAGCGAGACATACAGAGAGCGAGACAGACAGAGAGAAACAGAGAGGGATAGGGAGGGGAAGAGATAGAGATGGAGACAGAGTGGGAGTGAGGCGGAGCGCTCCCTGACTTCAACAGTGCTAGTGTGGTGATCCATCAGAGACGACAGCACGGTTCAGATGCATGTTGTCACCCCCTCCCCCCATCTCCTGATGGGGGAGCCTGAGTGACTGGTGTTCACGCAAGATTGGGGGAGCCCTGAGCCCCGGTTGCATGCCGCAATGTTGCAGCCTCACGCTGGATGCATAGGCCTAACAGTGTCACTTCCCCGGTGGAACACCAAAGTCTGTTCAATAACAATGCAACAGTCAGTGTGAGTGTTGTTTGGCAGCGCTGCATTTGAAAGCCCCCTGTAAAGAGCTCTGCATGCATTGAAATAATAATTCAAATATATGAAAACAAAAGAAATAAAACAATTAAATAATAAATAATAATTCCAATAGAATAGGGAAAATATATAAATATACACAATGTGTGTAGCAGCAATGTCAAAAAGAATATGTAAACGTTATTGAAAGTTGATGCATGAGGTTAATGTCAGAAATGAGATGTGTCCTATCACTGGTAGAGAAGAGAAACATGTAATCACAGTGAGGTAAAGAGAGAGAGAGGAGTGTTCTGCGGTCAAAGTTTATGCTTCTACACCAAAGAACAGATTTATTCGGCAGTTGGAAATGTGCTTTTAATATACCATATTCCTTTTTGAGACTGTGATTTACCTATCAACTTTTCACTATGGAAGTTCAATATTTAACGATGTTTACCTTAAGGGTTATGCCGTTATCAACATTGGATTCTAAAGGTCTATACTAGACGAGGGCACGCTCATCAGACTAACAGGTAGTTAAGATCAGTCTGATGGAAAAGAGAAGAGGTCAGACATCTGGCAGAATAACCAGCTCTTATAGAACTGAGATTGGTTGTTGAATGCAGGGAGAACTTATAGTTCAAAGGACCAGGTTAAACTAGTCTCAGCCTCCTCAGTTCATTTGCGCTTCACATCATCTGACTCATCCTGAATGTCTGATACAGAGAGCAAGATAAGCCAGGGCAGTGTCTTGAGAAACACAAACACTACTCATTTGCTTTCACCATTGTCACTCACAGCATTGAAGATGGAGCCTTCCGCGACCCTTGTGAATCGGTTGGCTTTTATCGGTATATCTTACAAATGAACGATTGTTGTAAAAAAATGTAATCACGAGTCAGTCTGTGATTGGTCATACTGCATGTCAATCAAGGCCTCTGCCTGACTAGTTGACGTGAATCAATGCTCTTCCCAAGATTTCCTATAGGAAAGCTGCCTTTGCAAGACTAAGGATCGACAGGACTGGATGAACACAGGTGGGCAGATACCTCGGTGTATCTTCCTAAAAATGTTGACTTCTTTTCTTTCTTCTTCTTTTCTGCTTCACACCTATATTTGGGTTGATTTGGTCCAGAAAAGTGACTCTTTTCTCAATGTTGCATGCATGTTTGCATGCATTTTCACCCTGGTTTGTTTTGAGTTCAAACTGCAATATTTGAAAAAAAAAAATGTAAATATGAAAAACTAAACTAAAATGGTTAAAACTAAAATCAAGACCAAACAATTGGTTTGGTCTTGACCATGTCTCACCTAAAGGGTGACCATGGAAGCAGACCAGGACCCTTCGCTTGATCGTGGTCCGGAGTCTGACTGTTTGGTTCGCACCAGCGTTGGAATGAGTGTTTAGACCACCCCAAACAAACAAAACTATCGCTACATGGTTGGACTAATACAGACCAAACATATCAGGTGTGAAATCACCCTTTGTGTGCCAGATAAAAAGACCATGTTGATTTTGAACTGTGCTTAAAATGCTGTATGTTGGATTTAAGTACTATGATTTGCGGGCAATGTGTTAGAAATGCCATAGCCATCCATCAGCTATTAGAGAGTGCAATGCTCTGTGAGAATATCTTTTCTGGTTGACTGAGCCTGACTCTGCATGAGACCATTACAATTTTAGACCGCTGCTGGCTAATTTCTGACCAATGGCTATCTGGCATCTCTTTCATGATTGGTTCAGTGAATCATTCCTTCCTGTCAAACACATCATTGGTGCAAATTGCGTATCATAGAGATTTTTTTAAGGTTGTTTTTTATTTTCAGAATCTCACAATCATTTGCCCTACATGTTTGCAACCCTCCCCAGCAGCTTTAAATATATATATTTTTGATAAATATACATAAAAATGACTTGACTTGACTAGTGGACAGGTCAGAAGAATTTGTGTGTCCCCCTAGTGGACAGGTGGGGTTAGACACACTAACACGGTTTACAAGGATTCATCTTTGCACGGAAAACAAGTCACAGAACAAAGAACAGGGTTGCCCGTCCATGCTAGATAAAAATATCCCAGCCCCTATCCGAGGGAGATTAAAGAAAAGTGAAGAATATTGGCGGAAATGGGTAGTGGGGGTCCTCGAAGAAGGGGTAGAAGGGGTAGACACATTGTAGTCGCATTCTTGCATGTTTTTGCACGGATGGCTGAACATAGGTTTACAGCGGTAAACAGAAGGGTTTACAGAAGGCAAGGTGTAGGATACGCTCCCCAGTTTTTTTACTGACATGAGGCCGCTTTTGCTCAGTAGGTCAGAGGTTAGTAAAGCTAGTTAGTTTTGAATTAAATATTGATGATCGCCAAGCCCACGAGAGGAGGGAGAGACGGCGCATTTGTTGCACTCGTTATCTCTGTATCCACGGTAACGGTATGCCTTTTGGCTTGGTGGAGAGATGGTGTTCTGTAATTAACAACTTTATTGGACAATGCAATACATCTGACCTTTATCAACATTCGTCCACCAGATCTTCTTTTTGATAAAAATAAACTGTTTAAGAATGTTTCCTGCTTTCCTTCTTCAGATAATGCTGAGTAAAAGACATCTGAGAAAGGTCACGATTCAACTTGGAATCTAAATTAATGAGAGAAGGTATGCCACAAAGACAGAGTCAACTTTGAACACCCATTCTAGTATGCTACAGATGGGTGATACATTAAGTATCTCGCCAAACTTTGGTGTAGCCTGATGTATCGTTGGTATCGCTGGATTGAACTGTGAACTCAACCCAGTATATACCTTTCTATTGTAGCCCCTGAAACAATGATGAAAGAAAGGGCTGATGTGTGTTCTGTGTTCAACAATGATATAAAACGTGTGCATCTCTCACTATCTCCCTTCCCCTCTTCTCGAGTGGAAGAAAGGAAAGGTAATATCATTTTGTATCTGTTCCAGCAAACACAATCTCTTACACGCCATTAACACGTCTGGGTTAATTCCTGCACACTCCAAGGAACTACATTTAGCAAATCACTCCGTCCAAATTTGCCACTGTCGATGCCTCTCTTTGTTTTCTTGGGAGAAGTGTTCTTTCTGGCAAGGAGCAGTGATGCACGTGTATATAACGTGATAGATAACGCTACCACCCATCCAACTTTGTGGTGTTAATATCAATCTCAACGCGTGGGCGTACGTGTGTAATCACACACCAGTAGAACTGGGAGAGAGAGAGAGGGAGACATTCAGGTCTGCCGTTTCAGCAGAGGGAATGTTAACATCTCAAGGTTGCACCGGATTCTATGAAAACGTGTTGATTGCTACGAGAAAAAGAAGAGATGAAAAAAAAGCACCATGTTAGGTTTCACTCATTAGAGTCAGTTAAACTTTGACGGGCAGAATGTTGGTCTAGGAGTCAACATTATAATTAACTAATGGACACATGTCAACCAGGGACTGTGTCACACACCACATCAACTGATTATGGTGTTGTCTGGAGACCACATAGGGGTCACAGTTCATCATCGTTGTTGCCACACAACATGCCCCAAGACCATCTGGCCTGAAAGCACACAGCCTGCTGAGGGGAATCCACAGTGAAGGTTGAAGTTTCATGATATGCATTTCTAATTATTCAATACAATTCTCAACTTGTAAATCATATTTTCACACGGCTCATCGGACATGACATCCTTGGCTTGTCTGTTGAGGCCAGGTGCTAAGTAAATATATCAGTCTTTAGCGCATGTCCAGCGGGTGCAGTGACGCTAAAGTAAGACAAGTTTTTACCAGCTTCACTTAGTAGCAACACAGATGGCCTAGACCTGGCTGTGACAATTAATTTATACACACAGACATTTCTGTGACTGAATGGGCAAATCGCAAATGCGAAGGTGTACAATGCTGGGCGAGTTGAGTTTCCATGAAAAATTGCAAATGCATGCCACCACACTGCATTGGTGGCAACTCTCTCACTCACACACAAGCACACACACACACACACACACACACACACACACACACACACACACACACACACACACACACACACACACACGCACACGCGCACACACACACACACACACACCCCCCCCCCACACACACACACACACACACACACACCCACACACACACACACACACACACGCACACGCACGCACACAGACACACACACACACACACACACACACACACACACACACACACACACACACACACACACACACACACACACACAGACAATGATACACAGACTGACAAGACAATGTGGCCGTTTCCATCTGTTTGTTTTGACGATTAGGAAATGTTAAAACATCTGGAAAGGGTTTGAAATAGTTTCCAACCCTGGTTTTCGGATATTTGCACACACAGATTTCTCTCAGGGTGCAATACCTGTTATCGCTGTTAGGGGCTGCACACAGAACGCAGAGCGGGAGCAGGTGTGTGGGGCCAGCAGTGCTTAATCAGTAATCATGGTTGACTGATTCCATGTTTCCTCTTCTCAGGAGAGAGCTGGTGGGTCGCTGAACGGCCCCCCAGTCCGTCCTGCTCGGATCAATACCTGATCAATATCTCCATTATACAGCTTTGTATTATAATACATCCATATTTCACATGGCACAAACGCCCATGCATGTGTAGTGTGTATGTGTCTTTGTGTGTGTAAGTATCAGGTGTGTGTGCATTTGCTTGTAAATGTGTATCGTTGTTTGTGTTTGTTTATGTGGCTTTGTGTGTGTAAGTATGTGAGTGTATATGTTAGTTTGTGTGTTTGTGTGTATGTGTGTGTGTGTGTGTGTGCGTGTGTGTGTGTGTGTGTGTGTGTGTGTGTGTGTGTGTGTGTGTGTGTGTGTGCGAGTGTGCGTGTGTGTTTGTGTGTGTGTGTGTGTGTGTGTGTGTGTGTGTGTGTGTGTGTGTGTGTGTGTGTGTGTGTGTGTGTGTGTGTGTGTGTGTGTGTGTGTGAGTGTGTGCGTGTAGAAGCCAGGAGAAAAGGGTGCTGATTGCAGTTCCGGGTGCTCAGACCTCGATACGACACCTTAAAGCGCCAGTCTACCTCCTCCCATCTCCCTATTCTGTCTTTCTCCTCTCCTCCACCTCCCCTGTTCATCTTTACTCTCCTCTTCTCCTCTACTGCTCCTCTGTTATCGCTTCCTCTCCTTTCATCACATCTTTTCCTCTTTATCTCATCATCTTATTCTCTCTTCCTCTCCCCTCATAGCCTCATTTCCTCCTCTCCTCTCATCTCACCCTCTACCCTTTACCTCATCACCTTTTCCTCTCTTTTCCCCATCTCTCTTTCTTGCCCTCTGCTCTCTTCCCCTCCTCCTCACCTCCTCTCTTCCAAGCTCAACTCCCTTCTCCTCTCCTGGTCTAGTCTTTTCTTTACTGGCCTAGCAAAGCCTTATTGTTCATCTTTCATCTCCAGTCCTTCCTCTGAAGGGTTGGTTAGTTAATGGTTAGTTATTAATAGTTAGTCAACAGATGTATTCCGAGTGTACCTCCCGCTCCTTTTCACCAGAACTGGACTCCCACTTCACACCCTGAAATAACACACAACCCTCCGCTCTACCACGGGCCAGCACGCACACAAGCTTTACACACAGCCATTCTGCCCTCGGTTCAAAACCCTGGATTATACCCTCTGAGATTTCTCTCTGCAGAACAGTCCGGGCCTAGATCCTTTTGAAAGCCTTTTCCAAAAATGTAAAAATGATAGGAGGAGCAAGGCGCGCTGCAGTCTGCTGAACTCAAAAACCATGAAAGAGCCCCAAAGAAAGTGTAGCAATCTACAGAGCAATCAAATTTGTTTTCATCCAAAGGACGATGTTAAAGATTAACAGAAATCCTGCACAGAAGGCTTTTCTCAGAGGAGAAAATTTGCTTAACTTCCAACCAGACCCGGCAACGGCGAAGAGAGCAAGAGCGTCAACAAAGGACTGTGGCCATATATGGTAATCAATTGTTGGCCGGCCAAGGCTAAACTGACTTTTATTGCATAATGCAAACCACAAATAACTAGATGGCCTCACACAAGACCACACAAGAGGTTTCCTTTTTTTCCATTTTCACGAAAACATTTCTGAACCTCTGACGCTGTGGTCCCGTCCCCTTCAGAACCATATGTTAGAGCTCTTACACCCTCCATTTCTCCAACCCTCCCTCTCACTCTCTCTCTCCCTCCCACCCTCTCTCATTTCTAGCCAGCCTCTCTAGCTAGCTACCTAGCATAGCTTGCAGGCCAGACAGAGCATATGGACTCTATAAATACCTGCCCTATTAAACACGCACACATACACACCCACACCCACACACAGGCACACACACACACACACACACACACACACACACACACATATAGATACACATGCAGGCAAACAAACCCTCACACGTCCGCACAAACACACATACACATAGACACACGCACACAAACACCCCATGTACACACACATGCACACACTCTCACACATTTAGAGACGTTTTCAAACAAATCCGGAGAATCACATCTAAGTGGAGGATTGGAAGCAAAGTTCACTTAGGAGCGGCTCCAGTGTCAACCAAGTATTATTGACACTTAGATTACAGGGAACAGTTAAGAAAATAACTAGTAAGTTGCTATGAGTATACCTTGTCAAGTAGAGATAACGTGAAGAAAGTACTACCGTTTCAATTCATTTTTTTTGTGTAAACTTTCAGAGGGTAAAAACATTTTTGCCGCTGCGCGCCAAGGTCGCCTCATGTGGGCGGCAGGTAGGGTTTGTGTTTCTCATGCGGTGTCCCCCGTCGCGCCAGCTGAGCGCTGCATAAACCCCCTGGCTGCGTATCAAGACGGTGTCGGCGATTATTCCCACACACCTAATTCCCTGCCTTACCTTCCTAATATTCCTAATGAGCCGCTAAGCCCCCCCCCCCCCCCCCCTCCCTCCCGATCCCCTCGTTCTGCCCCGCTCCGCGTTTCCTTTGATCCCTGCCATCCCATTTCCCACAATCGTCGGGGGGTGGGGGTAAGCATGGTGCTACCAGTCTGCGTGGCGCTAATACGGCGAATATTCATCCCCACTCCCGTTCGCCAACGTCTGGTATTCACGACACGCGCGTCAAACAGCGCTGGGATGTGCATCGGATTGACAGGGAGACGGCTGGGGGTGTGGGCTTCGACCCCTCGTGTTATTATTATATTATCATATTTGGTGGATTTAAAAGAACGTTTAAAGTGACTTCTGGCAGGTCGGCACTTTTAGACACTTTTAACATTCTAATGGAAACTTTTTTTTCTGATTAAGCATCAACACTGTAAAACACCAATGTTTTTTTTTTGTATGTCCATGAAAAGGACGCAATGTGTGTACTAAAATCACTGATGAGGGATTAGTTTTAATTTTCCATAATTTTATGATAAATGATAATTGGGATACTTTTTTACAACTTTTGATTCTGCACATTTAAATAATAGAAAGTGGAACATTTGCATGTGCCGACTGGCTCCCACACACACACACTGGCCCCATGTGAATATTTAACACACGTGAGTTAAATGTTAAACAGTTAAACAGCCTTCAACCCTAATAGGCAGAGAGGATTCCTGCGGCAGTGTGCGGGGACCAAGGGAACAGTCACTGTGGTTTTTGGGGGCTGAAGTGTTCATTCTGAGATATTTGTTGCTAGATTTCCCTAGCCTTCCTAGATCCTGCATCTTGATTGGCTGTCGTCTCTCCAGAGTCCCCCCCCCACCCTGCTCCACACCCCATCCCGTCCCCTAACGAACTCCCCGAGCCAGGGCTCACCGCGGGCGCCAGGCAGTAATGAATCCCCCAGGTGGCGGTGCTGAGATGGGTGTCTGTTACGCACAGCGCGCCTCGCAGCAACAAAACAACTGGCAGGCCATTATTTGTCAATCAAACCGATGGCCGTAACAAAATGCTGTCTGGTCTGGGCTGACGTCGAGTTATCATCATTGAAACCTGTCAGGCCAAAGAGCTTTTTTATCGATAGCTTTATTTATTTATTTCATCATTGTATCTTTTTTATTTTTGCCCCGGACGACTCAGACTGTTCCGTCAACTGTTGACAGCACAAGATGGCCTCCGATTTCCCTCTGGTTGGGGAGGTGCTCTCCCCAGGCTTTGGGGTTTTCACCAACATTCCATGTACTGAAGAACGCAGCGTATGTATGTTTTCAGCATTTTCCACTCGAGAGACTCGATCTGTTTTGCACACATGGACGTGTTATCACAAAGAGATGCAGAGGTTTTAGGCTAATAGAATGGAGCATTAGTTCAGACCTACAACGTTCCCAGACACTCTTCAAAACGGCATTCTTCCACTGAGGATTTCTGCACTTTCTCAGTCGTGATCTATTAGCAGTCTAATAGCAGGGTCAAGACTGTGGAAATCACTGCTGTCAATAACTTCACACACATACAGACATTGATACACACACCCGCCTGTGGACACATATACACACACACACATACAAACACGTACATACTACACCCACACAACACACACATACGCACACATCAGTGCATTCTTGCACATGCCACAATCACACACAACCACAAATACACACAAACACATGCACACCCAGGCACACGCACACACACACACACACACACACACACACCAGGGTCTCGGTTCCTGTCTGCCCTTGTTTAGATAGTTGTTTCAGAACAATCAGGATTGCCCTTTCCTCCAGCGTTGCTATAGATACCGGTGCTTAGCAGTATCACTAGGCACCGTGTAACCTCTTCTCGCACCGCGCTGAGAAAGCACAGGAGCAGTGTACTTCAGGTCATCTACCCATTGACCCCTGACCTCTTGACTCATTAAGTAATTCGTCTGCAGCAGGGAAAAGCTAATATTTACCACAACTGCAACAACCATGCATACCTGATGCGCTTATGTAGCCGTCAACATAATCACTTATGTTCAGTTATGAATGTTAACTGTTACGACTTATTTAAATGTGCATGTCGACACAGCATTAATTTCCAACTTCTCTTAAATATGACTATTTTCTTATTCATAAATCGATCAAAATGAAATAGAACTCCACATATCTTTGAAGACAGAGTGAAGCATAATTTCTGCTTTGATGAAACAAAGACATCAAACTCATTATAGGGGTTGGGGAGAGATGTATCTATCCTTTAGGTTTCAGTTTTTTATTAAAAATAAAGGAGCTGCAACCATTTGATCGGAGCAGCAGCATCTATTTAGCCAACATTAATATATAGGCCACATATATTATTCATTGCGTGAATGACAACCAAAAAGGAAAGAACAGTCTGAGGGAAAAATGAACTCTCTAAGGCGACCTATTGGTGGACATCTGTGTCCTTCATTTTGATTGGTTGATTGTTTGAAGTGTTCTCCTCAAATGGATACAAGGAAGAGCCTATGGCCAAACTTGTGACCTAAATTCATGTTCTTGTAGTCATCAATTTATGCAAATAATTAAACTTACTCAATGTTATTTTTAGTTATAAAGATCCAAACATCAAAATGCTACCTAGAAATATGTTTCCATTAGTTTGTTTCCATTATGCTTTATTTTATGGTCTAGTATGTGGTATATCTCCGTAATAGCATTCAGTATTTTCCTCCGATAGTCTTCCTTGTAGGCAGTCGAGCGGGGTAAGAGAGTCAAAGGTGAAGAAAGTACGGTACAGAACGCCAGACACAGATTGTAACGCCCTACACTCCGGGTTCGCCTTCAAATCAGACCGTGGAAATATTCACAAGCCACAACACTGGCTGAAAGATCCAGGTAAACATATAATTAAGTGCTTGGAAAGATGGTAGGAGAGGGCTTTTAGACTGCATGCCCCCTTTTTGTAGCAGAACGGTAAATAGAAGTGCATCTCTTAAATATTTAATCTGCAGAAAGTAAAAAGACAGCACTTCAACTCTCCAGGTTTGGAGTTTCCATTGGCTTTTCATAAATCCCTTTCATACGCGGGAACATCCCTTTGCATCTTTTCATGTTGTTGATGGTACAGACGGCAGTATTCACATCCCCTCGCCCTGAATGCTTCTTGCACAGCCTGCGTAAAGAATAAGCAGAAAAGCTGAAGTGGAAAAACGCAGCATTACAGAAAGACAAGCGCTCAGGTCAACACATTACCCCCCCCCTTTTTCTCTCCCTTTTTTTGACGAAAAACGTGAAACCGCTAACAGATGATTAATACAGAACACGCTGAGCGCTTCGCACAATCAAAGTGCTGCTCCGAGTAGAGCGCTAGTACAGCAGGAAGATCAAAGCGTCTCAGGTTAGCTGATGTGGCAGAACGTCAGGAATACATTAGCTCCTCCGCCGTGGCCCGCTCTCGCTACACACTCACGCAGCGCCAAAGAAGAAGAGGACTAAAAACACAGCACAGCTCTTGTTTGATGCTGTTAATGAAACTTTAACAGCCATATTGTTTTATTCATATATTGCAACCCAAGACATCTGACATTTTTTTTCGTTATTTTACTTTAACGACACGCAGCGAGACATGGCTGCGGGCGTTAATCTACGTTAATATTGGGTTTGTTTTGATTGGTTCAAGCAGTATAAATCTTACATGCCTTCTAAGTCCATTACTTCCCAAACGTGTTTTCTTAGAATTTCACGTTTCACGAAGTTTCACGAAGTTGTTTCATCAGTTTTCAATTTAAACGTTTCGTTGTAATGCTTTTACTTGAAAGTTTTTTTTTTTTCTTGTGTGGTTTACGTTGTAAACCTTTCAAGCACTGTAATTAACACGTGTTTTAATCATCCATTTATCACAGTTTCAGGTGTTTGTTAATGTATTACGATTTCTTTCCAGATGAATGGCAGACAATCAATGATTAATGATTATCATGAATTAGGCCAATTAAAGCAATCACACAGACTACTATTCAGCACACAGGCATTCAAACATTCACACATGCATACATACAAACACACACACACACACACACACACACACACACACACACACACACACACACACACCCACACACACACACACACACGCAGAAAAAAAAAAACACGCAGACACACATATGTACAGATACAGTCAGAGACATACAAACAAATGCACACACACAGTAAGCAGCCTGTTAACTTGACAGTTTTAGCTTCCTGATAGCTTCAGTTAGCTTTCTGCTATCCACTGTTAGCCGCCTGCAGCCGCCGCATCAAGAGACTCATAGCAAGCCCAATGCTGATACCTGCGCTGCTGGCCATTGCATCCTGTTGGTTAACAATGCCATCAGGAAGGGTTCCATGTTGAACACAATGATCTGCGTGCTCCGTGTTGACAGCACATCGGTCCAGGGTGATGGTTTTGACGGTGAGGTTTCAAACCACAGCAGATAAAACATGCCACCTTAAACAATCCCCTCATTCAGTTTATCTATAGTCATCCAATAGCAACATGCCCCTATCTGCTCCTTATGTTCATTGTCTGAATTGTCTGTGAGTAAACAACTAAATAGTCAACATTGAGTGGCATGATTTCATCATGATAATACATATATACGTGATATTTATCATGAATTTGCTTCTCTGACAGCTTCTCTGAGTGAGGATAAGAAAGATTCTGGAGATTCTGTGAGTGGCTCTCTTTTCACCTTGTCCAGCGATAACACCCTGAGAGAAAACACAGAATAGTTGGCCTTGTTTCTGTTATTAGCGAATATAATATGTGTCTAATATGTCGTCTTTAACAAAGAAAAAAATCCTTTTGAAATTGAGACACCAAAACACTGCTGCTGGAGATTCAACGATTTAGACGGATACTTGAAGAATGAATACTAAATTATTCATAAAACTTTTTAAAACGCCAATCAGTTATAAACATTCAAGGGAAATAAATCTAAAAACACATTTCGGCATCTGTTTAACGGTAGTCAAAATAACATCAAAGACAGCTAAAACTGTTTCTGTCACATTGTTTTCTGGTTGAATGAGGATTTATTTATTCAAATATATATGTATAGTTTTCTAATATTTGTACTTAATGGGCTAATATATCTTGGATAATTTTTTCTTTTGATTTAACTTAAACTTAAATTAACATAAAACGCAACATTGTTGATCACACTTGCCCTTAAGTAGCTCAACATCAGTTTTGCATCCCCATATCATTCTGTTTTGCTGGTCGGGCTACTAGCGACCAGGTTTTGCCATATAAACATTTTCACACGTAGCGTTGGTCGTCATAAGAGGAGAGCCAGAGGTGAAGGAAATCTACTATTACAATGCCATCATCTCCTCTCGAGCACAGTGGCGGTCGCCCTCTGGGTTGTGGTTGACAATTTAATTTGAGGATGTGAAACTGTATCATATGTCTGCATGTGTGCGTTTGTGTGTTTGTGCGTGTGTGTGTCTGTGTGCGGGCCTGTGTTTGCTTCTCGATGTGATATTCAAACTAACAACCCTCTAAAACACTAAGGCTCAGCTGCCCTTCGATGTCAGCTCCGATATGCCGTCTTCGCCCCTCTGATATTTCCATGCCGTCACACGTCTCTGCATTATTAATCGAAGGCAGTTGCGTTCAGTCGTCGGCCATATCTCATCGTGACTCTTGCTCTGGTACACTGAGCACCCAGGTACACCAGGGTGGGGCGTTGCGACCACTAGACTCTCTCTCTCACTCTCCTCACCCTCTCACTCCCTCCTCACCTTCTCTCTCCCTTACCACCCTCCCTCTGCTCTCTTCTATCTTCCTCCTCACCCTGTGTTCCCTCCTCACCCTCTCTTCCTTCTCACCCTCTCTCTCCCTCCTCCCCTTCTATCTGCTCTATTCTCTCT
>NC_136938.1:11541259-11683759 GCF_949987615.1 Pollachius pollachius | reverse complement strand
ATATACGTGCTGACCACATGGCACTTTGCTGTATTCCTATGATGAATAAAATACAGCCAACATTCTGACACACCAATTATCTAGGGCTGAAACTTTCAATGAATAAACCAGTCTGGTTAACAAGCGAGAGAAACGCGGTATGCGGTTTCAAATAACCGATTTGAGATAGAAATCAAGGGAACACACATAATAAATAGAATTAAGAGACAAGTCAATATGGCCAAGGACCACCGAGCACAGGTCACACATTCTGTTCTACCTATCGATTGAGTAAATCCTTTATTTGTTTATGAATATCTCCTCACCTTGTTTACGGCTATATATCCAATGGAATCGAACCCCAACTGAATAGCGGATAGCACAGAGTTTAGAGAATGGAATGTTTTGAAAAGTATTAAGTATTTTGCACTCATTATACTCCTTTCTGCTTTATTCTGATGTAGTGGAATCCAAATGTCTCATTTGAGATCAACAAAGCTTCATCTTATTATCTTAATGCATCGTCATATCACTGTGACGTCTTATTGGGTGTACAGGAGGCGAGGCCCTATTGTTTGGGCATCTGCTTGCATCTTTCAGAACAGATCTGATCAGCAGACGGAGACAAGCCTCATCAGTCGGAGCATGTGGGTGTCTGTCAGTTCCCCCGACCTTTCCCCTGCTCGCAGCCACCTGACAGCAGGGATTTGATGCCATCTCACTCTCTGTGTGTATCTATTTATATACTCACATTAAACCGTGGTGAGGTGTGCTAATCAATTGTTTGTATCAATCGAGTCCTTGATCTTACTTCTTCCTATTCTTAAGCACGAGAGAGAGATGCAAAACAGTTTCAACAACCACCGATAGGTTCAGGATTTCATTATAATCTGTCAATTATGATGTTTAAAAACAACGTGTAATTGGCATTCAGAGGGTGTCGTACTTCTCTGATGCGATGAATTTGCAAATACAGCTAATGGGCGTGGGCCGAAACGTAGGAGGAACATGATTGAATGTGATTTTCTAAACACTGTACTGAATAACCTGAGTGATCATAAATAAATGGCATGAGCATTTAATACTGAAGGGAATCACATGTAGTTTCTGATTCTCTCTCATTATATTTCTTTCCTGAAACACCTTTCATTTGAGCTAATAAAAAGCTGTGTTATCTTAATGGCATAATTAGCTTTTACATTCCCGCGTAGGATAAGACACTACCGCTAATTAACAATATAAAGTTAATGAAACACCCATCGATGTTTATTTTTATATAAAAGGTGTAACCGACAACACAATATGAATTAGATAAATATAATAGTGTAACAAGCACCACAGCTCCACATGATTGCACAAACCAGCTAGGCCTATCATTGATTGTCGCTAACAACCCAAATATGAACTTAAATGTGTGTCTCTCTCTCATGTCTCCTTTAATCCTGTCTGCAGTGTGTCTGAGCAGAGTCTCCTATCAGTGGAGATGATTGGGACGTCTAAAGATGTGTCTCACATGGTTGCGCGGACAGCAGCGGCAGGAAGCCAGGGGTCAGACGAGGATGAAGTGAAACACGAGTAGTTAGCAATGTTGTGAATGGAATACTGTTTCCATTTGGACCTTAATGTCACTCCACCATATCCTATCTAGTGAACTCCGTAGGCTCCGCTATTCTTTCTACAAGTGCCCCACATCCTTCCACAAGAGAAGGAGTTGAGGAGGAGAGGAGAGAATGAGGAGAACATAGATTGTGTGCTGGCTATTGGCAACCGACAGAAAACAAGTCAAACAAGTCAAGCCAATTTTAGCAGAAGCGCAGACACTCAAATCAACCTCTGGAGAAGGGTCTATTGGATTCAAGACTCAAGTTAAGTGTTTTGTTTCGGCCTCGTGAGCAAGCCGACAGTGGTTTGGTGATGGCAGAGGAAGGATTTGTGCATAGCATGTTACATGCTACAGTACTGAAAGAGTATATCGCCAACTGTTTGTAGGTTATCCGGAGCAAGGAAATAATAGGTTGAAGTCTTGAATTTATTCTCAGATTTGGCCAGGGTATGACTTCTGGTTGGTAAACCTCATGCTTTCGATACCACACAGGGATGTCAGCTTCACACATTTTCTTCACTATGGTGGGAGATTTAATTTAGATGGACTGCTAATTGATCTGTGGACTATGATGAAGACTTCTGTTGACACACTGTTTATTGATCATATTTCTGCTCATCATAGCCCCAGAATTATTTGTACCGCAGACAGCAGTGGCATAACAAATATTAAACTGCAGTTAATTTAAAATTTTGGATGATGATGTGTGAATATTAAGCTCCGGGATTGGCTATTCCCAAAGTTGCCTGATTGTTGAACATATATGTTAAAGTGATTCAAAATGCAGATACCTGAAGCTAAGTGTCTGCTCAAAAATAGAATCACGCCATGTAAACTCAAGTACAAATTTGACAGCTTAATGTTAGATAAAATATATGTCATCATCAATTCTCCATTTTAAAATACTGACAACGCTCAACTCATTGCTGGTTAACTGATAGACGGTTTGTTTGGGCTGTTTCACAATATTAGCCAGACATGATGATCAATGCTCAGGGATACTAATACCCTGATGGAAGGAGAACATCCTTGGCTTTTAATTTAGCTATGGGCTAAATTAAAAGCCAGTGTTAATCAAACGATTGATTAACACTGTGTTTTGATTGGTTGATGGGGATGTCCCCCACAGCATGCATGTTAAAGTCAAAGTAGTCTGCAGGGTTGATGTGATCTTTAGATGATCCTGTAAATACAGTTTGTAATTTGTTATTAACTTGGTTAATTAATTAGATTTATTGTGTACATAGTTGAACAACTTTATATATATATATATATATAAGGTTATTCAAATTGTATTTAAAATCATATTTCCATACTATACTTTCCATAGAAGACTTTAATCCCCTTTGGTGATAAGCAAAGTTTTATTTTACCATACCTTATTATTGTAAGATAGAAAGAGAAGATACAATATGTTAGATAGGTGGATGTTTTGAGTGGAAACATCTCTTCTCCCACCCTTGGAACCAATGTCTCCTTGGAGAGACTGAGCCTCTTGGCTGTTAAGACAATATATAGAGAGGAGACAAAAACTATGAGGATAGAATAGAGGAAATAGAGATATAGGAGGGTAAGAAGAATATAAAGGAAATGGAGACATACAAATGGATAAAGAAGATAGAGAAAACAGATATATAGGAGGAGATGGAGAAGATTGATGAAATAGAGATATATAAGGAGATGGAGAAGGTAGAAGAAATAGAGATATAAGAGGAAAAGAAATACCTGGACGTAACTGAGATATAGGAGGATTTGAAGAATATAGAGAAAATATAGATATAGGGGGAAATAGAGGAAACATAGAATTTAAAAGGAGATGGAGATATAGGAGGAGGTGAAGAAGATGGAGGAAGTGTAAAAGTTGGAAGTCAGGACAGGTATGGCGAGGGTATAGGAGAAAGAGGCAATAGATGAGGAGATACAAAAGATAGAATAACTAGGCGCAATGAAGAGTTGTGTAGGAGGAATATCTTTAAATGTGCGTCTCAGAGCTGAAGTAAATTAATTACATCAGGGTGGCATTCATTACGTGCTCTTGCACGCCCTTACAGAGATAGTTATTGACGTTCAGTCATGCGTGTCTCACTCAGCACACCTACACATCCCACACACACACACACACACACACACACACACACACACACACACACACACACACACACACACACACACACATTCAGAATCATGATTCTCTTCTCCAACATCCAGATACTGAATATCTGGAAATACTTTATCTTCCACGCTTTCAGTCTTTCCCCTCGTCCATCTTCTCTTACCCATATCATATCATCATATATCTATCTACTTTTATATATTTCTTTTATTTGCATCCCACACAATCTTGAGCCACATTGTGTTTTGACTTAAATGTCAGGTCGGGCACACATTCAAGTCATAACACAATTTGGCTCGTGAGTGTAAATTATGTTCAATGTATCCTCATACAAATCATTCATGAAATACCAGAGTAGCTACTATTTATTATTAAATCAGGGTGGGTCCCATTAGGGTTGAATCACTTGACAGCCTAGTGCTGTGCTGTGAATATCCTGAAGTTCTCCTCCAGGACCGCATGGGTCTACATGTACATAGTGCTTGAGCCTCCAGGGATCACATGTCAATAACGCTGCCGAGCTGCACCGTTCGGAGCAGCAGCAGATCCTCATTTAGCAGCTCATTGGGATAAAACCCAATAGACTCCAGTTAGTTGTTGATTTTTTCATCTCTTTCACCCAGAGCAGCTCTCTTCATCCAATGCAATCCAGTCAAGGAATTTGGTGTGTTGAAAGGAGTTCAGAAGGGAATGGGAAGACGTTAGCATATAGATGTATTCTCTTGTTCACCCCTGTATTACTTGGAGAATATGGTATCCTAACAGACGTGGTCTATCCCGCTCTTCCAAAGTGCTCAGGGGGGAATTGGTGCTCGGATTGGAGTTCTCAAATTTCACCCTTTAAAGATTCATCGTGATTCCAAGGCACTTAAGAGCTAGCTTTTACTCGCCAAGCGCTCGATGTGTTCAACAACAGTTTTCCTCTTTTCCCCGAGCCACTACCGTAGTTGTCGCGATGAAGACAGAGCTGAAGCTCTGAGTGCTTGAGCATCTGCTTGCTGCACAATATTCTCCCTGATATTGTGGTTGTATTGTATCCCTCTTATACATAGCCTGGGTATACCCATGCTGCCTTGCGGGCGATTTCATTTCGCGCTGCCAGGCAGCCTGTATTCCATGGATCCAATTTTCGCCTGAGATAGGGAACCAATCACAGAACAGGGAGGGACGGCGAGACGATGACGGCTATGCGACACACCGAAGCATGTAGTTTACAGATCCAAAATGGCAGCAGACGCGTAACCTTTCGGTGCAGCCTTAGATAGTGTTTGAAGTAGTTTAGAACGCAAGTTTATTTTGAAAAAAGAGCAAATTTCGGCGTTAAACTCTTTAATCACCAAGAAGGATGTCTTTGCCCTGCTACCAACAGGCTTTGATTGGCTATGAGCTACCTACAGACTCATATGATAGACATTTGTAGCGCCCAATAAATGGCTCCAGGCAATCGTAAACCACGCCTCAAATACGAGAAAATGAATGTGTGGTTCGCAGACCTCATCTCAATGTAGATTGAGATGAGGTCTGGCGTTAGCTAGGCTATCTTATACATCCACTATCAAACAAAATCAAAAGACACATCGTAAGAACATGTAACCAGAGAGATCAGTCTCTGAATATTTATTACCACCCCACCAAGCAGCTTTTAGATCTCTTCATGGTCTGGGCTGCTGGAGGTTAGCACTAGTAATTATCAGTGGGCTAACTTGTGGTCATCGCTCTGGGACACGCCATGTCTCCCTGTTTGTGTCGTCTGTCGCGCTCAATGAATTCTCTCCCCCCATCACCTGCCGCGTGATTCTGTCCCCACCTGTGCTGTTAAGTTATTTGCATGTGAAGCATATCATCCCTAGCAGGTGGCAAAGAGGTTGTTCTCGTCACTGTAGGCTGTCACCTGGTTTAATAGGAAATCCCTCGAAGCCGAGCGAGAAACATTTAATAAAAGCAACAGAACTACAACTCTAAAACCTACTTTGGTTTTGCATGTGCCTGCATTTATCATAGATCATGAGGTTCTGTCGATGGAAAGTCTTTTGAGCGTGATTTAGTTTCCATCGGTCGTGCTGAATCGATTGTCGGGGCGTGTAAGTGTAAGGCATTATGACGTATTATGACGTGAACCTTCCCACGCGCAGCAGAGGCGAGCACTGAGTCTCTCAGAGAGAGTCAGTACACATTGCTGTTATCTTCTCCATCATTCTCCTGTCATCGCTGTCTTCACAGCTCTGACGAGCCTCATTGATCCTGTCGCTCCCCTTGACAACTGATTAACTGTTAGATGGAAAAATATGTTCGGTATGAATGAAACACTGTATTCTAGATATATTTGGTATTTATGAATGAAACTCACTGTAATCTACACATATATGGTCTTAATGAATAAAGCTAAAGGCAAGTGAGACACACAGTCTTTATCAATGAAACACACTGTTTTATGGTACATTTATGGTGTTTAAGAAACACACTTTAATCTAGTGAATAAACGTTAAAAAAAGGATATAAAAATAGGATATGTTGTATAGTAATTACTAAAGGCTTAGTGCGTGTTAGATCCTAGATCCTCAGTTTCATTGTGAGAGTAACCAGCTGCAAAAATAAATAAATAAATGAACAAAGTTGCCTGCAAGCTTTTCACATTTATTCATTATAAATCCTGGAACTAAACGGACCCAAGTACTGATCCAGTCTGCTTGCGGTAGTCACTGGAGTAAAAAATATTGAACATGATGCAATTTGGTGAGGGCCGAGTTCTGCAAAGAGGGTCTGATTTCTCCTGGGTTGCTGCATCGATTAGTGCTGCCCTGCAGCCTTGCAGCCTGGGGAAGTGGCTGAGGGTTGACCTGCATTAGGAGCTGAAGAGGTTGTCCTGGGAAGAGCAATTAGTGGACACTAATCCACACACATTGGCAGCTGGCACTTAGCCTTACCAGGTAGCTGAGGTACACCGTTACCAGCTAGCATTACCAGCTCGCTGAGATAACCCATTACCAGCTATCGCAGACCCATGACCAGCTAGTTGAGATACCCCATAACCAACCAGCATTGCTGCCTAGCTAAGATATCCCATTACAGATCAGCATTACCAGCTAGTTGAAATATCCCATCCCACTCACCCATTCATCTTCCCCCAGGCAGCTCCCAGAACACTGTAGCAACCATACATTACATAACACTACATTGCCCATTATCCCTTGCACCCTCCAGGGATACCCCGGCACAGGCCGATGTGTCTCCTGTGGGAGAGCAGGCCCCAGGTTAATCACCACTGCAATATCAGGTCTACTGATAGTAATCATGCATTGTAATTATGCATGTTATTTATACGGCACATTACGCTTTGGCATTGTGTATTTATTTAGTCTTATACACACAGACACAACAATAACCCCTCTATTGATTATTTTACCCCTATATTAATTATTTGTGTTTTATTCAAAAAAAAGTTAAAGGGACACTGAACAAAAGGAATTTCCAAAACATTCCGAGATCAGCGATCGTTGATGAGAAAGACTTTCTTTTGTCTATTCAGCGATCCTTGATAGAGGACAAATGCACACGCACATGGAGACACAGACACACACTTGTGCACATAAACACACACGGATTAACACACGCACAGAAACACGTGCACACAAACACGGCCAAATGCACATGCATTGCATATCTAATGAGAGTGTATTAAGTGAGGTTTTGTTAAGTGGCTTTGGGGGTCAAATGGAGTTCAAGACCCCCCATTGACACCAAGTCTTACCAGCGCGGCCACCCAGCAAAGGAACAAACGACATGTGTGTGTGTGTGAACTACAGATGTGTGTGTGTTTGTCTGTGTACGTGTGTTTACTTGTGTGTGCGTGCGTGACGGTCTGTGTGTGAACTACAGATGTGTGTGTGCGTCTGTGTGTGTGCCTGAGTGTTTGTGTGTGGGTGTGTGTAAGCTTGTCAGAGCATAAGACCAGATCAGATGCTTATTAACAGCAGAATGCTCACTTTGAGTGTCTGTGGTTTAACGCCACGAGAACGCTCTTCAGAAAACAACTGAAAAAACACAACGACAGCAGCACCTCAGATTGCTACAAGATGTTCTCTTCTGAAAAGGAAAAATGAAAAGAAAAAACTAACACATTGAAGGAAATTCTCCGACACCAATGCGACTGCCATCTCCACAGATGGCAGCGTTAGTATTCAGCAGGGATGTGCAAGTGACACTCAATACATCACCGTCATCGGGAGCCATTTCCACCGCAAGGTTGACACACAAATACGGACAGCGCATGTTGCTCCTTCGCTCCCCTCCAGCTTACGTCCTCTTAAGTCGAAGATGGACACATAATTCACACAGGAAAAACTGCAAACTTAGTGTTGCTGTGTGTGCATTCTTACCCTCTTCTCGCCACAACCCCCACCTCTGCCACAGACACACACATGCACTCTCGCTTTCACTCACACCAACACACTTGCACACACTTTGCCCATATTCAGGTCATGTGCTCATTGAGTCATCGGATACTTAGGAAATGGAGTGCATGTGCATGTGTGCACGTGTTTGTGGGTGTGTGTGCCAGTGTGTGTCTGTGTGTGTGTGTGTGAGACAGGGGATACTGGTCGCTGGGCTGCTGTCTAGCGCAGAGAGGCGGCGCGTCCTTGGACGACCTTCAGCTTCTGCTGGGCCGTTATGAGAGGGCATAAATCACCCTGATAGTTCCTTGTAAAAAACACTGCTGTTTAGGAGCAGGAGGCCAGATTGACAAAACAAATGGGAGAGTGTGTAACAAAGGCCCCGCCGTGCACGCCCATCGTGCACTACAGTGCTGAAACCCCACAGCTCCACACCACAAGCGGATGCCTGTGTTTCTCCTGTCGTCCAACAAGAGGAATATCCTCCTCATCGGGCGTGTTAAAACGTTTAACTGTCGCGTGGGAAACGTAAACACGCTGCTTAAGCAGGTGTATGAAGAAAAAAAACAGCAAGAAATTATCATATTGATTGCTTCTCCTCTCAATGAAGTGATTTCCATCTTTATTTCCTAAAGAAACGTGTTTGGGACAAACAATTGTTGGAGGGCTGTAATGGCCTCCGTTGAGAGTACAGTATTCCTCGTAACATTGTAACCCTGAGAGAACCAGGCCTATCCTCCTCTCTTATCCTTCTCTCCTCAGCCTACTCAAATATTCATGTATTCATTCAACTTGGCGGCTCGCAAGGCTATTTCTCCTCTTCATAACGACGAGCGAATGGGAGCATTCAGTGATTCCATGAAAATTCTGTCAACTGCTGTTGGTTTCTTTGTTGAGAGGAGGAGAGGAGTAGGTGGAGAGAAAGGAGAGGGCCGAGGAGGCGGTTGGGGTGAGAATAGGATGAGGAAGGAGAAGAGGAGGAGGAGGAAAACGAGGAGGAGAGAAGGGGAGGAGGAGGATGAGAGTAGGAAGAGGAGGAGGGGGAAAAGGAAGAGGAAGGGAAGGAGTGAGGAGGATGAGGAGAGCGAGGAGAAACAGGCATGAGGAGCAAGGAGACTGTGTGGAAGTGGTTGTGAGAGAGCAGAAGAGATGAGGTAGAGGAGATTGTAGGAAGAGGATAGAGAGGAAATTTGAGGATAAGAAGTAAGAGGACTACGGAGGAGAGGGGAGGCGCAGGTAGAGAAAAACATCCTCTTTATGCGTCCAGAGTGTCTCCAGCAGCTCAGTGTGTCTCAGAACGTTTAAATTAGTAATGAAGGTTTTAATGTCCCATTCCGTTGCTGGCGTTTAGCCGTGGCCTATGGCTGTCTCCTGTAGCCCTTAGCTGATGTGTGTCATGGAATGGAATGGGAAGCATATATTCTTTCTGAATATGTTATCCTTCATAATATAAGGAGCTGTGTTTGTGAAATACTTTATTTTAACCACTTGGAGGCCATTAATTCAGACTGATAACCATAGCGCTCATCTCCTGCATTGGGTTGTAAAGAAAATAATATGAAAGAAGAAAACACCACAATCATACTATCAATACATCTCAAATGAGCGATGTCATTTCCTGGGCTGAGCTGTCAACACCTGATGCCTCCAACATCCTCTGTGTCAACACTAGTGGGCACCCAAATACCACACACACACACACACACACCTCCACACGCATACAGGCAGGCACACGTGCAGACAAACCCACACAAAAGCACACACGCATGTGCACACAAGCACACACACATACTATTTATCATGGGTCTCTCAGTCTTCACACACACACACACAGGTTTGACAGTGTGCCTTTGTAAGGTCTCGTCTTGCTCCTCTTGTATTCATTGTCCAATTTATTTCCCAGCATGCCGAGCATCGGCGGAGTGGGTTGTGAGAGGCGTTGTCGCTCCAGCGAACTGCAGGGAAACAGCGTGATGCTCCACCGTCTGGCGTATCGGCCGCTAGAACAGACGATTTAGATTGCCAGATGACCGCTTGTCGTACAAATGTAGTGGTGAATATCGCACATCTGTCTGTCACAGCATTGAGCCAGGTGAATATATGCTGGCTTTCCATTGTCTCTCTCGCCCTGAATGTTTCTGTCACTGTTCCCGTCAATGTTAATAATAGGATATACAGTACACATATATAGGTGCACTGTGTATGTGTGTAAATATATATATATATATATATATATATATATATATATATATATATATATATATATATATATATATATATATATATATATATGTATATATATATCCATTTATATTATTAAATAGCATTATTATATATTATCCCATTTACCACTTGAAATACATCATAACGTTATCTGTATATGTATATTTTTGTATGTTATACTAGGTTTATCAAAATTGTTTACAAAAATACAAAATTATTGATTGATTTTAGCATTGCAATTTATCAGACCCTAGGGATCCACTCAATTAGTTGTCTGAACCTTTAATAGTGCCAAATTTATAGTAACCTTTAATCCTTGATCATGAGGTTTGGATGGTTTAGAAGCGATGGGATGTCCAACAATTTTTTTCTACCAGCCCCAGTCGGACTCCACACTTTAGCTTTCCTTGTCCATGTTTAAAGGCTGCTTTCAAGAAGGCTTCTTGATCTTTTTATAAGAATAACAGAAATGTTTAGATTACATCTCATATAGCTTCCATAATGTCTTAAGTGAAAAAAAGAAAAAAGGTCCTTTGATGCAAATGGGATTAAAATACATATGAACCTAACCTTATCTCTGTCCCATGTGTCGTGGTTTCACTGCTATTCGATTTCTGGATTACTCATGTACTTTGCCCTTCTATTTAGACCATGGCTTCTCTTGTAACTAATGCAGAGCAAAGGTTTGACATGAAAGAACTAAAAAGTTGTGTCAGAGATTTCAAGTTCAGAACGTGCCTTGGTGGAGAACCTGATGACAATTCGTTTTTTCTTGAAATATATCAAGGCGGTCTCTATATAAATCCATCTTAAAACAGACCTGTCAGAAGAGATATGTTGTGAATCTATTCATCCCTCAATGCCGAATAGTTCTTTGATTTCTTATAAAAAATATATATATTTTTACGAAAAAATTGAGCTTGTTTGGATAGAATTCGAGAACTAAATTATAAATATTTTTTATAGAAAACGAATAATTTCTCTTATACCCAACATTCCTATAGACTGCAGTAATAAAAAACAGCATTATTCTGATAATTGCTTCTAAAATATTTTTTCTAGCCTAATGTGAATGTAAAACAGATCCTATATGTACAACCTTCATATTGCATGTAATTGGATCCTTTCGTTTCTGAAATTCAAGCAAGTCAACTTTTAAATAAGTAATAATAAGTAGCAAAGTGTCCAAAACTCTGACACCATGACAAGTTGAGCCTCTTTTAAAGGACTTAAGTAATGATGAAATTGTTGCTGAATGAGCTTTGGGGATTGTTTGAAAAAAATGTGAGTGTCCCTTGAAACAACGTTCACAACAAAGTATGATTAAGTTTGATTGTCATTAATAATGATCTCATTAATCGCCAATCCTTGTGCAAAATGTCTTAATGTGGAGTCACTCATTCACACGCCAAGGCTTTTAAATGGAAATTGGTTTTCCCCAGATGCAAAAATCTAAAAAATAACAAGCAGTTTGTCAAAGATCACAAGCGGTTCCGCGTTCTTCCTTTCATATATTAATTAGTGGAGGAGGTGGGCCCCGCATTAGTCAGCCCTGGCCCCCGGGACACCCGGCTGACAGATGAAGGCGGTGGTGGAGATCGAGAGCTCTAGGAACCTCTGTTCTCCCCAGCTGAGCAACATGGGGCCTGGCAGGTAGGGCTGCTCCCACCCCACAACACCTGAAGCAGTTGCCAGTGGCGATATGCCCCTCATCAGTCCCAGCCTGGTCCGAGCCACTCCGGACCAGGCACTGTGTCGACCCAGTTAGCATCACTGCCCCGAGATAAACACTCTGCAGGAAGACAGCAAGACTTGCTCCAGACTCTCAGGCGTTCAAGTGTTCAACTTGTCCAACTGGGGACTTCAAACTTCAGTGGCCGCAGTGAATGGGAACACACTGTGTGTGTAGTGGTTAGCGTGTTTCACTCCCAGACAAAGGGTTCTGGGTTTGAACGCTGGGTGGCCACAGTCTACCTGTAGGCATCCTAGAGCAAAAAACTCTTATATGCTCCTTATGAACTTGTATCTAAAAGTTGGATGGACATAAACAGTGCTATGAATAATTGTGGATGATCGACAGAGAGAAAAGAACAACATTGGAAATTGGATGAGAAGTCAGTAAGTGGCAGAGACTTGATTTTTGATTCCACTCGGATCTGTACACAACCACTCAAAGTAGCTTTCACAATCAAAGTTATTCGTTATTTTGTTTTATCCCCATTTTTTTTGTCTAGTGCAAAGCAGTTGAGCTGAAAAATATGAGTTCAGCCTCCCTCTATGCTCTGCTCTCTACCCTTTATCCCCCCCCCCCCCCCCACCCCAAGGTGGGTGCTGGGTGCCGATGTAGTGATGAATGGGGAGGTCTAGTCATGTCAAAGTGCTCTTCTCGTCTCTCCTACTACTCAAGGATCTCTCGGTTGCCACAGACAGCGAAGATGAGTAATACAGACAGAGAACACCACAGTCACTCACCAAGACCTCAGATTCAGATTCAGAACCTTGGATATCCGGACTCAACCAAAACAGAAGCACGGGACGGAACCACCCAAGGAACTCATCTTGTCTGCCAAAGAGTTTGTTAATATTATTATTTTTTTTACATTCCTATACCTTATTCCTTTATTTTAAATATCTCTTTAAATGCTGCTTATCGGTGTGATTCCCTCTTTTTTTTTTCAGTCTTTTGTTGTCTTTTAAACTTTTGTCCTTTCAATGTTGTTCTTATATTGTTGCTATTATGTTGAGGTGTATGGCTTTTCAGGAACCAAGCCTAAGAATTTTACTCTTGTGTACTTCCACAATAAGATGGAATAAAAGTAATTCTGATTCAGATTCAGATTTTGAATGGGATTCCTGCCTGTGTAAAGCCTGAATGGCCTCAGGTTTTAACGGTGTTGGGGAAATAAACTTGCCTTGTCGTGTCTATTGTGTAAAATATAAAAAAGAAGCTAGGTTGGTTTTGAGTTTATTTTAAGCCGTGTTTCTTTGACACAGAATGCAAAACGAACACATTTGATATATTTTACAATGACTATAATAACGATGCCATTCCTTCTGAAAAGCGCTGTTGTCAGATGATATTATACAAAAATTTGCATAGTTTAAGGTATTGCATTGATTGCTTGAATCGAAGCCATGCAGCCACGTAACCCTAGCCATGCGATGAGTGTCTGGACACCGCATTAGACCTCGTAGGTGATGTGGTCGTAGCCCAAATTAATTTCCTCAGCGGGAGCCAAACAATATTTTTACCTAATTTCCCTCTCTTTCAGTCAGCGTTTATTACAGGCTTTCCATAATCTTCTTTCATCCACGTGTATGTCTTTCTAATTAATTGTTCCCAAATCAAAGATGCCCCTGTATTTTCCTCACAACCACTGTTAATACTAATAGAGTGCTATTAGCTTGCTGCTAGCAAAGGGCTGGAAACATACGGTGAATGGAAATAATCTTTAATCTCACCACTATAAACCTGTCCATCTTTTCTTGCTACAGTTTATATAATGATTATGAAAAATAGATAGTCCCGCCACCACGCGCAGTGCATTTAAACAGTATTGTGATTTTAGGATATTTCTTTGAGTATACCTTTTGACACTGCTGCTACTTATATTTGAAAAGTCACGCATCGTAACCTAGTGCATAATGCAGGGTGTGATCTTCAACATCCTCTGGTTAATATTCTCATATCAACGAGGCGGGCGAGGAGTCAGCTAAATGAACGTGTCACAGAGTTGTTCACCGCATCGTTGGTTTATTTCTGTTTGATCTCTGAAACAAGATCAACTCCTGGTGTTCTGGGTCTTGGCTCTCTAGGGTATGGAGGGAACGACGGAGGAGACGCTGTCGTCCTGAACCTCCTCAGAACACTCCTGGTGCTCTGTTACAAGGTCACGGTTTCGCTAAACACTCTGGGGGAGGGAGTGGGGAGAGAGAGAGAGAAGAGAGATTGAGGGAGGTAGAGAGTGGGAAAGGGAGAGGGACAGAGAAAGAGAGGGAGGGAGAGAGCGCCAGAGTGGGCGAGGGATGGGGGAGAGAGGGACAGAAGAGGGAGGGAAAGGAGTGAGGGAGAGAGAGGAAGGAAGAGGGATGGAGGATTGATTGGATAGATTCAGTGTCCCACTCTGCTCATTACACTCATTTCTCTTAGGCATGGGGTTAATTGCTACACACACAGTAACACACGTACACACACAACCATAGAACTAGCGATGTGGTTCCACAAGCATCAGAATAACCTAGGCAACAATGGAGACCAATCAAGTGCGTGTACGGACATGCACACATAAACCCACGTCACAGTAACAGCCTTGATGTTGTCTTTGTCATTGCTGGTGCCCGCAACCCACCCCCAGAGTTGCAAACAGAAGAGAGAGCCAAACAGAGCAACAAATAGAAAATAAGCAACCCAAAGTAACACTTCTCCCTACCTGCTCCCTCCCTCCCTCGTCTGCCATAGTGAAGTGTTGCAATTACGCACCTGAGATTGACAGGCATGATTGATTCCCTGAAACAATCGGGGAGGAAACACCTTGATCAGATATTCTCACATCGCATTTCATTCACTAATAGCTGACAGATGGGTGCATAATTTCAAACAAATTATACAGAAAATGTAGCCTCAAATCTCACCTACACCTTTAAGTAGAATAAGAGGGTCACTAATTAGCGCTATACCATTCTACCGCAATGCAATGGAAGTTATATCACTTCATCGAACTGAGCTGTGTATGCTAGTGTCTGGTCTGCGGAGGGAGTAGAATAAGAGCATGCCATGAAGAACAACAACAAAGACAAGGAGAATAAATGCGTAGTCTTAAAGACACATTGGATAAACACAGGATAAAGACAAAATATTATCTGAGCCATGTAACGTCAACGGATATCCAGATTCCAGAAGTTTCTTGCTTACGCCTTTCAACCAAGCTCTCAGCAATAACATCCCATCCGATGCTGCCGAACCATGTGTTCCGTCGTGAGGGGCTGTTTATCGTTCTGAAAGATGCCTACAGGTTAACTATGCATTTTTTCTTCAAACCCAGAACCTCTCGGCTGGGAATAAAACACCTGAGCTACTAGACCATACTGCACCCACCTATCTAACTATAGAGGGTGGTGGGTCACTTTTAGTGGAGGGAAATGATGGACATAGATAAGAGGACGAGAGATAGAGAGAATTGAGGAACAGTGAAGGTTGTCTGTACAAATTCAGGAGTAAAAACTATTTAATTCAGAATTTTGCTGAAAACAATATTGAATGCTATTAGCTTGCTGCCAGCAGAGTGCAGTCTTCAAAAATAACAACAGAAATGCTCTTTGACTCCTTTGCCACGATAACAACTCTTTTAGATCCTCTTTTCGATCTTCCCTTGATCATTTAAGCTTGTGGAAAGTAGATGTTGTAAGGCCTTAGAGGTATTGCATGGAAGAACATTGCCGATGGTGGCCCCTTGGTAGTGATTGACGGAAGGTGATTGGGGTAGTGGTCATGGGGAAGGTTGATGGTGAATGGGGGGTAATGGTGGAAGGGTGACAATGGTGCTGGTGATGAAGGGCTAGTAGCGGAGGGGTGGGGTTGGTGGTGGTGGTAGTGGTGGTGAAGGGGGGTTGATGGAGGGGATCAGTCCATGTACCCCGGCGGTCTGTGTCTTTCCCAAACAAGCAAGGACGCTAGATGCAGCGGGAGGATTAATAACGTCTCTGGACTAATTTCCAGCGGCAGCGAACGCAGGGGAGCGAGCCAGCTCTCTCACTCTGCTGACAGTTTAGTGCAGCGCTCGGATATTTGTTTGGTGATAGGCCTTAGCGCTGGCAGGTTGGGAGCTGGCGCAGGGTACACAAAGGGCATTTTTCGCAATTATTAGCGTCTTGGGGACAAACGGGACGTGCCGTTTTTTAAAAGCTGTCAGTGGCAAATGGGAAAGCCTTCAGCTCGGCTGGAAAATCAAATGGAAGGAGAAAAGGCCGGCCACTTTGTGTATCGTACATAAAACCACGGCGACCGCCTTGTTAAATCCTTCCATCTCGCTCTCCCATAGCGCATTTTTAATAGACGGAGAGAAAACAAGCGGTTCTTGGTGTTTTATTAGATTAGTAAAAGCCTTCGGTCGGAATCTGTATGATGAACCATACATCATCGTAATGTTATTGCTGGAAACACGGCCCTTTAGAAATAACCTTCCCCTTCCTCTAAAATGCCACGTATTTTCCTATAGACCTTACGCTGTTGCTGCGTCATTGGATGAATTGAGGACACAAACAAAGACAAAAGATTTTATACTATACAGAACAACTCCATTAATATAAGATACAACATACTTTATTCATCCCAGACAGGAAATTCAGAATTTTATATTTGAAATAGCCGTATTATTGGACTCTGGCTAAATTCTCTCCAGTTAGAGTTAAGAGTTATTAGTGCATTCATGAATAGAAATGTAGTTCATCATTTTTAAAATAGCATTCCATTTCCTTTCTCAACATTTTCTCACTATTTTTGTGATTTTCCCGTTCAGTATTTTAGAACTGCTGGTCGACTCGAATGGTTAACGGTTCAATTTAGCAAGAAACTGCGATACAGAGCACAAGTTAGAGGTTCACACTAGATATACACACAGTTGATATACACACACTAAAACTGTAACTGCCACTAGCTACAACTCTTGGTTGTACACACACATGTTATGTTAATATTAAGCTCTATATGCAACTAGTTCAACACATAAACCACAGTGTTTTCAGCTGACGTTTCAAGAACTGCCGCTGCTACTTTCTCAGTTTGATATCTGGAAGGAAGCTATTCAGCAAACTATCCATGAGAGGGTGAAGGATTGGAGTGAAGGAGTATGGATGTGTTCATGTCCCGGTTCATGCTCCTCCATGCTGGGAACCATGTATCTTTGATCCGTCCATCTCAACGTGCTGACCAGTGGTGTTTTAATAATCACAGCCCTCTCTCTCTGTTTACAGACTTCAACTGGTTTACATAATGCGGCATATCAAAGACCGTGATGGAATGCCTTAACCAAACCTTATTCATATAGAATATGTATTTTTACACATGAAAGACCTGTTCAAATTACATGAATAATGATCATCTATGAAGCATGGACCTGTATGAGTTGTAGGGTAGCTATCTATCTATATTCTGTTAATCCCGAATTAATTTACCACTGAATATTATTACATATATTATATTATTCAATACCAATGAGGTCTACTTTACCCGAATACTTAACAACTACGATACAAGGATTCATCCTTAGGAACACAAGTTTGGTTGGACAGTAGTCAAACCAAATTTACAGCTCAGAGGCTAGATTTTATACAGGTTCTGTAGACACACACACACACACACACACACACACACACACACACACACACACACACACACACACACACACACACACACACACACACACACACACACACACACACACACACACACACACACACCACACTCACACTTCGCTCTGGTGCTGAGAGTGTTAAAGGTGATTCATCCTTGCATGTCGAGAATTAATCAAAGCTACTTCCAGTTGGAGGTTTCACATTTCAGCTGTGGACCAAGCCAGCGTATTTTAGCCAGACTGAGAAACGTCTCATTTGAATTTGTTCTTCTGATTGGTTATAATATATGTATTTCTGGTTATATCTATAGATTTGATAAAGTTCAACCATTTAAGAGTAAATAATATGGAATAATATATAAAATAAATTCCAAGACACATGGTGCGGAACAAGTCTAAACTGAATCAAGCATACACTAAACCACAGATTTTTTATACAGTTGTATTTAGTTTCCAATTTTATTTTTAGCTTTAAAAAAATTACAGAGGTCCGGACCACTATGACCTCATAGCACGACTGTTGCAACCAATAAATGTAAATGCTCTTCCTTAAATGCTGAGAATATGCACTTTATATTGTAACGTTCATCTTTTCTATGATATCTCCTATTCTACCCTTGACATTTAAAAGTTTGCAACATAACATGACTACCTGTGTTTCAACAACTAGGGAAACTAGGGGAAGATGTGGAAAAACAACAAAAAGCTGGACACACAGTTTTGTTACAGTCCAGTACAAAACACTGGACCCTCATTTATTTCCATTTATATATTAGTGCTGGTCTCTATATATTAGCTGGTCCCTGTTTATTGGAGACCTGAGCGCTGGTCTCTATATATTGGAGACCTTAGCACTGGTCTCTATATTGGTAACAGCCTGCAGTGTTTGTTTAAAAGCCTTTAGAGTAGAACATGATAGCCTAGCCACCTCCTCCGGTTCACAACTGTTCCCAGTTCAATTCCCATCCAACTAAACAATATCAGCCGTCTCCGTAACGACCCTGCCAGCTAGCGGTCGAACGTGTCGGCCTTAACTATGTGTATTGTTTATAGCTGCCTGTTATATATTACCTCTTGGCTTTCAGCTGTTCAGCGGGCCTTTTATAATTTGTTTTTGTAGCAGAAAAGCGAATGCAGTACTCACAATACCTGCTGCTGTGGTTATTGTGTTCTATACACACACGTCAACCACATCATTTATAGTGAGGTTGTTTTTACCTTCACAAGCTACTATCTCCAAGACAGACACTCAGGGTTACAAACTAACGCCTCAGGGTGCAGACATTTAGATCACTGATGATTCAGAATTTCCTGTCTGGGATCAATAAAGTAGTCAGTTTTTCATAATAGTATGATTATTGTGGCACAAAACATCTAGTCTGTTTTAAATGTGGATTGTGATCCACATTTAGGGAGCGCAAAGTCAAAATAAGCATCTTATAAAAAATAAATAAATAGAATTGACAAAAAATGGCATGCATGGCAATACTTGGCATGGCTGAGCCACTCTGGTCTTCATCTTCAGTAGATGATTACCATGTGGGCGCTACCAAAGTAGTGCTACCTTGAGAAGTGTGACCATGGTAACACACAGCCTCCGTTCCTTGGGGGAATGTCAGTGTCACTCATGGACATCTAATTGATAACCGTCAGAGACATTACTGTCAGCAGGAAGTCACGGCACATATTCACATTTACGTCCTGGCACAGGATTACCTTATTTTGCTTCACCCCCGCTTCTCTCAGAGTTGCTGACATACCCTGAGCTATGGCAGTCAAGGCGCCACAGTATTGCTACACTCATTGCGTCACATGTGTCAATCTCTGCTCTTTTGATTCTCTTACCAGGGAAGGCTTTCTAGTGTTTAATTCAGATGACGACTATTAGCTCAATTTAAAATTGGTTCTGTGGTACGACTCCAATCTCATACTTAACGTTACCTTGGTAACGTGTGTGACAGTTCATTTCCCGGAAACCTGACATAAGCCCGGGTTTGATACATTTCCCACAATACCTTTCAGCCCGTGCAGCTTTAGCTCCCTAATTGGACTAAAGTGCCCATTCTTTTCCTGCTTGACGCATAATGCCTATTTGTTGATTTATTGGACATGCAGGGTTTGCCAGAGATCTGCTTTGGTGCTTTCTCTAAAGTACCTTTATCTCCTACTACATACATTGACATATATAACGCATACAATTTGATGTAATCATTCAAAAATATGTTCCCCAAGCTCAAGACCAGCTGCATTCATATATACACACACAGTTTTCTCACGTTGACACACACAAATGGTAGCGAATGAATAATAGCTTCAAAGAAACAAACAACATGCATCATGAAAAAGCATATGGCCGACAAAGATATATTGCCTGTACATGTCGTACAGAATCAAATTTAAATTTAGAACCTTCTACCTATTTTATTTCAAGATGGCCTCAATTCTAGCGTTCAATCAAAAGTGACAATCCCATTAAATAGTCATTTTCTTCCACCAAGTCCTCTGCGTAGTTATTTCCCGTCCGATATATTTGCCCTCCAAAAAAAAAGCTTAATTGAAATGTGGAGGCAGGGCCGACCTTGTGATGTTTATCTCTGACAGAGACGTTGGTCCGCTCCGGTCGTGGCTTGACTCGACTGGTCATGAACGCAAACACACAGGCAGAGTCACGCATCCATCACCACCGCTGCGCTGTCAGCCAGATGAGGACACACGTGATTTATCAACCAAACACAGAAGAGCAAGCTGTATGTTTAGCTTTTTTAACAGCCACATAATGAACAAAGGTTCCAGACATGTGTGTTTAGTTGAAGGCACTTTTAAGTTATAGATGGAGGATGTTGAGGCGGACACATTTTGCGGTTTATAACTTCATGTTGTCAGGCTGGAATTGTTTGTGTCTGACTTCGATGGTTAAACACAGTGATATTTTTTTGATCCAAAAAGCTTTAATGAAAAATAGATACATTTACTTTATAAACTTCAAGACTTTCTAGAGAGACAATATTTAAATTTTGGACAAACTTTCAAAAAGGAAAATGCAATAAAATTGGTCATATGCCCAGATCCTGCCCTCTTTTCACTGTTAGATTCTGTTACAGTATAAGTGTCCCAGTGTTACTTCAGGTCAAAAGATATGTCTTTCCCTTCCATAGCTTTGCAGGTTTACCTCCCACTGTATGCAGTCTACTATGCAGGAAACAGCCCTGCATGGTACCCCTCCCCTCCCACCTGCACTTTAATGACCCATTTCTGTATTCACCGTAAAGAAAAATCTCTTTTTACTCGCTCTTTACAGAGGGCTCTTTGTAAGCAAGGAGAATGAGAGGGATTCTGGACAATGCTTTCTTCTGAAAACTCCATGCATGTCCAGTGGAGCCATGTGTACGGGCGTCTGTTCATTGCAGAAGTACAAAATCTGCCAACTGCTTCTGTGCACTCTTAGCAGCAGTTGGTTTCTGATCATGAGCCTTCAGCCTGCCAGTTTGTTTGAGTTTTGTTTGTGAGCCTTGCAGAGTTTTAGTGCGGTAGAGGCAGTCCTGCTACTGCTAGTCCAGATATTCCCTCTCACATACTCTTCTTAACGCTGCAAAAGGAACCTACAAACAACTCAGAAGAAGATGCTCTTTTTAACACTTCACTGTGGATCTTTTGATTAACTTTGATTAGTGCTTTTTCTTTTGCTTTTTTGGTATGAAATGTTTCGTCAACATATGACTGTTTAGTCAGGAACTAGCTCTCAATTCTTTTCAGTAAATGGTACATTGAACATTAATTTGAGACTTTTGCACAGATGTGCATTTCAGCTGCCAGAGGAATGTCAACATGATGGACATATCAAATAAAGCATCACAATCATTTAACCTATGTCCTTTACGTGAGTAGTAGTATTTCGTATCAGCAGTAGTAGCAGCACCTCTAGAACGCAGTATTGTGGTAGTTGAAGTTTTGACATTGCATTGCTCTTCTCTTGTTGAGACCTCCTGTAATATATGTTAATAGGAATTAGTGCACCATATCCTTTGTCCGTGTATTTCCATAATTTTTCTTAACGGGTTCTGTAGCCTTTACTTACCTAAGTATTCTGAGAGTCTCAGTCTTATCCCACACTGTCTTGTTCAAAGCCCAACCTTTATTCTTTATTTGCATTTTGGTATTCATATATTTACCTTTGTCACAACCATTATTGTAATTCATTTTCATTTGGGTGTTGGGCACTGCCGAAGACGAGCCCTTCTCTGGACGGTAATGGATGTGTCTAGAAACTTCTTTCACAGCTTTATTCATTGTGGCTGGCTAGCTTTTTGAGACAGCGTGCTAAACATATTCATATCTCGTCGCTCGGTCCAAACCGCGTGTATTGATTCACATGCCAAGGCCAAATATCGGAAATGCAGTGGAAAGAAAAATAAAACTTGATGGTGAAGAGATATAATGTGGGGATATAAAGTTTTTTTCTTCTTCTGTTCTTTAACAAATTGTCTCTCCCAGGGATGTTGGCCTTTCACGTTTCATTGTTTACATTGGAAAGCTTCAACACTTTTGCCCTCCCTGCTCTCTCTCGGAACCCAGCCAGATGAGAGCCCTGGCTTCCACGTCCAAGTTTGGTCTGAGGTTAGCAACGCTCTTTCACTGCTTTGTGTTAGTCTAGTTTCCGCCTACCAACCCAGAGGTTCTTGGTTTGTGACCCGATTTAACCCCCTCACCCCTAATGACTTGTATCTGATGCACTGTTAATCGCTTTGGATAGAAGAATTGGCTAACTAAAAGCTTAGTAATATTGAGCAGGCTTATAATAAGTAAATATCAAAACAAATGTTACTTCACTCAGATAAAAGTGATCGGCAGCAATCATGTATGATTTGATCATGTGTGTATCGTATAGTATACAAGTAAGTACTTTGCCTAATCGTTGCCATTTTCTCATTATTTTTCTTCTACCTCACTAAATTCTAAATTATCTTATTTTTTAAGCTCACTACTTTGATCTAATGCCTCCAAGTTATGAATACTATTTTGACTTAGGCTTTACTAGGCTTTTATGCTGTTGGATTTTCATTAGGTTCAGGTTATTTATACTGTAGACGATGAGAAGAATAAATAGATAGAACGGTCTCAATTTCACCTTACATGTTTATGGTCTATACATTCACTTTAATATATAATAATGACAGATTGTCAAGTACTTTTTCCAGATTAGTTAATCGAATACTGTTTAAGGGCTCTCTGGGGTAATATTTAGTTGTGAAGTTGTTTTAATATTTAGTTGTGAAAAAAAAAAGGTCAATACTGCATGATTTCCAAGAAAGTCTCTGATAAACATATACTTTTAAAGTATTACAACATTATCATGGCTCAGGGATTTAACAGCCTGTTTTTAATTTGTGAATAGATCCATTAAGCACAACTCTTTATATAGATATCCATTTACTCAGAGTTCGATGTAATTAAAGTACTGTCACATTTTTCCATAGACATTTTTTATTTTTAAACGCTGGCAGCTCTAGTCTTAATTTAGCCAGAATTCGGTCAGCTCTCTGTCTAGTTGTTCATATCTGAGGTGCATCTCAATAGCCTTGGATATTATGAAGAAACAGAGTTGTCATGTAATGCTCCTATCAGAGCTCTGCATTAAGTTTCCTTGTGTATTTTCAACATTTACAGATACAACAGAAAGCCCACAGCATCTGTGTGATATTTCAGAGGGAAAGCACAACTAAAGCCTTGCTGAATTGAAATGAAAAATGAAATTGGAATGAAAAAAAAAAAATAAAGTAAACAAAAAATGAACACTATATTTGGCCTCAGTGCGGTCCAGTTGAATAGCTAAACGCCCTCCAACCCAACGGATTCAAATATGTTGGAGCACAGCGCAAATATAAGAATACCAATGAAACCTTGTGTATCTGAGTTACAGAAAATATGTTCCTAGTAAGCAAATATAAACTATAAGACAAAGGAACATCAGTTCAATCCAAAAAAATCTAAGAAAACTGGGCCATTAATGCAATATAGTGTCAAACCACAACGAAAATCCATAAAATGTAAACAATACAAAAATCGAACAATTAAAACACCAGGGGGCCATATAAAATCGGACGGCTCAATGTTTTTTTTATGTTGCTGATGAGACATATATATCTGATTTAGCCCCATCCTATAGGAGACGTTAGAATGAGAATTTCCGAAAGAATCATAACCCTGAACGGCCCTCGATGTGTGTCTGGGGTTTGTGTTGGAGGGAATGTGAAGCCTTGTAGCCTAGGAGCTTGAGTAGATTCTCTTTTTTTTTTATTTTGAAACATCAGTTACAGCAGAAATGGTTGATATACATGTTTTTTGTTTCAAACAGACTTCCAGAAATAGTGGGATGTACAGGTAGAGTAAATAGTTGAATAACGTTACAGCTGAAGCCATGGGACCAGAGTACAGTAAAATCTGTGGCAGACACCTTGAGGTCCGCTAAGGCGGAGAGTAGATTGCACAATGCTTATTACCCAGACAAACATGTCAAGACGTGCTGACATGTCAAGACATCGTGTCAATCTTGTGTCAGGATATGAACCGCTACAACATATGTGGCGCAGCATCAATAAACAGATGTTAAAACTGTATAAACAGATGTTGAGTAATTGTAAAACTCTTTTTTGTTGTCATGCTGTCTTAAGTTCAAGAATGAATGTTAGAGACGCCCTGGAGGTCAACATTGTGCTGAATTTACAGTTATTTTACAAATGAGGAAACGGTTTTTGATACCGCATGTGCTTACAGTAAAATAATCTTTCTTTGTTTTTAAGGCTAATGGGGAAAATTATTTGCGTCGTTTTCTACAGCTCTTAACCAAACAAAACAACTACAGACCACAATTTGAAAAACATGTTTAGTATATACCACACGTGGTACATATTTAGCATAACGTGTCTCAACCACACACCCAACATAATATGAAGTACCTTGTGTTAATACAACACGTACAACACGCACAACAATTAGTGCCGTGTGAGATTTGGATGTTCCTAACAGTACAGCAGAGAACCCCCTGCCGAAGAAAATTGAGGTGTGAGATTAAACAGGTTATTTTGTCACCTTTGACCTCCCATATATTATTTGATCACAGTCTACCAATAAGAACCATGATCTACCCATGTTGAAGGAACACAGCGATACATAATGCATCACTGAATAAAATTCAAAGTCCATTGCTGTTAACTTATAGGATGCAACAGGAACCTTGGTGGGTTCAGAGGTTAAGAGAAGGCACTAGGGTCAAGAAATCGACCCTGGCATCAACAGCAATGTCAACAGAATGACTTAAGACCACAATGATGGCTTTTTTGTTTTGTTTTATCTGATGGACTTGATACATTAATTTGTGATTTGAAAAATATGGAAAAAATGGGGGCCATATTAAAAGTATATTACACAACACATTTTTAAATAATATATATATGTGAACATTTGATGTCAAAGAATGTGTATGTATGCATTTATTTATATTAATTATATTTATACTATTTTTGTTTGATTTTCCCTTCATTCTTTATTTTATTTATACTTTTTCCATCTTCAGCAGAACGAATTTGACACAATCAATTTCCCTCTGGTAAGGTAATGTTGAAATAAATAAAGGACTTATTGTTGTGCATTGACAAAAAATATTATCCATGAACAATTTCCTACAGTTAAGCCTAATTTAAATGAATGGGTATGCCTATTATATAATTATACTTGGTGAAGCATGGATTGCAGTTCAACCTGTACTCAATTTAACATTACACTGCACAAAGCTCTCATTTATTTCACTTCTGATCAATAATTTGTGATCAATACAAACGCAGTAATCCTCTTCAGACTTGGCTTTCCTTCCCCTCAAAGAGATCTGATTGTTTTGTTCCTCTCTTCACCAAGTGTACAGTAGATAAAGGCCTGATGTGTCTTTCAGTGGCTCTTTGCTTGGTGCTAAGTAGCCTAGCATGCTAAGCCACAAATGTTCGGCAAGCTAACCTATATTTAATCGAAACGCGTGTGTGTGTGTGTATGTGTGTGTGTGTGTGTGTGTGTGTGTGTGTGTGTGTGTGTGTATTTGCAACCTCTGTGATCCTACTGATAGAGTAACCTGAAAGGGCCAATGTTGTTTGTGGAACTGTTTTGGTGAAAAAAACATCCACCATGGGCAGCGATCAATTAATGTGAAGTATTTTTAAATGTAAATCAATGAGTCTGCTGTAAATCACCAACAATTATGTTGCTTGACAAGTATAGAATGGAATAAATAAATAAAGGACAGCTCACGTGGCAAAGGGTGGGAGAAGGACATTCAGGGGATGGATTGTGTCCATATTTATGGATTTTGATTTCTCCAAATCAGGTTAATTAACCCAGATACCGCATGTCAACTCCAGACTAATGTTAAACCGTCTGATCGATCCCACACTTGGCCCTCCATTAGATGGCCTCCTACCATTTACCATTACTTCCATCTTAACTCTTTCAGCTGAGAGAAGGGCTCGATATTTGACCAAATAAATGCTAATTGAAACCTAAACCTTTTAAACTATGCGGCCACAGCCATGTGATTGTGGTGCACAATATGGTTTACTTTGCTCATAATTCCATCCCATTCTGGGTTCAAATATCTCTATTTCTTTTTGGTGCTGGTATAGGATTTTCTCCTTGTGTTCTTAGTATATTCTTATTGTCCTTCAATTAGGCTGCTCTGATGTTCAAATTTCCCGTTCTGCATAGTTGATCTTATCTTATATGATAGAAGGATACATGAGAGCAGAAAAACATCAATATCTCCCAGTCGAGACATCCATGAAGCAGGCGTAGTTAATCTGACCAGGATCTGTACCTTACAGTAAGACCCATATCCATTTTAGGGCTGTCTATGGTGGCCATCAGACGTCAAAACGAACATGCCTGCCATTCTAGCCTTTCATCCTTCTGACTTGACTGTAATAACATCTTAAAGATGAACCATCACAATTCGCTATGCCAGATAGAAGTAAAACAGAAAAAAAGGGTTTTGAGTCCATTTTTTAACCCAAAGAGGGTTTTGAGTTGCCTCAGGTGGTTTGGAAGGGAGTTCTACGTTCGGAAACAGCTAAACAGAAGGGATGGTTTCCCATGGTCTACAGTTTTGTGTGTGGGATGAGGATCAGGTCACAACTTCCAGATCGAAGGGACCGGGGGGATTTGTGGAGCTGTAGGAGGTCTTTGAGGTAGGTGGGGGCATCATGGTAGACAGTCTTGAAGGTGAGCCAGGCTATTTTGTAGTCAATGAGATGTGTGATGGGGAGCCAGTAAAGGGACTCCTCAGGATCCGTAGAGTTTATCAGACAAAAGGGAGAGGAGTGTGATAATCTAGTGGTGGTAATGGTATTGGATTCCAACCCCAAAAGTTCTGTGTTGGATTCCAAATGATCTGCTGTCTACTTGTAAGGATCCCGAAGCAAGACACCTTAATCCCTACCTACAACTGACCTGTATCTGAATTCAATAAAAGTGGCTTTGGATGAAATAATTTGCTTAATGATTAGAAAAAGTAGTAAGTGTTTTCTGAAGGGACCATTCCATACTGTAACACCAGAGTCACGATGGTTTTAGAGCTCACTGAGATAATGATCTGTCTGTGTATGTGGCATGTTGGATCACTATTTTAAAAACACTCCCCAGTGGAACAAATATTGCCAGCATCCTCATCCCGGTTGCACCATCCCACTCTATGACATGAGTTATAAAGAATTACCAATTAGAGAAAACCAAGGCACAACTCAGAGAAATATAACCTGGAGGAGATATAATAGGATGTCAGTGGTGAATAATAGTTACTCGTTGTGAATCTGCGACACAGTGTGGCTCTCACCAGTTGTTGAAATAAATTACTCCTAACGTATGATAATGTTTCCCTTTTTACAGCGAAGCTTCTTTCCGTGCGTGTGGTATCACACACATATCTCTCACTGTAAAGTAATTGCTTCGACGCAACGTGCAGTCCATTAGCTAGTGGCAAGTTGGGTATTAACGTAGCATAAAAGAGATGGGCTGTGTGACAAACCCTGCGATGTAATTGCTTCCCCATGCTGTCAAATGTGGAATTACTTTGTGTCATGTATCATTACAGAAGCAGAAATGCCCGTCTTTCCTACGATCTGCCAAAAGCGCCTGGCCTGACGTCTGTTGCCCAGTGACAGCTCCCGGTGGCAGACAACACAACATTACGATCGCCTGTAATGAATAAAGAACAAAAACAAAATAGCAAATGTGCATTTACTTTACGATTTCAATAAGAGTCATTTAAAAAAAGGGCAATTGTTTTGTCCATGGTTCTGTTTTAGTCTGCACAATCAAGAAAAAATATACTAAAGCTAAGCTTTTCTTTCTTTCTTTCTCACAAACAGTTTTGCTGGCAAAAAGATACAAAATTGGTCTTTCACATTAGTTTGTTTTTAATTCTGTCTCACTTTATTTAAATCTTTGAATTATAATTGAAGAGAAACTAAGTGTTTTTTGTTTTTTGTTGAATCAAACAACAAACGGTGCATTGGAAGTACTTTTAACTTTGTCTCAGAATTTATGTCAAAACAAGAGCATATATATATATATAGTGGCAGACGGTAGGGAGGGGTGAGGGCCATAGTAGTTGAAGGGAGATATCTTGCAGTCCACTGGCTCCACCCCCAAGCTGTATATGTACTTCCAGGCAAGCCTGAAGATCCTGTAGCAGGCAGAGCTTGGGGTTAAAGGGAGAGCAGGCTGCCACATGGGGGCTATCAACTACAGACAGCATCTGAGTGATCTTCTTGAACTACTGTACAGCCAACGAGAGTGAGAGAACAAATCACATTTGAATACCAGTTGTGACCTGGTCCGCCTGATTCCCCCCCCGTGTACCGACCTGCTTTGGATGAGTCCTCTTCCTACAACGACCCCTGGATACTGGACAAATCTCAAGGATTGTGCTTTGGCTGAGGTAGTTGACCTTCCAACACCCCCCCCCCCCCCCCCCCCCGCCCAGTAAATGCCCCTAATAAATGACCATTGACTTTGATTTCAGTAGTCTGTGCATGTGTGGTTAATATTCGACTTGGTGGCGTGGAAACGCTCAAGAGCCTGTTACACAATATATATATATATATATATATATATATATATATATATATATATATAAATAGATTAAAGTTTGGCAGTAGACAAGTAAGGCAAACTGTGAAACACATTTTTTCCTTCTTGTATGTGGCAGTGTGTTAACACCAGACAATTTAATGAGCCTTCATCCCTAGTCCATGTGCAGTGTCCAGATATAGACAGACTCTGTGCTCAAACCAACACAAACTACATAGAAAAGAGTGTGGGGGGGGAGTACTTTTAATTGTAAGCACCTTTGGGGCCGATAGCATATGCACATTCCTCAAGCTATATATAAAGTAATTTTCTTTAATAATTTCCCGCCTCCCTCACAATTATTTGGTGAAGAGGGTCCTTATTCGCTGTTATAACCATGTGTACTTTTTAACCTGTATGCGTTCGGTAAGCACTTGTGTAAACATGTGAAGTACTTGTCCTGTGAAGAAAAAGCTGGGATTGTTCTCGTTTTCTGTTTAGACATTCACCTGATTGTGCTGACATGCCACAAAACGACACACAAACCATGTGTGTCATTTTGGCAAGTAGCTGTGTAATAGTCGGGATCATGTATAGAACGCCTTATCGAAAGTAAGCCCCTTCACGGCGAAAGAAGACACCTCTGCTTCGCGTCGGTGTCCAGTTTGCCCTGTCGGGATTATTTTCCCGATAATGACCGACGTGCTTTACATTATCCCTTAAATATATATATGTAAAAACTGCCAGAGCAGGAGTTCGGAGGTCCCATCTTCACGGCACTTAAGTCTGCCCTCTCCCATCTTGACAACCTGCGTGTTACTGTTAATACGAGAATGCTTTTCATCAACACCTACCACTGCAATTGCTTTCATTTAGGTTAGACAACACCTCCTTCAACCCTCATCCTGAACATCGGCATCCCCCAGGGCTGTGTACTGAGTCCTCTTCACCTTAAATCTCTCCAAACCTGTTCATGGTTCTAATGCCATTATCAATTGTTTGTAAACTACACAATGGTGGTGGGCCTCATCAGCAGCAAAGTTGAGTGACTTCCTCCTACAGATAGGTGGCCTGGTGCGATAAGACTCCTACAGAGAGGGGGTCCAGCACCTAGTGGCCTGGTGCGATTAGACTCCCACGGGGGGGAGGTCCAGCACCGAGCGGCCTGGTGCGATTAGACCCCTACAGGGAGAAGGTCCAGCACCTAGCAACTTGGTGCGATTAGACTTCTACAGGGAGGAGGTCCAGCACCGAGCAGCCTGGTGCGATTAGACCCCTACAGGGAGAAGGTCCAGTACCGAGCAGCTTGGTGCGATTAGACTTCTACAGGGAGGAGGTCCAGCACCTAGCTACTCGGTGCAATGAGTCTCCCTCAGGGAGGAGGTCGAACTCCCCTTGAAGGGGAACGCTCTCACCCAAGCCACAGTCTGTTTGCCTGTCTCCCCTTTAAGAGGGGTTACTTTGTGCAAAGACGTAGAGTTGAATCTGGTCAAAGATAATTCTCTCTCTCTCACTCTCTCTCTCTCTCTCTCTCTCTCTCTCTCTCTCTCTCTCCATATATAAAACCTGTTGGGGGATTTACAGTAGATACCAATATATTTTCCATATTATATATTCAAGACATCATTAATTACAATTAAATCGTAATTTATTAATCCCAGAAAGGAAATGTGGTTATCATAGGAGAATGGACAGTATAGAAGAAAAAATATATAATGTTGAAAAAAACGACAAAAAATAATACAGAAGAAAAATGTGATAAGAGAAGTGTGAAAATGTTTCAGTCTGATTCAGGTATTCCTTCACTCTTGAATCCATTGTGTACAACATTTATGTGAGTGTGTACATATAGTGTATGTGTAGAGTGTGTTTTGTCTGTGTATGTGTGGGCAGTGTGTTTGGACGATGTATTTGTGTTTGTATGGTGGATGTTTTACTAAAGGCATTACCCTGATTAGAACAGGACACTGGAAGGTTCCCTAGATGAAAGATGAATGGAGGAGGACAGTGACGACCTCTCTGTTTGGCCAGCCCTGAAAGACACGAGTCTCAACAGTGTGGTTTTAACAGTGGGCCTTCTCAGACCATACCAGTGACAGCCTTCCTCGAGAGTAAACAGGCTTTCACATGCCACAGCTGGTCTGGTTGTTGTTTTATATTTACCATCTATTGAGTGAATGATAACATAATCCCCCTGAAGGTTAATGGGAGCAACATATCTCCATCCGTCTCCCTGACTTATCTCGGCCTTCTTCATACCTTCCCCTCCATCCCTCTCCCCTATTTGTCACTATCTCTCCATCCCTCTCTATGTTATCCTCCTCTCTACCTATCTCTCCATTCCTACCTCCCCCCTCTGAATCTACACATTCCTCTCCTACATCGTCCTGCCTCTCATCCTTCCATGTCTCCCCATCAACAAGGTGAAGCTAAATCCTTTTTCCCTACCCAGATAGAGGATAGAGAAGTCCTTTCCCTGAACCATGTACCTATACCGTGCATATAAGGCGTGCACATAATCTATCCTGTGCATGCGGGGAAAACTACTGCCACAAGGTCATTGTATTCCTCTTCCCCTCCTGTCCACTCAGTGTGGTATCCGACGTCGACGTTCCCCACGACTCTGTGTCCCTGTGACTCTGTGTCCCCTCAACTCTGTGGCCCCACATTCTGTGTCCCTGAATTGCTGTGTTCCATCATAGGCATCCACCAAACACTTATCCAGTGGCATTGATTGCCTCGGCTCATTAGAGAGGCCTCAAAGGATAGTCCCTACTGTTCAAATACATATGCACGCCTTCAGACCTTAAAACACACACACATACAAACAAACAACACATAAACACATACATACACTTACATACACACACGCACACAAAAAAACAAGCAGAATGTCCCACTCACTCCAAAAAAACACACACAGGGTCCAAAATGTCCTTGCATACCTGCGTGTGTGTGTGTGATGAGGATGATGAGGATGATGATGATGATGATGATGATGATGATGATGATGATGATGATGATGATGATGATGATGATGATGATGATGATGATAATGATGATGATGATGATGATGGATGGATGGAAATACACACATGCAATCTACAAATTCATCAGGTACATAAAGAGAATTTATTATGGCCAGACAGTAAAATATAAATACTGGTTACATTGGTAGTTCTAATGTTTTTTTCTGATATTCTCTGTTTTTCTGAAGATAAGACAGAGACAGAAAGAAACACAGAGAGACAAACCGAGGGTCCAACAGATGAAAAGACCGACAGACAAACCGACAGGAGAACAGAAAACCAGTAAATGTGCCAGTGCAAGTGGCAGGTTGGACATAATGACAATACCAATTCATTTATCGGCTCAGCCGACAGGAGAACCAGGGCTGGGTTTCTGTCTGGCTATGTTTTGAGATCACGTTATTTATGAAATCATATCAATCCTCGATGTAGACCACTGTTTAGCCTACTGTCCTTGAAACTGCTCCTATGAATGCGGCCACCCTGACGGAACACAATGGGAAGGTCAACTGAAAGTCTTTTCGGATTTCGTTACGTTACAATTTGCAATGACTTTTTTCCTCCCTCTCCATCCAAACAAGGATTTCTTTCAAATCAATAGTACCAGGGATGCCTGATTGCGCTGTGCAACGAATGCAATTGAATGGTGACTTCAAAAGCAACTTGAATCAATGCAATTTGTCGATCCAGGAAATTACTTTTGTCTTAACCCTCAGAGCGTAACAACAAAGGAAGAGGCTGCCAATGCCATTTGCCTAACAGGAAACAGGAAACAGGCGTCGGCTCCAGGGAGGCCTGTCCTCATTGTGTTCAGCTTAACCTGATTGGCAGACGAGCGTTTTGACGTTTGGCGTTTTTTCTCAATATCCGCCAAACAAATCCACCCCAACCGCTAGGCTACGGCTGGATGCTGTGTATGAGTAATGTATATATCCTGGCAATTGCTTCTGCTCAGGGTATTGGAAGGATAAAGGAACTGGAAAACCACATATGTTACACAAATACAACAACAGTCACAGAAAAACAAATCAAAAACACAATGTTCTTTAAGGCCATCTCAATATAGAAAAATGTACATATAGATCAAAATATGAGAGGTGAGGAGACACGAGGGATAAGACGCGGGGATTCTATAGGAAAGGCGAGTGAAGGAGGAGAGGGGAGGAGATGGAAGGAGAGTTGGGGAGAGTGGAGGAGGAGGACCGGGGAGGAGAGTGGAGGAGGAGGACCGGGGAGGAGAGTGGAGGAGGAGAGGGGAGGAGAGTGGAGGAGGAGAGGGGAGGAGAGTGGAGGGGGAGAGAGGGCTCTAAGGGTCGCTGTCAGGAAGCTCCTCTCAGGACACCGTCAAGGAGGTGGTGAGTATTTTTAGGAAAAACACACACACACACAAGCACACACACACACACACACACACACACACACACACACACACACACACACACACACACAGCAGAAGGACAGCGCTGTGACGGAAGAGAGGCCAGTAAAGGAGAGGAGCAATAGAGGAGGAGGAGGAAGAGGAGGAGGAGGGAGAGGAGGAGCGAAGAGGAGGAGGGGATGGAGGATGAGGCAAAGGATAGGAGGGGGATGAGCACTAATGAAATGTCATTGTGAGGACCTTGGTGTAAGATAACAGCAGAGCGTCCCTAGAGGTCAGCTCCAGCCCTGCTTCCTCCAGGACAGGGGAGGAGCTGTTTAAACACTACAATTAATCCCCCACTCAATCTTTTTTTAACCTAGATCACATTACCTCACTACCTCCCTAACTCAAAACCCTCACTGAGGGGCAAGAGCACCATGTCCTTACTTTTAAACTATACTTACGACTATTAGTTCTAATTATTTCTGTTTTTCTAAACTTCTTCTAAACCAAGACCTTAAACCACAACAAAAGACAAACAAGTCAACCCAAACCACTAAAAAAACCTATTAAAAAAATACTAAATATAACCTTAGAAAGAAACTGATAAGTCTGTAATCTAAATGAACCTTTAAAGATATTCTGCCTTTGATACATGACTGACCCAAGTTGATGTTGTTATTAGAGGAGGACTGCGTTAGCAGAATTTAATTGTTTTTCCGTATTGCAGCAGTAAAGTAAACAGATGTAGAGTTAGCTGTAGCTAGTGGTGCATGATGCCAGAACACATTATCACAAACTATTTCAAATGTATCCGTTACCACGAGACACTTTAATGAATTCAAGCACAAAAATATCAATTACTTGAGTTCAGTTTGTTTTCCATTTATTTAAAGACATATATTTATTTAAAGATATACATATATATGCATATGCATATATATATATATATAGTAGTTGTTATTGTAGTATAAGTAATGGTAGACAACATATATTCGACTTGAAAACAGAGAGGCAGCCTCTGGTGTGAGGGGTGATGATAGCCTGGGTCCCCCTCTCTGTTCACCATGAAGTATTGCTGCCATGCTGTCCATTTGGGGCCAGACCCCTAAGAAGCTGGCCTTGCTACAGACCAGGTTGTCAGCACCGCGCTCCGTCTACAGTAATGATGATGGGAAAGTCAGCTCCGCTCCACCTCTGCCAGCTGGGATTGTCAGCGACAGACCATCTAGCGCAGACTCTAAAGAGACACATGCAAGAGTGTCTTCTGATTAAATTGCCCCCCGTGCTACGCTCAGGTTTCTGTTTGGAGCCGAGGATAGAGACTGGATGGACTGTCTTCCATTCCCTACAGCCTCCATCTTGTCTTTATTCATTCCTTCCGCGCTTAACAACACTTAACATATGTCTGCCAAAGAGAACTGTTTGTGCTGATAGACTCTCTCACAGTGCTCCATATGCTGCCATTAGATAAGATGAACTTCATTAATCCCAGACAGGAGATTCAGGTGTCACAACAGAAACTACAGGACAATAGTAGAAATTTAAACAGAGACATTTTGAATTAAGCAAGAAGAAAATAAATAAATACATATATATCTATATACACAATGTGCTGACCTGAAGTCCTGCAAATACCTAGGAAACATGTTGTTTTTGAGTTCTTCAAAGAACTGAACCTCTGATCGTGAGGAGCAAACACCTTTCCAAAGCACTTTGAGTGTTCTGAGCGACATGGAAAGTTCTGGATGATTGTAGCAAGAATCCCACATAAACCAGAACTGCTCCTTCTTTTCTTTTGAAGAATGCAGCGTTGATCTTCTCTATTCCCTTATCTCCATAGCATAAATGGTACAATCTGTCACTTTCCTTCTCTCCTCTTCTCTCATCTGGTCTCTCGATGATTAGGAGAAAAAAGGTTGAGAGAATTGCTCGATACCTATTGAACTATTTTCACATGATTTTACTTAAACTACAACACTGCTGATGTATTGCTGTATTATTTTGTAGTATTAAGCGGGTTCCTGTTTTGATCAGGACAGGGTAGCATTGCAAAGCAGCAGGAAATACTATGACTAAAACTAGAGACAATAGTACAAATAAATCTGTAATTGTTTCATCTTCCGTTACTAGCGATGAAAAAAAGTCTGTGAATTTGGCACCACAGCCTATCATGTAGGCATCCTAGAGCCATGTGCCCTAACCCCTAATTCACACTAGCTTTGGTAGCTTTGGATAAAAGTGGCTATTTCATAACTAAGAAAAATAATAATAAGCTCAATGCTAGATGCAACCCTTCATTTCAGCCACATTGTAATGAACGAGAGACCTTCCTCCAGTTCCTATAGTGTTTATATGTGTTTATGTGTTAGTATTTGATTCCACTTCAATTTGCAAGGGGACCTGGAAGGGGATGTGCAATTTGAAATAATCACCCCATCTCATGGATTGAGATTGCAATGGAACTCATTTATCATGCTTTGTGTGCTTAGTGTGCACCTTTAGTCGTGGATAATGTCAGGAGATAAATACAGATTTCCCAACAGAGTCCTACGCTCCCCAGTATGACAGAGATGACCATGGGCTGTGCTTGGGGACGATAAAGTCACCTCTAAACACTTGATAGTGCTAAAACTTCATATAAACGCTCAACTGTTTTATTGTAAATGATCAGCAAATCCATTCCTGTCACACTGCCAAAGTATAATTTATGGTTTAGTTGTGGCAGTTGCAGCTGTAACACCAAGAAACACAAAGAGCAGAGAGACAGCGAGGTAATGATTCTCGGTGCATGATATTCCTGGGCCACACCCAATTAATTCACCATTTAACTAAACGAGGTCATTTCACAGTCTGCTAGTTAGTGGAGCGGCGTAGCGACAGGCTAAACGGGAACTATGCCACAAGATGAAACGATTCAACCTGTGTGATTTAATTCTACATATGAAGGTGATTTTGCCTCATCTTACAAATAGATCTCCCTGGCAAAGAGAGAGATGTCAATTTTTAAGAATAGCTGTAGGTGTTTCATAGTGTCTTTACCTGGTTGATATGTGTGTCTACATGACTTTGATTAAGTGAGCATTTAGTACAGTATTGTCCGCACCTCCACACAGACATCTGTTGTGGGCTGACTGCAAACAGAGCATACGTGTTTGTAAAAAATATTGAAAAATCATTCATTTTAGATTATCTTTTTTCATTGTTGATCACACATTGCCACGTGCTAACTGTCAACACCAGAAACATTCCATAAGGGACCTGACGCCCCAACGTTAAGCATTCATCAAATAGAATAATCAAACAAAACAAAGGAGCTGCAACAGGGACAGAATAGTTATCATATATCAAGCCAAATAACCCTCACAAAACAGAATTCACAAGATTACAGGTTGTTAAAGTAACCCAGCGTTATTTACCAAATATTTATTAAGTCATTTATCAACCTTATTGATTGCTCTAGAGAACTATAAGCCAGAAATGGATTACAAAAACTTGTATACACCTGTGCGCCATCTTGGTTCTAAACACTTGCTGGGTGGGGGAACTGTATGCAGAATGGAGAAAGATGCCGGCTACGTTACTCAGGCCCAATTTAGATCAGTAACGAGATGGAGTGGTTTTAGAGTGTTGAAGAGAATGTGCAGTGGTGTGAAATGGTTTGTTGAAGAGTATCGGAAGCTGTTGCATAGAGTCTCAAGAGATCTGACCTTGTCAATCATTGGTTGTTTTACTTGGTATTTGAACATGACAGATATATAGACCACAACATTAAAAACTGACTTGAGGCTACATGACTTTTTAAAAGGGAATTTCTCATAATTCTCTAGGCTCCTGAAATTGTTCTTTGTTTTGTAAAGAGTGGTCTCGCAAGCTCCTCTTGATGTGCAAAATGAATGAAATGGTCATCTGTTTTCCCTGTGCACGGCCCAGTTTCAGAACAGTGACTTATAATTATTTTGCAAGCAAGCAGTTGCATCACAAATCTTTGATCTGAGCCAAACTTAGGTCCTATATTCCCAGAGCAGCGGCACATCTGAGCCCTACCAGATGGAGTGCCGTGATTGGGTAAAATCTGAGAGCCGTGATTGGGTAGAGCCGTGATTGGGTAAAATCACTAAACACACATGAATAAATGACTTTATGTATACAGCTGTTTCATACAAACCAGGTGCAATATAGGGGCTTCAGATCAAAACCGAGGGTAGATTAAATAATAAAAACCAGGGTCGAAGGAGAAAAAAACATGCATAAATTAAATTAAAAGTTATCTGATTAAAGCTAGGGTGAGTAATTGTTTTACTGTAATATTTGGCAAAACTGTCATAATAGCCAGTCAGCTATATGTAGGTGAAGTGCTCTGAGAATATCTGCCCATTACTTTGCTCTCCCCTGCCTCTGTGTGCCGCCCCCAAAACTACCACCGCTCATGTACACTTTGACCAATCAGAGCGAGGCTCTGATTCTCCGTTCTAATTGGCTGTGGGACTGTCCGTTCACCTTGGCAACGACGTTGGTGCGTCCCAGCGTGAGCGTTCACGAGCCTAGCAGTCTGACAGTTTTGCACTACTACGGCGACAACAAATGAATAGCAATGTCTTCATCAATGGCCCCTAAATTTCCCATTCCCCGGATACCAACAACTAACACCGCTAAGACAGCGAAAAAAAGAGGAAAGACACTTGTTGAAAGGACAGCTACTAAAAGGGAGGCGGAGAGAGCTCGAAATAAAACCAGAGTAAACATTGGCGTGGCTTATGAGCGATGGAGAGAGTTACGTGACATGAGAAACGTAAAATCGGACGCTGAGATGGCTACATTTCTTATAGACAGGTAAGGAATATTGATATCTCTCCATGGTATATTGTGAAGAATATGTAAAGTGTCGGCTGGTATGGTTTTTTACTAGGCAGAGCCACGATAACTGTGACATTACGGTTCTGTAATGTAACCGTTTCAATACGGTTCCGTAGGATGTCTTGCATCGGCCCATGGATCTTTTCCGGTCCGTTTTATGTGTTAGTTATGGTCACACTAACCTGTCGGAATAACACAGAGATTGTGCTCACACGTCGCCTAGGCCTCAACGCAACTGTGGATAATGTCCGAGTCACGTTTGTGTAAAAGCTACTTTGACACAACTGCCAAGATAAGCACAGCGAGGGATGTGTAGCATATGATATTCCATGTATTGTTATAACGTTGTTGCAAGCTAGCAGCAGCCTTGCACTAATGTTTAATTACCTCGGAATCTGACATGGTGTATCGTCTTCCTATCAATGTAACTGAATTCACATGAACGCGCATAACTGACGTTTGGAGGGAGGAGCTACAGCAGGTAGAGCGTGGCAGGGAGGGACCAGAGAGAACACAAAGGAATCTCAACGGCTGTTTTCTCCAAAATTACCCACCCTAGCTTTAAATTAAAATAATTCTATAATATTAAACACATAAATTAAAGTTGCAGGGGTTACCTCCTCAGCAACATTATATGGCATGGAGATTTGATTGTTAATCTTTAATTAAGGCAATTGTAGACCCAAACACACACACACACATTCCCATAAAACACAGTTTCATACATGAATGGAGAAAGAGTGATTATCAAGTCCAAAAAACAGAGCACGCAATCATTAACTAATCCGGTGCAGGAATAAGGCCTCAAAATGAACTGCCACCTGTTCTAATGCTCTGCTGTCATTCAACACCTTACTGGATTTAGATAATGGCATGTGAATACACTAAATACAATAATTAACATTTGACTTTGCCTTGAATAAACAACCTTAATTACCAACATGAAAACTTAGAATCATCATCCTCCTCTTCCACCAATGCCACCTCCTCTTCCTCTATCATCTACCTCCACCACCACCTACACCTGTCCTACTCCACCACCTCCTCCTCTACAACTCCTCCACCCCATAGCACATTTCCTCCTCCTCCACCACTACAACCTCTACCTCCTCCTCTAACTCTCTTCCTCCATCGCTTCCACCACCTTTCCTCCTCCTCCACCACTACCACCTCCTCCTTCAACTCATCCTCTGAACCTCCTCCTCCACCACCACCAACCCCTCTTCCCCCTTCTTGACCACTGCCCACTCCTCTGATAAGAAGACCCAGGCATAATATTGAGTCCCGGGAGCGAGGGTGTGTCTGGGGAGGGCTATGAGAGGGACAGAGTAGGTCTACTTACTCCTTAGTGACATGTTTCTGAATTTTTTATTGTGTAGCCTACTAATTGTATTGTTATTGAATTGTGCAATTAAATTCTGTCATTGAATTGTCTTTATAGTCATTAACTTATTATTATAAATGTTGATTCTGTTTTGGATTGAGTTAGTAATTCATTATTTTTTAATCGTTTGAATACGATTATTATTATAAAGTTATTATTATTCTTTTTTTTGGTTATATTTGTAAAGACTGCTGGAACCAGAGAGAAAAGGACTCAAATCCACATCTTTGAGTCAAAAACTCTGGATAGTAAGAATAGTCTTTACCAGTAGAAATAGGGGTCGGTGCATGGGTAATCAGTTGGTGATCAGGCAAACAATCCGGCAGGGAGAGAACAAAGGTGTAGTTGGGAGAATGAGCGTGAATCAAAACACAAGGAACCGTGTAAGGACATGCAGGGAAACATGATACAAGGAACAAAGATGAACTGACTAAATACACGAGGAGGGGTATGATAATAAGGGACAGGTGAAAACCAGGACCCCGGCGAAGAAAGGCCAGCTGTCGCTTGACTGTGTAAACCGGTCCTCCATTAATGAACTGGGCGGGATTGGGCCTGGAGGCGACGTGCAGAATTCCACATGTAGGGGGAGGTCCTAACTGGAGAGCCAGACCTCCTGCCCATGATGGTAGTTGGAAGCCGTGGTTCGCCGCCAGTAAGCAATCCTCTTGTACGGGCCCGAGCTTCTGAGGAGCACCTGCTGGGTCTGGCTCTGGGTGCGGCGACACTGAAAAATGAGGGCCAGGGCAGAGGGGCCACTGACCTCCGTCTTCAGAGAATAGCGGTGGTTGGTAACCATAAGCTTAATGAAAGGGGGAGATACCAGATGCACAGCCAGGCAATGTATGAGGCACAGGTAGGGGTGGGCTTAGGGAGTCCTTTTTCCGGGCACACACAGGACAGGCGTCCACATATTACCCATCCACCTTCTACATGGACGGCCACCAGGTTGCTTGACGACAAACTGACTGTCTATTCCATACTCCAGGGTGACAGGAATATTCCAGGTATTTTAATTTTTTATCCTTTATTTTACCAGGAAGGTCCCATAAAGATACAATATCTCTTCCAGGAAGTCCTAGTCAAGAGCTGAGCGGTATGGAATTGTTTAAATACAAAGGCAAACATAAGACAAAAACCCACTCCACCAGGTCCACTTTGACATCTGAGGCATCAACCTCCACAAGGAACTGCAGGGTGCCGAGGTGAACTCTCTGTCAGCCTTTCGAACACAAGATCAGCCTGGTGAGACCACTTTAACTGGACCTTAGGGGGGGTATGCATCAGGGCGGCAACAGTGCTAAAATGTCGCATGAATAGTTTGTAGAATTTAGCGAAGCAAAGAATGCGCTAAACGTCCTCAAGGTTAGAAGGTGATGATATCATTCAGATGATATAAGACGAACCGGTTCAGAAAGCCTAAGAGAATTTCATTCACCAGACCCTGAAATAAAGCTGAAGCATTGGTAAGGCCAATAAGCATTACGAGGTACTGATAATGACCACTGGGAGTCTTGTAAGTGGTCCCCCAATTAACCCCCTCCCTTGTCCTTTCCTTATATGATAAGCATTTTAAGGTCTAGCTTGGCACCTTGCAAAGGCTTGAAAGTAGAAGAGATGCATTACGATGAAGGGTTCTTGATCGTAAAGTCATTCAGACCTCATTTGTCAATGCAAGGACGCAGTGTCTTATCCTCATTGTCGAAAAAGCCAGACTTCTTCCGGGGAAGAGAATGGACGAATGATGCCGTCTTTAAGGAAAGTCTATGGAACAGTCATAAGGTCGTTGAGTAGAGAGAGAGTTTGCACAACCCTTGTTGAACACCTCCTAGAGGTAGCTGGATGAGTCGGCCGTTGGGGAGCAACAAGGAGACATGCACCACAAAGAAGCGTGATTGGCAGAAAAACTACCCTCTCTGGACGGAAGGCAAATCAACCGCCCTGGATCTCCCTCACTCCCTCTCTCTCCTGGAGACAATTGTCAATCTTCATGGCTAGGAAGAAGAAATAACCTGGCAGCTGCCTTGGCGCAGACACATCAGTGCTCTCGCTGCCTCATGACCTGGGGTCGTGTGATCAAAGGTCTTGCGGAGAGTGTCAGTGAACATCTCCTGAGATAAACATACCAGAGAATTCAAGGCCCACTCGGCCGTAGGCCATGCTTCAGCTCTGCAATTGAGGTGGGAGATATCGTAAGCTACCTTGGCGCGTTCTTTCTGGAAAGAACGCGCCTGTAACCCACAATGTAGCCCGCACTGGACCATGAAGGACCGACAATTCCCAGAGTCCTCATACAAACGTTCCTTTCTGGAAATATGAGGAACCGGGGCTGGAATAGAAGCTGCCAGACTTTCCAATAGCTGCTGGAATTGGTCACTCAAATGGCAAACCTGGCCTCAGATGAAGGCCAACCTGGCCACACCCTTTGGTAGAATGAGTAGAGTTGTTCTTCATGGGGTTGATCTGTTTCCCTTAGGCTCGTTAAGCAGTATGCATACATTCAGAGTCGGCTGAGTCCATTGTAGTGGCCAGTTGTTACTGTAACGACTGGTGGAACAACAGGGAAAAAGGAGTCAGTTGCATGACTCAGAGGCAAAACCGTAATAGTCTCTTAGGAAATGCTGTGATGCTTGATACAAGGAACAAAGCCGAACTGGCACTGAGGGAGACACGCTAACTAAATACACCAGGAGTGGAATGATAATGAGGGACATGTGAAAAAAATCAAGGTGAGGGAAGGCAATCACAGAGGTGGGTAACACAAAGGCAGTAGGACAGTGAAGTATCTGGAATGGGAGGAGTTGTGATTAAGACAGGGTAAAACAGGAAGCAATGTGAAAATTAATGAAACGATAAACACAACTGAATGAGCAGGGTGAGACTTTATTAGGATTGGGGTAGAAGATATATTTTTCTGTATGCTGAGCCCGAGGTTAGCCTGAACAATCTGGGTTTGTAGTAGTGCCTTTGCGTAGGACTGCTCGCTTGGATGTTTTTCTCTCCTCCTGCTTTGAAATTTAAATCTGACAACAAGCACTACGTCCATGTTGTTATCAATGGGTTAGGTATAGCTGTAGTGGTTTACACTTAAGTTGACATTAAAAGCCTGCTGCTGATGTACTTCAGATGCTTCATTGAAGTCAAGTGGATCTATACAGCGCTTTTATAGAATTGCATGTTCAAACGTCTTCCCAGGCCAGCACTCCGCCGAGGGTGGAAGCATGGAACCAGAACATATGAATCAGTCCATCGAAATTGCATCACAAGCTTGTCATTACAGCATGCCTGATATGCTTTTATTCTGTCCAAACCGGTATTCCTGTACCATTTCATTCGTATTCCTCACGGAAAGGTGTTTTAGCTTCCAGCACCTGATTGATGACACACGCCTCCGCGTGTGGCTGTTCTCCTGCCCATCCAGTGTTATGTCTTGATGGCCTAGCTCTTTCCATTCCCCACCACCGCTAACTCTAATGGTCTCTCATTTCCAGCGCTGTATGCAAAACTGTGCACCCTGCCACCATACCAATTTTCAAGAGCTTCCATGCTGGGGTAAATTTCACAGAAGGTATGAAAAATAAGCACACTTAATGACAATGTGCCGCAGCGCTAGATATAGTGGAGAATGTTCCAGCCCTTAGCTTTGCACAACAGGCCTGTATCCTTGGTGTTTTATGCTTTTTTTCTTTTGTGTTTAACATATTTGTTTTTCGTTGCTGCCTTCCATTGTTAGGTTTGTGTGTCTGGGGTGCATCGGAAGATAGTTAAGCATGCTAATCAACATAAAGTCCCATTTTCGTGTGCAGAATGCATCAGTGATTCTGGGAATTGATGGACATTGCTGATATCACCAGCGATCCAGTATTTACAGAACCAAGAATAGCTTTGGCTTAACGTTAAGTTTGGAGCGCAGACTTTGGAATCGATTATAAGGCAGTCATTTCCTCATTATGCGCTGCAGATATGTTAATTGACGAGAATGAATTGCACATTTCTACTTTCCATTGTTCCTTGAAATCTCTAACTATCAATACTTGCGGCAGTGGAATATGCAAAAGCAGAGGAAATGCAGGAAAAGAAAGAGACGGCAGAGCTTTGAGGGGAGACAAACTTTAACATATCCAATATCTAACGCTGGCCCTGAGCTCTGCATCGCTATGTTTATGAATGCCCAAGGGTCTCATTTTGACCAATGTTGACGAACACAGCCACACACCAACACGCACACGCAAACAGGCCATACACCTCACACACACCCACACAGACATACATGCAGACGTAACCCCCCCCCCCCCCCCCCCCCGAACACACACACTCCCTCCCCACACACCATAGTAGTGTTTAGAATGTCTTGGGTGATGTTGCTGGAGGATTAGGGGGCTCAGTGTGGTGTTATCCAGATGTCAGAGTCTCTGTTTGTTTCTCTGAGTGGAGCAGCCTTTAGCAGCAGTCATTACCTCACCATTCTGTTCAATGCTTTGTCTCTCTGTAGGCTTCTCAGAGTTACTTTATCTCTCTCACTCCTTTCCAATGTCTCTGACTCTAACCCACTCCCTCTCTGACTTCAGCATCTCTCTTCCTCTCCTCCTCTCTCTTCCTGTTTGTATCTCTCTCCCTACCTATCTCCCCTATCAGCCTATATATCCCTTCCCTCTCCCATTCTCCTTGTCACCATCCTCTCCCTCTCTCCTATCTTCCCCTCTCTTGCCCTCCTCATGTCTCGCCCCTCTGTTTCCCTCTCACTCTCGTTACCTCTCCTCTTATTCTCTCTCCCTCTTTCATTCTGTTCTCCTCACTCACTCTCTGTCCTTCTCTCTGTACCTAGAACACAACAACCCCCCTAGCATTGCAGTTATAAATCAAGGCCCCTGGGGAAGAGGAGATAGAAGAACAGATGAGGAGAGGAGAGATGAGACCATAGGAGGAGAGGAGATAGGAGAATAGAGGAGACCATAGGATGAGAGGAAAAGAGATGAGAACATAGGACGAGAGGAGATGAGAGTTGAACATAGGAGAGGAGCGGTGAAGACCGGAGAACATGAGAGGAGAGAGAAAGGGAATACATCGGAGGAGTGGAGAGAGGTGAGGAGAGGAGAACAGAGGACAATTGGAAAGAGAAGAGAGGAGACCATCAGTCAAGAGAAAACAGAAGAGAGAGGACCATCAGATGATAGGAGAGGAGAAGGGAGGATAACATAGAAGAAAAGAGGAGAGAGAGGAGAGGAGACCATAGGACGAGAGTTGAGAGTAGACGAGAGGAGATAATCAGAGGATAGGAGAAAGGAGAAGAGAACATAGAAGGAGAGGATAGAGGAGAAGGGAGGTGAATACAGGTGGAGAGCAGAGAAGAGAAAATATGAGGAAATGGGTGTGATGAGAAGGCAGGAGAACAAAGAGGGAGAGGAGAGAGGAGAACATAGGAGGAGAGGAGAAGAGCTGAGAACATAGGAGGAGAGGAGAACATAGGAGGAGATTTTATAGGAGACTCTTCAGGCTTTTGTGTGTGTTGAGGCGACACTGCCTGTCAGAAAAGGGAGGCAGCGGTTAGCGGTTACCTTAAGCTGAGTGTTTATGGAGGGATTTCTGTCATATTCCGGCTCATCGTGTGGCAGAAGACCCTCTCTTGTGCCTGATAAGCTGTTTGTTTAAGTCTTTTCATACCTTAACTCCACGTCTCCACCTAATCCAGGCATTACATGTTTCTTCCAGGGATAAGGTGTCTTTTTCTGCTATATTAGGGGTTTGAAAGTCATTTATTAGTGTTAAAGAGTGTCTCATGAACAACTAGCTTCCAGATTGTTTTCACCGATGGAGCAGCCACACCATGGACGCATAATAAATGATATAAGGATATATTATTAAGCTCTGTTCCACATGAAATGCTCTCAGCTTAGATGTATTCTCCAGTTGTCTGCAGTGGAATCCCAGCTGTACCTCTGGAGTATCTCTCCTAATTAATGAGTTAATTAAAAGCAGTCATGAGACGGTGGAAAGGGTCATATTTGTCCCTGTTCAATCACACAGCTTCCAATGGAGGGCCGCTGAGGAGCCACTCCAGCCCAGGCAGGGGTCCCCAAAAGGCTTTCTCACACACACATCATGCACCCAGTCTCCCACACACATAAACACACACGTTCACACACACACACACACACGCAGGCACATATACACACACATACAGGCTTGTACACAAACACTCACACATAAACATGCACACACACAAACACACACATCCTTGCTTACACACACACACACACACACACACACACACGCACACACACACACATGTGCATACACACCCTTCCGCACTCATTCACGTTCCATCAGGAGTGTATAATGCCATTCAAAGTTCATGCAGTCTTGTCTGCCATTTTAGGAGTTCCCCCATGGAGAAGACCTTTCTCTAAAAACTACACCACCGCTGCTGTGTGTTTAAGAAACACTTAGAGGCTGAGCATGTGCAGTGTAGCTAGATGTACGTGTATGCCTGTGTTTGTGTGTGTACATGCTCTTTGTGGCGTGTGCTTGGTTGTTGGTGTGCTTGTGCCTGTGTTTATGTGTGCATGGTTGTCTGCAGTGTGAGTGTGTGTCTGCGAGACTGTGTTTGTGTGTGTGTGTGTTTGTGTGTGTGTGTGTGTGTGTGTGTCTGTACTAGTGAGGAGTCACGCCTTGTGTAGAATTTCTCAGAGAATCAAAGAGTCTAACGTCCCCTAGAGAGACGGAAGAGAAAACAAGTTGACTCTGAGACCGAGTTTAAGATGATAAGATGAGATGAGATAGAGAGAGGGAGGGACAGAGAACCGAGAGGGAGAGAGAGCGGGAAAAGAGAGTGAGGGGGAGCTGGAGAGAAGCCTTCATCTTCCACAGAGAGAGCGAGAGACAGAGGAGAGAGAGAGAGAGAGAGAGAGAGAGAGAGAGAGAGAAGGAGGGGGGGAAGATAGAGGAAGAGAGAACAAGTGATAGAGAGGGAGAGTAGAGCCAGAACAGAAGGAGCGAGAGAGAGGCGAGAGAGCAGAGCAAAGAGAGGGGTCCATGTAAGCCTGTGAATAATGGGCCCATGAGGGCCATCCTGGGACCCCTGTTCCATAGTCTTTCATGTGTAGAGGTCAGGTCCCTAACCATTTGTCCTGCAGCCTCGAACAGTGCTAGTGACCCAGGGGCCCAGACCTATCCTCTTGCAGGCCCATGGAGTCAGCTCTGGGCCCCTGACAGCCCAGTTGGAGAGTTATGAGCCACCTTTATAGTTAGGCTATATGGTAACATACCTTATAGTTAGAGTTAATATTTTATTTACTTTTTGTGTGTTTACAGTATATATATTCACACACAAAATTGTGCATAAAAAGTAAGTATATGTATACCAATATATAGATAACAGTGGTAAGGGTACAATATTCAACCATTAATTAACATGTGTATGCAGTAATAAGGATTAGTCTGAGAATGTACTAACAGTTAATGAACAGGTTACTAATAGTCTAATAACAATTTAATAATGTTGTTTATGCTAACTAATGGTGTTCATGTTAACTAAGGTAATGGTGTTCATGTTGACTAATGTATTCATGTATACACCATTTAGGGGGTTAGGGTTATTGACTACTAGACCATGAGTTAGCTGTAAATAAATTGTCAGGTCATCCTATGTATATATATATATATATATATATATATATATATATATATATATATATATATATATATATATATATATATATATAAATGCATAATTTGATGTATCTTACTTTTTTATATTTCACCGCCTTACCCTTGTTTGTGATTTACATTTTGCTAATTTAATTTCTATACTTCACAATATTTTCTCTATAATATATGTTCTACAAGCTATCTGAATCTTAATGATATAAGTAAACACAGGATGTCATTCTTGGTGATCTGAGCAGTGAAGCACTGGGATGTGTGAAACGGAAAAGAAGACAGAAAAAGAAAGCTAAAGAGAGAGATAGAGACAGAGATGGTTAATACATTCAAGTGATACATTACACAACGCAGCTGTAACCTTTCAAGAGAGAGAAGCTTCTGCAATTAGTTGAAAAGATGCATAAATTGAGCTGATAAACGGTTAATCCTTCACAGTATCTGCAAACATGTTGACCACAAAACCGTATTCTGGCATGTTGTGAAAGTGTCTGTCAATGTATTGTGTGTCTATATATATATATATATATATATATATATGTGTGTTTGTGTGGCATATTTATATATTGTGTGTGTGTGCGTCTATATATATGTTTTGGTGCGTTAAGATATATTCGTTAGTGTGTGGATGTGTGTTCAATTGTTTGTGTGTGTGTGTATATATATTTGTGTTATATTCTTTGTGTGTATGTATATTTTGTGTGCACGTGTAGATATATTTGTTTGCCTGTATTCTTTTTTGTGTGTATGTTTATTTTGTGTGTATGTGTACGTATATTATTTTGTGTGTGTATGTGTGTGTGTGTGTGCCTGTGTGCTCTAATGGTGCTGCGGCCGGTGCTGAGAAACCGATCCAGCTTCCGAGGCGACCATTTATCTTAATCTGAGGTGACCTAAATCCAAGACACCTCCCGCAGCCCCACGCTCCCTTTGAACCAGAATTCTTCCTCTCCTTCCTCCTCCTCCTCCTCCTCCCCTCCTCCCCTGACCGCAATTGATGACTATAACCTTTTAGCCATCCAGCATATTCATTCAGCAGCAAACGTTGACTCTCCTCACCCCTTTCTCCCTCTCCTCTCTCCTCTCCTCTCTTTACTCCTCTCTGCTCTCCCCTCCTCTCTCTGCTCTCCTCAATGGGGGGGGGGGAGGTGATGAGCAGAGGGTATAAATACAAATAAACTTAATAATAATATATTGCTGGAGGGGCGGTGGGGGACGAAGAGAGGGAAGAGTTGCAGGTGAATGGAGAGCATAGGAGGCTGAGGAGGTATAGGACGGGGAGTGACAGGAGGTTGACGAGGGGATGAAGAGGGTGAGGAGCAGATGAGATAAGGGAGAGGAGAATGAGGAGCAGAGGGGATAAGGAGGATGAGGAGCAGCTGGGATGATGAGGAAGAGGACAATGAGGAGCAGCGGAGATGATGAGGAATAGGAGGCTGAAGAGCAGCAGGGATGAGGAGATTCATGAGGAGAAGAGGAATGTGGAGGCGGATGAGGTGAAGAGGAGGGTAACACTCTCTCTTGAGAAGCTGCCTCTGAGGACAAAAGAAATAGCGAGGAGGATGGGGGAGACGGAACCAAATATCATGCACTGATTCCAAGACCGGGGCTGTGATGCGACTGGAGAACACGTCGGCACGGCAAAAACCTAATGAGGAGCCGGGTCATTTGTTGAAGGGCAAAGGTTGGAGTCGGCCAATAACACAGCATAGCTTCGCTGCAGAACTCCAACATGTTGCGCTTCCTTTGCCAACTTCTGCTCTTGCCTAATGTTCTGCAACCTTTCTATGAGTCTTAGAGTTAAGTTTTTAAACACAACCCTATCATTCATTACATGTGACACACAGGTCGTCAAGTGATTAAGACACTTATCCAAAACAAGGCAAAAAAGTCGAGAATTGAATCAAAGCTGAGCAAAACTAGTAAAAACTCAAAAACTAACAATTCTGCAGAACCAACAACTGCTGCACAACAAACTTCCTGAAGAATACAACAGCTGGACAGAGTGCAATATAACAATAGCAATCACTATTTCATTCTTTGAGTGGTGTTCTTTTGGGGTACTCAAGCGTATCCTAGGAGTTTTGATCCAATATACAAGGGCTACCAGAAAGATGTCTTAACATCAAGTTCCGTCCAAACGCAAGAGGGTTGTACTGTCTGCCGGAGTAGTATTATGAAGTAAGATTGTGTACTTTATGACTCGCAAGCCCGGTGTCAGACTAGCAAACTATCAAATGATTACTCATTCATATTCTCTCAGGGATTCAGAACTTTCTTGAGCATAGCTGCCTAAAAAAGCATTGTATAACGCCCGGGTGAGGCCAGCTTGTACGGGAAACATCCACTATACACCACTCCATAAGTATTCTGGGAAATATTCCAGGGCCTGTGCTACGTTTAAGACACCATCTGCTGTTTGTCTGTAGCAGTGTTCAGGAACATTTAAATAGCAACAAATAAAAAGCAGTGATTTAGGACCTAAAAAAAACTGCACCATTAAGCACGGAGCAGAGGTCTGAACAAGTGAGTGGACACATTCTGCTATACAAGGCTTATTAACTATGTTGATCCTGGTCCTCGCTCCGGTTTCCCCTCTCCCAACACTTAAAAGTTGCTACCTAATTGCCATCAGCTGTAATGGTGAATATTTATTTCCTGTGCAATGTAGCGCAGCAAAATAATTGACAATGTAAAGTAGCTCATCTGGCGCTGATGATTTAAAAAAAAAAAGCTAAATGAACAAATAATTGAACTGGCGAGTGTGAGCATCACACATTAGATTCAAATCTCAGACTCAACACCAGCATTTCCTTAGGCTAGGTGTTAAAGACTTACTTTGTTTTTATGTGTATTGTGGTTGGGTACTAAAGTTATATCTATATATATATATATGCACATTATATACATGTTTTATACATATATCTATCTTTATCTATATCTATATCTACATCTATATATATATATATATATATATATATATATATATATATATATATATATATATATATATATATATACAAAATATATCCACCTATCCAAAATATCCAGATGAGCTAGGCTTGAAATAAAGGGTAGGGTATATCTTCATCTGGCATCACATGCTCTGCTCCCTCGTTCAGTCTGTTCACACTACATTACGGTAATTGCTGAATACATAATACATGTGTTTCCTCAACCGCAAAAGCTCTCTCTGTCACATATTCACATTGCATTCACACAGAAGGCTGTATTTGAATACTTCAGTGTTTTTCACGCAACAGATCAAGTGAATCGTAACAAAATCAGCCTGCCCGCTGCGCTTGGGTTGCAGCGAGATCAGCGTGCGGGGGCAGCAAGATATGTCCTCCCACTGCCCCTTGGAATGCTGGGAGTTGTCTGGTTGTGGGGGCGCTCTGACACACGCGCCTGACACAGTCTGGACGAGCCCTTGACATGTTTTCACCAAATGCCTTGCTCGAAGAAGAGCCAACGAATGCCATGTCTCAGCCAGAGCCCTCGCTCCCCAGAGCCCCACAATCCCCTGACTCCCGCCGCAGTGGGAGCGGCGGGGGCCAAAGAGAACAGAATCAAGGATGATGATACTTGGAGAGAGACGTGAGGATGGATGGATGGTATATAGGGTAGAGGGCTGGAGGGCAGAGGGGTGGAGGACAGAGGGGTGGAGGGCAGAGGGGTGGAGGGCAGAGGGGTGCAGGGCAGAGGGGTGGAGGGCAGAGGGGTGGAGGGTAGAGGGGTGGAGGACAGGAGTGGAGGGTAGAGGGGTGGAGGACAGAGGGTTGGAGGGTAGAGGGGTGGAGGGCAGAGGAGTGGAGGGTAGAGGGGTGGAGGGCAGAGGGGTGGAGGGTGGAGGGGTGGAGGGCAGAGGGGTGGAGGGCAGAGGAGTGGAGGGTAGAGGGGTGGAGGGCAGAGGGGTGGAGGACAGAGGGGTGAAGGGTAGAGGGGTGGAGGACAGAGGGGTGGAGGGTAGAGGGGTGGAGGACAGAGGAGTGGAGGACAGGGGTGGAGGGCAGAGGGGTGGAGGGTAGAGGACAGAGGGGTGGAGGGTAGAGGGTGGAGGGTAGAGGGGTAGAGGGTGGAGGACAGAGGGGTGGAGGGTAGAGGGTGGAGGACAGAGGGTGGAGGGTAGAGGACAGGGATGGAGGGTAGAGGGTGGAGGACAGAGGGGTGAAGGGTAGAGGGGTGGAGGACAGAGGGGTGGAGGGTAGAGGGGTGGAGGGCAGAGGGGTGGAGGACAGGGTGGAGGGTAGAGGACAGAGGGGTGGAGGGTAGAGGGGTGGAGGGCAGAGGGGTGGAGGACAGGTTGGAGGGTAGAGGACAGAGGGGTGGAGGGTAGAGGGTGGAGGACAGAGGGGTGGAGGGTAGAGGGGTGGAGGACAGAGGGTGGAGGGTAGAGGACAGGGGTGGAGGGTAGAGGGTGGAGGACAGAGGGGTGAAGGGTAGAGGGGTTGAGGACAGAGGTGGAGGGTAGAGGGGTGGAGGGCAGAGGGGTGGAGGACAGGGTGGAGGGTAGAGGACAGAGGGGTGGAGGGTAGAGGGTGGAGGACAGAGGGGTGAAGGGTAGAGGGGTGGAGGACAGAGGGGTGGAGGGTAGAGGGGTGGAGGACAGAGGGGTGGAGGGTAGAGGGGTGGAGGACAGGGGTGGAGGGTAGAGGGGTGGAGGACAGAGGGGTGGAGGGTAGAGGGGTGGAGGACAGAGGGGTGGAGGACAGAGGGGTGGAGGGTAGAGGGGTGGAGGACAGGGGTGGAGGGTAGAGGACAGAGGGGTGGAGGGTAGAGGGTGGAGGACAGAGGGGTGAAGGGTAGAGGGGTGGAGGACAGAGGGGTGGAGGGTAGAGGGGTGGAGGACAGAGGGTGGAGGGTAGAGGACAGGGGTGGAGGGTAGAGGGTGGAGGACAGAGGGGTGAAGGGTAGAGGGGTTGAGGACAGGGGTGGAGGGTAGAGGGGTGGAGGGCAGAGGGGTGGAGGACAGGGTGGAGGGTAGAGGACAGAGGGGTGGAGGGTAGAGGGTGGAGGACAGAGGGGTGAAGGGTAGAGGGGTGGAGGACAGAGGGGTGGAGGGTAGAGGGGTGGAGGACAGAGGGGTGGAGGGTAGAGGGGTGGAGGACAGGGGTGGAGGGTAGAGGGGTGGAGGACAGAGGGGTGGAGGGTAGAGGGGTGGAGGACAGAGGGGTGGAGGACAGAGGGGTGGAGGGTAGAGGACAGAGGGGTGGAGGGTAGAGGGTGGAGGACAGAGGGGTGAAGGGTAAAGGGGTGGAGGACAGAGGGGTAGAGGGTAGAGGGGTGGAGGACAGAGGGGTAGAGGGTAGAGGGGTGGAGGACAGAGGTGAAGGGTAGAGGGGTGGAGGACAGAGGGGTGAAGGGTAGAGGGGTGGAGGACAGAGGGGTGGAGGGCAGAGGGGTGGAGGACAGAGGGTGGAGGGTAGAGGACAGAGGGGTGGAGGGTAGAGGGTGGAGGACAGAGGGGTGGAGGGTAGAGGGGTGGAGGACAGAGGGGTAGAGGGTAGAGGGGTGGAGGACAGAGGGGTGAAGGGTAGAGGGGTGGAGGACAGAGGGGTGAAGGGTAGAGGGGTGGAGGACAGAGGGGTGAAGGGTAGAGGGGTGGAGGACAGAGGGGTGAAGGGTAGAGGGGTGGAGGACAGAGGGGTGGAGGGCAGAGGGGTGGAGGACAGAGGGTGAGGGGTCTGTTTCATGGTTTAGGTCAAGTGACCCAAACCAGCCCGGCCAAGTGACTAATGTTAAATAATGGTGAACCCGTTTTGTAAAATGTCACAGTAATTGGACTTGATAACTTTGCCACTGCAGTTGATCCGTTTATCGTTCATTTAATTTAATATAAATTCTACTGCTTAGAATCTTGGCATCATCTTTGATCCAAATATTATGTTTGACCATCATGTTATTATTAGGCTTGTCCAGTCTAGTTTTCATAAAGTAGGAAATATCACAAAAAAATCGGGCGATCTTGAACTATTAATTCACACTTTCATTTTATTCTGTCTAGATTATTGCAATTCCCTCTATACGTTTCTCAGTCATGCCGCTCAAAGTCTTTTAAAGTTGGTTCAAAATGCAGACACCAGGCTTATCGAGAACTTGCCGTTGGCCACACATTACCCTTGTTCTTGCATCCTTCCATTGGCTTTCTGTACAATTCAGAATAGACTGCACAATCCTGTTGATTACATTTAATACATTGTTTGACCTTGCCCCAGTTAGCTTGCTTATCTCCTTGTTATTCATTCCACTTCTTGACCACTCCAATCCACACATCTCAACCTCATCCAGCCCACAAAACCAAAGGAGATCGCACCTACACTGTGTAGCACTGACCCTCCGGAACCATCTTCCCCAATCTATCGGATTTGTTGTAAATAAAGCTTTACTTATTTTACCTCCTTACTTTTTACAATGTTATTCAGTCTATGTTTCAATCAAAACAATTTTGAGTGCTCTGAAGAATGCTACACTTTCCTAGGGTGTGTCCATTGTATTTTAATTCAGCAGTCTTCGCCCTCCTTGTTAACCATGAACAGAAATTTACTCAACCAAGCTCTCTTTGGGCCTAGCGTTTTTTCACTTTGGAAAAGGCTTTCAACAGAATCAAGGTCAGACCGATCTTCAGCAAGAAACAACGTCAATGCGTGGGTTTGGAATAGTCTCACATCACAAGGCTAGAATCATTCCCAACGCACAACACATTAAATTACAATCTTTGCTCATCCTTGCGAAGTAAACCTTATGTTTCTGATAGTTGCTGCACGTTATTTATTGTTCCCACTTGACACAAATAACCTGCAGAAGACACATGACTCAGGGATGGGTGAGGTGGCTGAGCTAACAGGGTATCTGAAGTGGAGGAAAATTATAGTGGAAAGTAGGAAGTGAGGGGAGAGTTGGAAAACGAGAAAGGGGGAAGGGTGTTTGGAGTGTTTGTGTTTGCCAGCTCAAGACCTCTAGTGCCAAGTGATCATTGAATCACCAACTCAAGTTTGTTGAGTGTTCCAATTTTCCCTTGAATCAATCAATGTCTTGTGTGGATTAGATTTACCTGCATCCAACTCATGACGTCTAACCTCTGGACTGACTCCAAATCCTCTCCTGACTCCATTTGAATTAATCTTCACGTTTACTTTCTCAATGAGGATTGCAATTTAGTTGGAAAAGAAAAAAAAAGGAAGTTTAAGTAGACTTTGTTTTTCGACTTTTCTAATGAGCCCTAAGAATGTTTGTAATTCTTATGGCTAGTGATCATTTTTATTGCAAGGGTCAATGCTTGGACAATTTGAACATTGACATTGATATAACTGTTCTTTTTCCCGTTTAGCTAAACTGAATCCTTTGATTGCCATATGTCGATGTTAAATAATAACAATGCTTAATGATAAAAGTACAATATTAGCTCAAAGGAAAATGTTTGTGGTTTGGTGCGGATGATGAACCCTGACCTTTCCATGTGTGTCGTGTCATCACAGTCATGAGTGCAAGCTGTCGATATGTAATTAAAGTAATAAGCTCCCCACTGCCCCGACTCCGTGCAGACTTCCATTGCAGTAATTATTGGATGGATTACAATTACAGGCTTTGGTTATTTACTATGTAGCACTATATATATGCTATATGTTCTTATGAAGTAGTTATTACTGCAACACATGGTATAGTTTGATATCGTCAGTAATGCTAATTTCCCAATTAATAATTTCAAAACTAGTTTTATTATCCCAGTTGTGAAGAGAAATACGAACAAGCAATTAATCTCCAACAGATGAAATGGTAAATCTGTCTTTACCAAAGCTTGTTCGCTTTTTATGCATTGGTAAAGACAGATGACAGATACCACTATAAATTCAAATCAATATCAACTATACCGATACAGATAACCATTACTTTATGCATTGATCTAAAATCAACAAACCTGTTTAAAAGGATGTGATGAAGTCTTACTTACCACCATTCGCATAAGTAAATATGCAGAGTTTACCCCACTGGACATGGGTGTGCAGATCTGCTTCCTCGTCTGCAACACAGTTAATATGGTTTCATGGTCAGTGCTGCCATAAAGGAGCTTGCAGAGAAACGCTGATACCGAGAGCTTTCTGTCAACTTAAGGGCACACATGTAGCACTGCCCCCACACTAAAGTCGCATTTCTGCCCTCCCTTCCTGTCATAATCTGGACGAGGCCATTTTGATATTAGTTGGCTGGAGGCCTGTCAGGATGATGGGCAAAGGACCTCTAAGCAGAACGCTGTGCATGTGTGCGTGTGTTTGTGTCTGTGTGTGTGTGATGGGCCTGACTCTGAGGAAAAGACGACCCATATTGGCCGTGGAAATGGAAAGAGACAGAATTGGAGTGCTTGCAGTCGGTGGGTGCTGGGTGGGGATGCCTTAGCAGGGCTGTGTTCTCCAGAGGTCGGCTGTGGTGAACAGATACCACGCTATCACCTTCCTAGGTCCCCCCCCCCCCCCCCCCCCCCCGTTACACACACACACACACACACACACACACACATACACACTCAGAGGAACCCGTCGGCCACGGATGAGCAGAAAGTGACTTGGAGTGGTCTGACTACCGTCAGCTCGGCTACAGGCGGCTAGTCTGCGCGAGGAGAACGGCTATGCTCTCCTCTTGTAAGTGTAGACATTGTTCAGAGTGTCAGCATTAATAAACAATCAAACACAAAGCCAATGGCTACAGGATATTGAAGTACTCATAAATCAATTTGCCTTTCTTTCTCTATCAAATTAAATATATGCTGCGAGCAAGGGAATTAAGATCACAAAATGTTTCAGCTGTCTGTTTCGATAAAGTATGCTAATTAGCATGTTCATGGCTCATGCGTCGGTGTCTATTGTTTGAGTCCATCCGGACATGACAAGCGATTTAACGGCTAACCGTTTCGGCACAGAGAGGCAGCATGGGCTGCGGTTGTTTCTATTGTATTTTGGAATTGTACTGAATTGAGGCGCTTCATCCATCTCCTCTGCGTTACGTTGGCCTGTTCTTTTTAAACGCCAGCAAGCAAGGCATTCTGAAACACTGCCCTTGGAGCGCGTCCTCTGAGCCTGGCGGATTTAGGAGGATTAAGGAGATGTAGGGAGGAGCTGGAGGAGGAGCGAGGTGGTTTGTCGTTTCTATAGTTGCTTATCTTTTGCTAAATAGGATCACAGTTGAATTTGTCAATATTGTTTGGAGTTTGCTTAAGGGGGGGGGGGGGGGGGGGGGGGGGGGTATGAGAAGAGGGGACACCAGGAGAAGAGGACATCTAACTGAGAGTGAAGGACAAAGACACCCAGTCAGCTTTAACCTGAGGAACCAAAATGGTAGCAGAGCACACATACTTTATAACATGATTCTTTACGCAATGCATATTTCTGCAGTTGTTAATATAGTTCGCTTTAGGTCATTGGACAGTCCTCAGGGTGTTGGTTCTCTTTCACTGGGGAAGGTCAACTAGTGCATTGCTACGACTACATCCTGTGGTCCTACTGGGTAGGAATACACTCCTGACACGTAAATCACACCGCACTGTGTGATCAGGCCGAAACATGAGAAACGCATGTAGGCAGAACCTGGAGAGAATAGCCATCATCATAGTCATCCAACAGGTCAGCCAGTCAGTAATTCAGCCAAACAATTTGCCTCAGTCAGTAATTTCTGACAGTTAGCCAGTCTGTTAGTAAGACATCCAGCCAGTTATTCAGTCTCTCAGTTAGCCAGTCAATAATTCAGTCCCACAGCAAGTCAGTCAGACAGTTAGTATTCATAGCCATCCAAGAAACCCACCATTCAAACTGTAGTTTATTCCTGTCCAACATCCAGCCAGTGAATATTTATCCTCCACTGTAGCTAGTGAGCCCAGGGTTCCACTTATTGCATGGACGTCATCCAACATGCATTATAACTGGCAGCAATCCTATCACTCTATGTTGTAGTTGTACTAGTAGTTGTATTAGCATTCACTTCATGTTTTGGTGAATAAATAAAAGTTCTGTGCGTCAAATAAATTGTAATTACGAAAATACTATTTGTAATAATAGTATAATATAATATAATATTTGTCGGTTTGACAAAATTCTTTCTCATTCATACTACATACTACAAAATACAAACCAAATATAAAAGATAAGTGTCTGCACGTAGTTTCTCTTCTCTTGCAGGGGTGTGGTTGTTAAGGGGTTTGTTTGAATTTGAATACTCTTGTATTTTGTCATTTTAATTGTGTTGAAAGAACGAAAAGAACATCCACATTTATCAGATTTGCAACAAAACTAACTTCAGGTTGATCCCTCAGAAATATGCTCAAGCACACATTTGGATTTCGATACCCTCTATTTGTAACATTAAATAATATGATTTCCAACTTGGCTCAAAACAGCATGAATGAAAGTACACACCAACACAAAGAATGGACCTTTAGGTTTCACCAAGAAAAGCTCTCTGGCTTCATAAATCATTGATATATTATTCAATTGGTTAATCAATGGATTGACATATTGGTTAATTGACTGAAGCCACTGCCTCTCTGTAGTGATGACATAATGGTTCAGGAGTTAGCAGCGCTAGCTGGCTATTAGTAGTTCTTTGTTCGTCTTGCAGCTGTATACGCCTCAGCCTAGCAGTTGCCATGGCAACAAATTGCACCCCACCGTGTCACAAGTGTTGGCAAGTCGTCTTGCAGATATGATGAAGGAACACACACCGTGTTGTAAATGTACACACCAGGCACCACACATACTCCTGTTGTTTCCTTTGTTCTTGCAACTGTCGCCTCTAATATCATACCAGTGCTTCCCTGCAAAGCCTTTTTTTTGTGCTTTTCCGTATTTTTTCGGGTGGTCATTTTCATGAAGGTGTTGCTTCCACTTCAGGACCTCTGTGAAACCCAGCAAAGTATTCTGGAGGTTGTCTCGCGTCACGAGGACTCCCAGTAACCTTAATGGAATCGGGGAGGGAATCTTCATGCTGGTAATTTAATTCACCACAACCCGACTGCGTGCTGCTCCGGTGGAACCATTAGTCAATATAAACATCCCGTAGTGTGGCAGTGGCTTGGGGTGCTTCCTCCATATTTTCTGCTTGCAGCAGCTCCTCCTGGATAAGCCTGATGTCCAATCCATTACAGAGCAGACGGGAGCTTCCTCCAGCCCCACCGCTGGGCTGGTTTGCATATCTTCTCTTTATCAGCCCAGGAGGATGATTTGTGGGCTGTGTGTTTGTTTTAGCCGGCCCTTCACCGGAGCTTAGGGTGCATGTTAGATTGATTTTCCCCAGATTCTCTGAGTCTATTCCTGAATTTGTCACCTTTGTTGCCAATACCATGACATTTACTTTTCCCCAAATAAACACACGCCGCGTACTGAACGACATTATCAAACAAAAAGTAACAGATAAAGTATCTGCTTGATGAGTTGCATTTCTTTAGCTGACCTCTGGGAGAATAGCAGGCAAACATAAAACACAAACTCTGATGTCCCTTTGTCTCTGAGGCTCAGTCTAAAAGGTCATTTTTCTTTTAACTATTTAGTTATTCATGCTTTATGTATACTAATACTGACCCTGGCAGAATCTCACTGGTAAGACTTCATAATAACGTTAATTCAAAAATAGATTTATAAGCATTTCGTAACTGATGAACTAATCATTAAATAAATATTAATAAACATTTGTAGATGATTAATAAGCCTGCTCAGCCTACCAGCCTATCCAGTGAACTGTATCAACTGGTAGACTGATCCATTCATCATAAATCTGTGAGGACAGTCCCACTTTTGATGTCACGAGAGGGTCAATTTTAAATTGCTTGTAATGGCACACCTGGTGGTGAAATAGGGCTCCTTAACCTTATAAATCAACAAATATATCTGAAATCTGTTTTCTTAATGATTAGTTCATCAAGTAAAGGCTGATAAATGACTTATGTCCGAACATTATTATAAATCGTTACCGACTCAAATCTGCTTTTGGTTTCAACAGAGATGCATATTTAACCATGTACAGTACTTTGACTCTAAAATATCTAAAACATAAATAAATGTAAAGCAGCTTTTTATTTCACAGAGATAATGTATAGGCTAGGCAGCTTGTGGCAGGCAGATTGATTGGCGGGTAAAATGTGCTTCGAGGGGGTTTATGAGTCACCATTGTGGCGTTTATAAGCGAGGGTGACATTACAGACTGCGTAATCCATTCTTTAGGTGTACGACGCACCACAGCCGGGGCTGACCTTCTCAAACGATGGAGGACAGCTTGAGATTTATGTCAAAGTTGAGGGCTTCTGTTGGGAGGCCTGATGGATGGATAATCCCCAGGTTTAAACTTGGCAAATATCGATCCCACACTACCCCTGTGTCAAGCTTCAAGACCCAAAAATGAGGGAAATGGATTACAGTGTTGAGATGAAAGATTTTTTTTATGAAAAAAAAAAAAAATATATATATATATATATATATATCAAAGATGATTGAGGAAGTGAAACACATATCACAACACCTCCTCACCGTTCATCCCAATAATGTTGTCTAACTGTGGTGGGTTTCCATCCTGTGGACTCTACTTGATCGTATTTTCAAAAAGTCTCTCATCTCTCCGGTCGGGCCGGCAGGGCAGTTATGAAGGGTCTTTCTAAAGTTGTATTCATGTCAGGTGTGATATGGAGGATGGCCGAGGCAGAGACACTATTTGACAGTGTCCATGTCAGTCTTTTTCAAAAATGTCAGCTGTAGACCACCAGTCTCCTCACCAGCATTCTCTTCATGCCACTGTTTTGTTTGGTGTGTTTCTGTTGACCTTGTATACAACATATGATATACATATAACTTTAATATCCTTTAACCATTGAGTAAGTAACTTGAAGGAGAAGCAAAGTACATACAATTATATTTATCATTCAAATTGAATTGCAAGAAATGAGGCCATGATGACTGTTTAGTCATCAATGTTTTTTCCATATTTGGGTTTAGATAATTGGAGGGTGTTTGTGTAATTGAGTAATGTGGATGGTATTGTGGATGCTTAAAAGCAATGCAGCACAAAATGTAACAGAATCTGCAGTGTTGTATTGTACTGATACCTCAAATGAATAGGATACCAACGAATATAACATGAAGCATTATCGTTAAGCCTTTCATACTTCAGATTGGGTCGTCCTCTGTGAGAGCCGCTTAATGAAGAGAGAGAGACGGATATAGAGACTAAATTACTCTTTAATAGCCATTTAATCCACATAAGTAGAAACTGTGACAATAGATGGTCCCTGGAAGCAATGAGAATGTCTGTCTATTTTTAAGGACCACGCGGGAATGTCTAAACTTGGCTTTTGGGTCTGCAGTTCCCGTCTACAGAGTCTCCATTCCTCTTACACCCCAAACATTACATGCCTGTTAGCAACCAGGCAACCATCATCCCGACAAAATTAAAAATACCATGGATGTAGAAACTGTTCCTTCAGAGACCCACATTTCAAGCCAAGTTGTGTTTGAATGAGAGGGGAGGAGATATGAGCATGCCACTTGAAACAGTCAGCGATAAAAGCCTTCACAATACATTACGTAATTACGTTACATCGTGACCTTTCAACCCACGCATTTCCTTCAACCTCTCAACCCTCCCACTTCCTTCTATTATTTAATTTAGTTCTTCTCTATTTCAAAGAATGCAGGTTAAACGATATCCTTCAAACACAAGGAATCATATATATATATATATATATATATATATATATATATATATATATATATATATATTTGTTTGCATTTGTATGCTTTATGATAGAGTGAGATAGACAGGAAGGTATGGAAGATAGAGGGGATGACATGCAGCAAACGACCAAGGGCATGTTTAACAAATTAAAATAAAATTGTAGACAGTTTAATCATATCATCAATTATATTAAAAAGATAAATTGTAAAGTAAGGGTACGCATTTTTTTATACTATTAGAATATAAATACTATTGTAATTATAATGATAATAGCCTACTGGTATCGAATCGATTCATTGGATAAGTTGAATACATTTTTGAATCTAAAATATTGTTATTCTGTTATTCTAATATACTAGTGAACATAGCCTCTGCCTGCTCATCAGACTTGCTCCATTAGCTTTCAATCTGCCAATCTATCTTTATAGAAGCATTAGGCTTGTTATGGTGCTACGGATTATCAATCTTACAGATCGAGGGTTACAGATAACGAAAATAAATTATGTAGTAAGAAAACCACATTGTTTGACCATAATTCATCAGAATAGGAATACATTTCATTATATTCATAGTTCTCTTTGTCGTATCATCATGTGTCAAAGTATCCCATTAGTTGTACGGTATTCAGGTGAGATGCAAATTAGATAGTGTGTGTGTGCGTGCGTGTGTGTGTGTGTGTGTGTGTGTGTGTGTGTGTGTGTGTGTGCGTGCGTGCGTCCGTGCGTGCGTGTGTGCGTGCGTGTGTGTGCAATCATGCAAACTAATAACATTTCAAGATGGAGGCGTCGAAGGCATGAAACCCTTGCTATCTCAACTCCATTTGCTTTGTTCTGATTGGCCGTCCTCTCCATCCGATGTGGCGGGTTAGCAATGGCCGTAAATCTTCCTCAGGTTCATACGAGTAAACAAAGATACAACCTCAACAATATATTGCCCTAATCATCTGTAAAATGATTTTTATTTCTTATTAAAAAGTCTAGTTAACATTTAGATGACTCATGGCTCATTTATGATGGTAATTATTATTATACAGATGCCTACCCTCCTCCCATTAACAAGGCTTTTACTAGCCCAAACTTGATTGGCTGCCAGTGTGATGGAGTTGAAGATGATTGGTTGTCTTCCAGATATTCTGACTGGATCTCTGACTAGATTGTTTGAAATTCCATTTATTTAGTATTTGTAATGGTATGAAGAATGTTTACTTTATTAGGGTAGGTAAAGAGAGAGCAGTCACTTGTGCTAAAATCAGACGGATATATCATCTCTGTTTGCAATAGGATTTATATTATTCAAGATGATGAAATCCTCTACAAACAAAACTTTTGGATCCAATCCATTCTCTCGTCAAACAAACAAACCAGAAGCCAACAAACAAACAAGCTTCTAAACATGTTCCCTGGCAGCAGGTGGTCGCGAGCGTCTGAAACTCTCGGTACTGCCTTGCTCAGCGGTGCTGCAACACTGGGGAGAAGAGTGTTTCATGGGCAGTCATGCAGACAGCGTGAAGACACTAGCATAGCTGCATAATTCAGCAGCGTAACTGCGGGCGCGTGCGGGCAGAACACCCTTTGATCATCACTTCATCAGCGGCGGCGCTGCCTCTCATATTTTCACATGGAACCGGCATAAAACAACACAATAAAAACAGCTGAATATAGACAAGTGATGGAGGAATCTCAATTCATATTGCTGTTCATCCATAGGAGCGTCCAACACTGATCTGCAATGTGAAGGAGTGCATGATATTACTTGCCTTTTTACGGTGGAGGTTAGGATTGTTTGATCTGCACTGGAAGTATTTATTGTTCTTATAAGTATGTTGTAGTAATTTTTATTTACAATATTGGTGTGGTCATATTTATTTTATATAGTTAGAATATTTAAAATGAGTTTTTCTCACACCTGCAGCCAGGGTTTGGTTCCAGCCTAGATCATCTGGCAAACATACAAATCAACACCATATAAACAAACACAACCTAGCAGCTCTTGGCACATCCAGCACGATACACAAACACATTTAACCCAGGGTACAACCAACAACCACAACAAACGCTGTGCAAAACTACACACAGACAAAACAACACACTAACAACCCAGCATCGCTTGGCATCGATCGGTCAAATCCATTGTTATGACAAAAAAACGGCTCAAAATATCACAAAACTGAAAATGAAATGACACATTACTGTAGATATAATGACACAACACTATAAATAAAAGGGGCAGCTGGGACATTTAAACCACAGATGTGATAGAAATGCCATGATGCAAATTAATGTACTTTGCCTGTGATACCAACACAGGGCCATATTCCCAGTTTGAAACAGTTCTGCTACAAAATGGAGATCCACAACATGTCACAGCACTAAAAGCGCTTTCCTGACATTTTGAAATGGTAGTCCAACGCCGGAATTGATTCTAACTGTATGAAAAACGCATGTTTTGTTTGGCATTTTGTTTGCCATTTTCTCCAGTGACTTTTAACTTTAAAAGTTACATATTTTAGTTTTGTTAGAGTGGTTAACTGTTTCACTTCAATTAGTGAACCACCTTAAGTTATATTATTGTGAGTTATGTGGTCAGAGAAGCATACAATATGACACAACCAAAACATAAAGGTGAGGTTTGAGGTGTAATACATTATTTTTCAACAATAATGCTTTCAATTTATCAAGAAGAATTATCAGCATTATTGGTGAACAATATTCAATTTCTAGTGAGGAATTTCTAGTTTTCTTGAAGAAAATTAGTGACTTTTCTCGTTTTCTCAATGGTCTAATAGAAGACAAAATATTAAGCATGGTGCCAAAGTGTTTTTGTGCTGGCTCAGCCAGCAGCGTGACTGGGTTGGAGATGTGGTTCAGTTGTCCCAAAGCTCTACTCTTCTGTAAACCTTGCTCCCCGCTTGGCCTTGGCCTCATTCTAGATGACAAAACTAAAAACATGAGACCATTTACTCTGGTCAAATCCTATGATGCTCTGAAGACCAACCAGGGCAACAAAAACTCTACGTATTGATGTCAAAGAAAATAAAAGGATGTGCTTAAAGTGTTTGGTTATTATTTAGCAAGCCGAAGCCAACCCAGCAACGATTAGCAAACGCTTCCTTTTTTGCGAGTGGAAAATCTGTTGGCTTTGATATGAACAAATAAGCAAATATAGAAGCTGTCCAAGCAGTTCTGTACATCTATTAGCCGATGCTAATATATTTCACACACGCTCGAGGCTCTCGGCAGAAGGCCATCGATGCTGTTGTCTTCTTAATTTGCTTCTCTAAGATGAGTTGTGTTCGTATTCACAGTGGAGGAAAGCCTCAAACATGCAGGCGAGGGTAAATAAATACATAGAAACTTCCATAAAAGGCCTTGACAGGGTATTACACTGCCACATGCTTGCTCAAGAGAACAGTAATCCATTATTTACAGCCTGTGTTGAACTTGAAACGAGTTGCAGTAAAAGGAATGTCACCTGTTAGGAGATTTAAAGACAAGATTGAAAGAGGTAGGACTTCAGGCTCGGAACAAACCATAATGTGTTCACATGCAGACCCACTAAGCAGCTGTTTGCCTGGACTGTTAGTTTACTTCTTTTTTATGGACAACAACAACTTGAAGACTGGATGTTTCTCTCCTGAAAGTACTTGAATCTGATGGTTAAGTCTGTAAACTTTATTCGCTTTACTGACGTAATAAATGGTTTCTGATTTGTCTCTCATTATGTGTATCTTGAGTGTGGGATTTCATCATATCTTCTTCATATCATCTTCATATCTACTACTAAACTACTATTACTACTCCAATACCACTATTACTACTACACTACTACTACTACTACTACTACTACTATGTCAGATGAAAGTAAAACTGCTTTGCTTTGTCTCAGAAATCAGGAAACGAAATAATGTAAACTTAATTGTTTCAACGTGAGTGCGAATGTGGGGTGGATTATCAGAATATCAGAGGTTGAATGCAATATTCACTGTCAAGGGTACTCCTTCCAAAAATGTACTGAAAAGTATATATCTTTAGGGGCAATTTTGGCTCATTTCCACGGCGACGTTTCCAAATGCTGGGAAATAACAAATATTTTCTATGTTGCATGACACACCAATTTTCAATGAAAAAAAATATTGGATTTTCTTTGAAAATACTGAGTAAAATAAAAAAGTTATCCGATCCCTCCTGTCAATTTCTGCCCCTGGGGTACATTGACATGAATTATGATGCATTATATTAGTAAGCCAGAGTTTGGGCATAATGAGATTGACTTGACTTTTGAGTGACACTAGCTATCTATCTATCTATCTATCTATCTACTTATCTATCTATATATCTTTATACATATCTATATAGATATATTGATGTGTAAAGCTCATAATTAATATTTTATTCCATTTAAGTAGATAAAATTTGTAATCTTAATTGATTTCTGTAGGTTGGGTAATGTCCTAATGTAAGGATCAAAGTCCTTACAGAGAACCCTAAAATTGTTTCCTCTTCCAAAAAAACGGTTCCTCCGGAAGTGGACATGCATGATGTTGTTATTTACTCACAGCAGTTCATGACCTGGGAGTGCACTTTGATGATGCATGGAAACTTGACTTCAGGAGCTCAGGCTGGTTTGGAGAGAGTAAGTACGAATCGATGGGACTGAAAGTGGAGTAGAGTGCATATGCTGGCCGTGGCTCGGAGGTCAGTGTGATGATGGAAAGACAAATGAATACCAACGAGGTTATCACATTGGGATTTTTAAATTAAACCAAGGGACTCATGCTGGGACGGTGACCCACCTGTGGTCCAACAGATCGGGTGTACATACAGCTGCTCCTGCTCAGTCCGGTGCAGCGCTGTGATGTGTAATGAGTTGTATGGCTGCAGTGCCCAAGATACTGCATCTTCTCTGATTATTCAGGCCGAACCGCGGCTTGGCCCCTAAATGGTGTTGTAATACATTAGTAATGTGCTGTGGCTTGTTATACAGCCAGAGTAGTTGTGCGCTAAACACAAGCTTTAAATGAGGATGGAGTTGGCAGGGGAGGAGGAGACGGAAGACTGACCTCGGTAGGCCCTGAGGTGCGTGTTTGTCTACTAGGTCAGGATAGGGTTAATCGTACCTTAGTCGTACCTTCCAAAACTGTACCTGAATCTATTGAGTCACTTTGGTAAAAAAACATTGGCTAAATAACTAAATACGCAAAGAACAAAATCCTTTCCCCCAAATCCTTTTTGTTTGTTATTGAGTTCTGATGAATTAAAAAGTTGTTTTAAAAATAGAAGAAATTGGATAAAAATTACATGAACAGAAAAAGGCAAAAAACAGAGGGATAGAGTCAGGGTCTCAGTGTGACTCAAAGAGGATATGACATCATTCATCAATGGGAGAATAGTGAAGGAAAAAACAAAGGTCTCAAATAGATGGGTTTCTATATCTTTGTCTCCATGTGTGTATGTGTTTGTTTATGTGTGTGTCTCCATCAGTGTTGGGGTTGTCTTTTTGCATGCGTTTATGAGTTGTCATGACATTATTTTTTAGCTGGTTTACATCAGAAAGTAGTTTGCTTAACAACATCAGCAGGTTAGTTTGTGTACATCAGAAGGTATTTAGCTGGTTAGATTAGATTAGATTTATATAAGCAGGTTAGTAGGTTTCAATCAGAAGGTTAGCTGGTTTACATCACAAGGAGCTTTAGCTGGTTTACATCACAAAGTGTTTAGATGGTTTTACATCACAAGGTGTTTAGCTGGTTTACCTCACAAGGAGTTTAAGCTGGTTTAGATCATAGGGTGTTTTAGCCTGTTTACATCACAAGGAGTTTTAGCTGGTTTACTTCACAAGGTATTTAGCTGGTTTACATCACAAGGTATTTAGCTGGCTTAAATCACAAGGTGTTATTGCTAGTTTACATCACAAAGTGTTTAGTTTGGCTGGTTATAGAAGCCAGTAATTGTAGGGGACTCGTATTGTCTTACCAGAGAGCCACAACATATCGATCTGTCACCTGAAACCAGTGTTGCATAGAAACCACAAGCCATTCAAATGGCATTGATGTGTCAGGTTAGATCTTCAACCTTGGATTACCTGCAAATTTCTACTCTTTCTGTCTCTCTCTCAACACAACTTGGCAAAAGCCTACGCTACAAATAATACCAAACACACATACACACATTGTGTATATATATATATATATATATATATATATATATATATATATATATATATATATATATGTATCTTGCTCTAATCATCAACTCTATCTGTATATATATATATATATATATATAGACTGACAGATATATGAATAGCTGAATGAAGTCCTAGATAAGGACAGATATATAGAGAGATGGTGAGTGTCTATGCGTGTGTCTATGGTTGTGTGTCTATCTATGGGTGTGGGAGGGGGTATATGTGTGTGTGTGTGTGGGCAGCTTAGTATAAGACCTAATAATAATTAATTGTGTGGACTCTCAGTCACACCTGTCTCCCGAAGCTGGAGCCCTGCTGGCTCTTGAGCCTTGTTTCTGTGTGTGTGTGTGTGTGTGTGTGTGTGTGTGTGTGCGTGTGTGCTTGTGTGCGTGTGTGCGTGTGCGCGTGTGCGCGTGCATCTGTTTCTATATGTGTGTGTTTATGTTTCTGTGTGTTATCACAGTCGGTGTGTGCGTGTTTGTGTGGTGTGTGTTCTATTCATGAGTATGTTTTTCTCATTATGCATGTGATTTTTATTGTGTCATTGTCTGTGTGTTTGTGCATGTGTGTCAAGCGTAGTGTTTGTTTGTGTGTGTGTGTGTCCTCCAAACTGTGTTAGTGTGTGTTTCTCTTTGTCCGGATTGTGTGTGTTTCTTTATGTGTGTCACTATATGTTTGTATTCTTGCAGCTGTGAGTGTGTGTGCATGAGTGTGTATTTGTGAGTGTGTTGGCCGCCAGCCTCTCAGAGGAAATGAAGACTAATGTTACTGCCTTTGGCTCAGTGATGAGTCCTAGTGATGCCAGTGGTGTTCCAACCTCATCACACACACACACACACACACACACACACACACACACACACACACACACACACACACACACACACACACACACACACACACACACACACACACACACACACACACAAACAAACAAAGACACACAAACATACACACACAAACATACACACACACAAACACACAAAGTTGTGAGCTTGCACACAGCTGTGAGAACACACACACACATATACAAACACACCCACACATACGTAAACATGAACTAACACATCCGCACGCACACACACACATCGAGTTATAAGTTCACACACAGCTTTGAGAACAAACACACATACCCACTAACAGATACATACACACTTTGTGAGGTCAGTTGTGAGGTCACACACACACACTCTGAGTTGTGAGGTCACACACAGCTGTGAGAATACATACGCACACACACACGCACACACACACACACACACACACACACACACACACACACACACACACACACACACAGATACGTACAGCTGTGAGCAGACACACACACCCAACAGTTATCTAACTTGGTATCAAATACTGTTAAATAATAAAGATAAAGTCAGGATTCCAGTCAAACAGTATTTAAAAGTTTTTCACCATATTTTTTACATTGAACTCACTCTTTGTACCCCTGCACTAAGAAAGGAACCACCAAGGGTTTCTGTCCCTTAAAGGCAGCCTGCCATCTCTAAACTGCTTAATTTGCCCAACAAGCGCATGTATCAGAAATGTATTGTGCCAGTGTCCCTCTGATAATCATGTAAGAACTTAATATTTTGTAGGTACTTCAAGTTTTGCTTCCTCTCTGAAAGACGTTTTTACCTTACCAAGTCCTACAAAAAAAATTGTTCCTTTGTTAAATACATGAGAACAATGGCACCGTAATATCTGTGTGTGGCCCGTAATGACAAAGTAACCTTGTTGTGTCGTAGAAGGACTTTAGAGTGGAACATCCTTTAAAAAGATTTTTAAAAATAAAGAAAGGGGAAAAGCATACAAAAATATTAAGGAATGAATCAACAACACTATAGGCAGATTGAGCAGGTAATGCTTGTTATCCAGTTGAGGGATTAACATATGATCATCCTGTTCACATACATTAACCAGGTAACAGAAGTAGTTTAAAGAAGGTGAGCTAAATGGAATGATTGAAATTGACGAGAGCTACGGTAAAGTTAGAGCATAGCATTAACCATGATAAATTTACCTAAAGTAGGGACTGATGAAACAATCAATGGTTCAATAGGATTGCCTCCAATCCACTCTAACGTCGGTGTTTCCATAGCTCAAAACTTCACCCCCTGGATCTTCCCCTGTGGATCGTCTCAGGTACAATGAATAAGTCTTAACCTCTGTCTAGGGGGACAAACTGAGAAGAGACTTGGAATATTAGTGTCGTAAATAAATTTGCTTTAAATTGATAAAATAATGAGATACATTTAGAGAGAAGGGAAAGGGCAAGATGTGATCCTCGCTGGTCGGGTTAAAGTTCAATGAAACATTCAGGGGTCCTGGGTGACACAACAAGTCATTTGTCAAGGTTAATCTGGGACTAATTCATTAAATGCAAGGTCTTCCCTCATTGACCAACACGAGAACAGAAGCTTGTTGTTGTAAAAGATATTCCTAATTCGACACCTTCCTTTACAAACTATTATGTAACACTTTTCATGTTCTATGGATACTTAATTTGTTATTGTCTTGAATAATATTTTTACACCTAAGCTATTTCTCATGTTCTTGAGTAAGTGTTCTTTAGACACTAATAATTAACATCTTACATGTGACAGATGTAAATGTGAGCCGGAGTGAAAATACATTTTTCAAGCTTCAGAATTAAAAATTCTCACTACATAAACTCTGACATTATTCAGCTGGGGAAGAAAAGCAACAGGGTCAATTGCATTCTTCCAGTTAGAAGAAAACGATTAACATGGAATAACATTAAATCATTTGAATTTAGAGTGAAAGAGGTTTATTCTTGGCTCTTAAATAATGTTTGGCTAAAATATTCAGAGACCAAAAGCTTAATTAAGTTTAATCAATCTTAATTGAGACGAGACTCTTCCTTTTAACATCAACCGATAAGCTTTTGTGTAAACTAGGTGCTGTGAACGTGATTGAGTCACAGATACGTAGAGGAGGATATTAAACCAAATTTGACTGAGATCCAAGTCACCACACATCTAGGATCGTTATGTTATATTCTTTGAAGTTAGCCCCTCAGATCAAGCTCCGACTGTACACTCCGCCAACAAGACAAAAGAGAAGGAGATACCAAACCACACTTCAGTGAACGTATGATTCGGTACCTCGTGTTGTGGTGAGTTAAGTTAGGAAGAATGAAAGGATTCAAGTGTCCTGTTTATCTATTTTTCTACTCTATTTTTCTTTTTTTCTACTATACTTTGATACCTCAATATGTCAAACCTCAAAAAAGCTAAATACATGTAAACCAAACAATATCAGACATGGCAAACAATTGGTAAAGATTTTGTCCTTGCTTTTGCCAAAAAATAAATGATTGACTGCACCTTCAAAGTAAGTTTCACTTGTGAGTGAGTTTAGGTATCACTGAATAAGTGGAACACCTCCATATCGAGGTAAACAACTGCCGCGAGATGCGAGAGATGCATAGATTCACCACCTGGATTAAGCAGCCTGCAAGCTGTGTTGGAGAAAGTGTTGATGTGGATGTCTGGTCACAAGGCTTCTACTTGTTTTTTGTCCTACCTGACAACCTGAACACTATAGAAAGAGACACAGACTCACTAAACAAAATCTGTGTGTGTGTTCTTTCACCGCATGTGTTCTGAATAAAATACTGCCACCCAAAAAAATGTGTATCCTTGGGTGAAAGAAAAAAAAAAACTTGACTCTTTGGTTTAATGTCAAATAAATAAAAGCGTGTTCCTTGTTTGTGGGTAAAACCTTGGCGCTGTAGGCCACAGCATGCTGTGTTGGTTTCCTGGTCACGCGCACTTGCAGGATGTCGGTGACAAGGCTGATTGATAAACGACTGTTTTGTCCAACCAATGTCTTCTCCTCATGCCTTCCTGAGCCGAATTGAATTTCAGGCTCGAGATGTCAGCATTAGCAGCAGAATCCTTCTCCGGGAAAATTTCGCTGTCGGAACAGAAGGACATTGCCACTGTGTTTGTATTCATCATCCCTTCTCAACCTTAACAACAATCCCCTGCTTTCACTACATTCCCTTAATCACCAGCAGTATACTTCTTACTGAAGGCAGACTAGGTTTTCTATGAACCTTGTAGAGAGTAAAATTAAAATAATATAAATAATATATTATACATATAATCATCACAATTTTTGTTTTGCGGGTACTGCTTTAAAAAAATGAGAGAAAGCGCAGGTGGATTCAACCAGGGCTTATTTTCATGTATTTCCAGGGGTTCATTTATTCTTAAGATGTTACAAAATAATAAAAGTTTGTGTTGTTGTTGTTGTCACGATGGTTCTTTCAAGATCAACTTTTTAGCCAGAGTTGAGTCACTTGAATTAAAATACTGAATTTATAGGGGAAGATGGAGGGATTAGCTGCTGTATACCAGCTCAAGCCTCTCTGACAGTAAGCGCTTTAGAGATTTTGCAGCGTTGATCATTTTCCAAGTTTAGAGCAAAGTGCCGCTCTGGTCTCCCGGGCTTCACTCCTCCTCCCATGTGGCTCAAGGAATATTCATATACTTTATTAGAAACTCTCATTCCAAACATTTCCACCACTGCCAATGTGCCTTTCCTGCATAATCAAATAGAGAATATCATCATGTTCCTCGTCTTCACACATTTCTTCCACTACTAATGACACAAAAAAAGCTTTCCTAACAAAGACCAGAGCTGCTGTTCAAAACCAGGACAGACACCATCGCCATTATTCTTAGGGGTTAATGTTTGACTCCCCAAAAGTCCCTGCGTTGTAGCTGATAAATGGGTTTGTAGCTGGGTGATGTATCACAAGCTTACCGGTGTGCTATCTGCCTGGAGGAGAGGAGGGTCTGCTGAATTATTAAAACCAACGTAACCCTGATCTCAACGTCCGGGGGATAAGGATAACCCAGAAACACACATGTACCCCAACGTAGAGGACCCTCTTCGTTTTTTACTATCTGTTGAGCATTTTACAGGTTCCTTATCCAGGCTCCTCACAAAAATAATTTATGAATGCACTTTTACCATATGCTCATAAATGCACAAATATGCTTCGGCCTAAAAATACTAATCTAGGATGAAAAGACCAAAAGGTTGTTTCCTCCTATGTATATATATATATATATATATATATATATATATATATATATATATATAAATATAAAATGTGGCCAAATACCATATGCTTAGAAATAAGATACTAATAAGCTAATTGAATCTGAATGTGGCGCTATTTTGAGACGTGGTTATGATCCTCAAGCCCTCAGCATCAGTTATTAAAATAATAATTTGTCATCCATCTTCACTGCACATTCAACACTCATCAAGTACATATAAGAGATAGGAGACATTCCTTCTACATACAAATGTTTGAGTCATGGTCTTCTAAAACACATAATAGCTAGCCTTAACATTTCATTATCACATGTCTCTAAAGCCTGGGCATCCACCCGTACACTAAAGGAAATAGAAATTAGGAAAGTAGTTAAAGATGAGAACGCAGTGATAAGCGTGGGAATATAAAGCTAAAACTATTCATTTTTATTGTCACGAATGGCCGAGGGGAAAAGCTTTGCTGCTGCCAGAGTAGCAGAGCTGTTTGTTAATGATATTCCTCAGTCATTACCATAGATCAACAATTACAGTGTTTAGCCAATACTTAACAACACTATTATAGGCCTAGTGGAACCTGGATCCCAGGAGTATGTCTGGGAACGATTGCTTTGAATGTGCGGATAGTGACAAAAGAGAGGGAGGGACTCCCGGGGGAGGGATATGTGTTTCCATTACGTTATGGATATTGCTTTGTCAAATTATTCATAAAAAAACTTGGCTGTTCTTCTTCTCGCTCCAGGGAATGTTAACGGACGTATACAGCGCACATGAGGTAGTAGACCTGAAATGGCATTTCCACAGTATAGGAAGGATCAGATGTGACCAAATGCTAGCTGATTATACTCAGCCTCTGCTTCGTGAACCAGTGAGAGTGTGTCTAGGATCCACCGTAGATAACAATGTCTAAAAAGGGTGCAGTAGAGGAACCTGACCTCAGATCACATGGTTTCCCTGCTACACCAGAACACCCTACAGCTTCTCCTCTCCGTTCAAATCCATTTTCCCAAGCTTCCGGGGCCTCGGCTTCGGCGGCTGGGGGTAAGAGCTCTGACCCTTGATCCCCTTGTGTCATGGAACCCCTGCTCATATCCTCGTAACCCTCCACCCCAGCTGTTGCAGTCAAGGTCAAATGTTGTGCTCCGGGGGGCGGAGTGCGCTTCTGGGCTGGATTTCCTCTCTGACCTCACAGGACCGCAACACCCGCACTGTACCGACAGCGACCTTACTGTTCCGACAGCGTTATATTGTATTTTAACCCACATGGAGTACAGTATACATTATAGTTTGGATTGTATATTGTCAACTGAAACTTTACCAGTTTGGTTTGTACAGTACAAAGATCGAGAGAGTGACAGAGAGAGAGGGAGAGAGATGGATATATGTCTTCCACTGCAATGTCCTTCACATCATCAGTCTGAATCTTACAATACTAAACTGTTTACAACTGAACTGATCTTTCAGACTAACCCATTTCTGTTACATCCTACATTTGAATTAAAAAACAATTTCTGATGTTAAATAATTACACAAGAAAAAGTGATAAGTTTAGCATCCTCTTTGGAGCTCCTCCAAGTTAGGTCACATGACAAAAATGTCATAAATGCAAACAAAAGCCGCTCATTATATTTAACTGCGTCTCCACACACCCTTTGTTCAGTCACTGTGAAATGTGGATCTCTTTGTTTTCTGTGTGTTGTTAAAAAAACATCAAAAGGTTTTTTAATCATATCTTGTTCTCATTACATCTCTGAGAGCACACCAACACACAAGGCAGAACCTCCTCGAATGAAACTAATCCACGCTTTCATGTTTCGAGATTTCGCTTGAGCTGAAAAAAATAATCAACATCGGGTCCACTCCTAAAGTAGTTTAAGAAGTAGTGAAATACTCCAATAAAAACAACATAATAAACATTTTGCATACATTAACATCTAGTTATTTAGCAGATGCTTTTATCCAAAGCGACATATTTACAGATGCGTCACATGCGTCCTGATTATGCCAGGATTGGAAATAGCCGTGTGAGTGTGAATCAAAACAAAATTCCACTGAGCCATGTATTGCTTTTTGATCAAATAGTTAACATTTCAAACATTTAATCAACCAGCTGCTACCCAAAGGGTTGCGGCCCAATTCATTGTCACGCCTCAAGAGCTCTCAGCTCCTTCTGCAATTATGTGTCTCTTTGTTTAGGGACATCGTCCCTTCATTTTGCCCTGCCCCTTTTTGATTGACAAGTCTTAGCTCAAATAAAAATGCATGTATTGGTTTTCCATTACATCCTCTTTGGAACGCCAATAAGGAGGGTCAAGTTCAGGCAAAGCGAGGTATTGAAGATAATGAGTTTGTGATGAACTCCAGTCAGAGAGTAGACTCAGACAAAGGGAACCTTTATGGAGCAGATTGGCATCAATGCAGATTAATATTCGCCATAATGTATGCATGAAGAATGAAGAATGAATGCATGGTTTATGTTAAACACGATAAGAAAATATACAAATAGTCATTCCCTTTTTCAAATGCTAAACACACCAGGCATCTGTTCTCTAGCAATATCACATAATGTTGCTAGATCACATATACAAATAAATGGGTAAAACTAGAGCTTAACTAGCATTCCACAAATAAACACGGTGCAAAATAACACAACTGCCACAGCGGCACGACAGAGTGACGCAATCTTAATGCAAAATGCCGTCTTCACAATGAGAAGACTTATAGACCACACGCTGGCTGGCGCTCGCGCCACAGGGTAAATTAAAGGTTGGAATCAAATTAGCACACAGTGACAGAAACCCAGCTCAAAAACACACATAGGTCAAGGCCACTATATCTAACACCATACAGACTACTCATGACATTTATACGAACAACTGGTAGAATATGCTCTTTACTAATAGGCTACTGCCTTCTTGACCGTATTCAATGTAATTGAGGGAAATGCAGCCGCGGTCCAACAAGTTATTACGTAACATTTCCCTCGCTAGAAATAATCATAATAATGACAAACAGGGATTAACAAAAGGAGGGAGGATGATAGTTGACACCAGACATGTGACTCAAGTCATTGGTCCAAGTCTCCAGTAAAACATTTCTTGGGCAGTTCAAGTCAGGTCAAGTACCAGACTTTGTCAAGTCAAGTCAAGTCTTAAGTTTGTAAAGGCAAGTACCAAGTCAAAGCACTTTTTTAATGTTAGTTAGTTAATGTTAATGTTAAATGAGTTAATGTTAAATGAAGCAGTTAATGTTAAATGAAGCAACATTTTAAAATGCAATCACCATTTAAATGTCAGAGATTGAGAATGAAAATTTGGGTATGTCATCAAATCATGACAGTGGCAGTCCCAGTGTCGCATACCGGTTAAAGTTACACAGATGTTGTATATTTCACATGGAATATTTAAAACATAAAATTAACACAGACAAGTCGATCAAGTCATCATGTGCCAAGTCAAGTCACAAGCCTTTAACGTCAAAGTACAAGGTTCTCTCAAGCCTTTCATTTTCTGTCAAGTCAAGTCGCAAGTCAATCAAAACAGTGGCTTGAGTCAATTTAGATCCAAGTAAAAATGACTTCTCTGGTTTACACTAGGATATTGATGAAGGAGTCCCCCCCTCTGCTGATATTCAGAAGAGACGAGACGTTGATCAAATATTAAAATATCGCTGAGCCAACAGAAAAGTGCTGCTCCAGAAACATCTGGCCTACTTCCCATATGTGTCCGGGGAGAGAATGTTTGGAAGGACATGAGAAACGATATGTTTAGCAAACAGGCTTTCCTTCTGATCTGTCCGGCCTCGCTTTGCTTTCTCTCTTCTCTCGTCAGCCATTCTTAATGTTCCTAGAATCTTTCATCTTATTTATAGTTGCATTTATTTAGTTATTCTATGTATCTTTTGTATTCTGTATTATCTGTTATTTATTGATTTGACTATATATTTATATTTGATTTCTTATTTCATTAATTCACTTTATTGTTTAGGCTGGAATTTAGAGACTAGACTGAGACGCAAAACCTGATGACGCTCCTCCCCGCCAATGATGTGTTGATTTATGCGTAGATCGGTTTATATCTGCATTACAAAGAGATTGTCTTTTAATGCACTTTGTAACTGCAGCTTCTAAGAGGTGCTAAACATTCTTTTTTATTTAAATTTGATGACACATTCCCCAGGGATTTTACAAAACCCTAGTTTACGGCCTGACAAATACGCAGCAAACATTTTAGACTTTATAACTATATAATAAAAAGTGTCTCAAGAGAGCACCACTGTAAAGAGTGTGTTTTAAATTAAATTTGAGAATGCAACCCAAGACGCTAGTTAACTAGTTATTAAGTCTAAAATAATTATATGACGCGCATCGTTTTTTTTTTAAAAAAGCTGCAATGTCATTTCCATCAATAGTAAATATTATTAATGTATATTGCATATGGATATGTTAAATACGTTTTTACTGTACCAAAGTAGTGAATGGGTTGGTAGATGTTTACATTGATGTGGAATGTCAACACTCAGCCAGGCATTGCATATTCAGCACATTTAATGAGCCGTGTCGGCAGCACAGTACACACCCTGTGTAAATACACCGTGTGAACACACACACACATACACACATACACACACTGTTTACACAGAGATGCATGATCATGTAAAAGAGATGCAAGGATGCTAAATTAAAGTGTATGCATGGAATAGTTCACACACACACACACACACACACACACACACACACACACACACACACACTTGGGTTGGAAAGCTCACAACCAGTTTGGCCTGTTGATAGGACGAAGTGGCATAGTATACAATGAATCGGCTGTCTATTCCCTAAATATCCTTAAATACACATATACCACTGTGTTTGTGTGTTATTCAAGTATTTTATTCATTGAGCAAAGTGCTGTTTACCGGAGAACCACAGCCAGTGAAAAATATCTATATTTATCTGATCTGTGGTGAATAACAGCTTCTAAGCCCATTTGGACGCTGAGTACCCTAGCATACTGAAACCCTAAGCACATTTAGATGGAGAGTACCCTAGCGTAATAAGACCTGTAGCACAATTAGAGGCTGAGTACCCAAGTATACTAAGACCCAAAGATACCTATCACACTAAGAAGCCAAATACCCCAATACACAAAGAGTACCCTTAAACTTTACAAACCGCAAGTTTGATGAGTTCCCAATTTGTTAAATTCCCTAAGGAGCACCTAAAGAAACATTATACAGTATGGACCCTAACACAGTCCACAGAGTAGGAGGGAACATTTTAAATATCCTAACATGCTAAATAGCCCACAACACTAAATACATTAACATACTCTCTGTACTAACAACTTCACCACCTCCATCACCCTCACTTCCATCATCACCACTTCCATAATGACCACCTCCATCTCTCTTTCATTATCACCACCACCACCTCCTTCAACATACCATCGCCACGGCACCACCACCATTTTCTCCTCACCAACTATTTCCCTTATGGAAGTTCATCCCAGCTGACACAAAGTCTCCTCTGGCTAGAGATGTGTGGGTGGTTTGCTGTGTGCCGATTGGTTCTTCCGGATCTCGTAGCGCGAGCGGCGATCAAGCGTGTGTGTTTGCAGACGAGGACCTCCCCCGTCACACGGAGATACCAACACCACCCCGAGTGGGTGTAGCGCCTGCAGCAGACAATCAGCTGAGGGACTATTAACGGCCCTCGTTCTGCTCAAGAAACATTTAGTAGTAGATGAAACAACGCCGTGAGGTGTGGACGCAAAGCAGTGGAAGCGCTTGGTGTTTATGAAGCGTATTAATGGAGAGTATTAACCGAGGAACTCAAATAAAGGATGTATCTTCGAAGCTGAGCTCCTGGGGCACGGTTCAATCTGTTTTTTTTGATACCTATTTCAGGTCTCAGGAATAAAAAGATAAACTATATACGACTGTTTGTGTATAGCACACTTGTAGCTAAAGGTGAGTTGTGGTTGATTTAGAATTTTTTACACTATTGCGTATTGTTATGTTTTCTCTGTTTTACTTTCCTGAACTTCTCCAAACAACGTTCCCCCATTGTAAAAACACTGGACTGTAAAATGGAAAGATATCAAATACAGAAACAGAAAAACTGGTTGGTTTATAGATTGTATTAGAGTGGGTTGAACTGGATTAGGTTAGAGAAAAAGTCAAACTCTGTGAGAATAAAAAAGATTGTTGTAAGATATTAGATTAAAAATTTGACAAGATTAGTTTAGGATGGATGAAGATGGATATATAAGGTTGAATGATGTAACTAAATTATTTTATAACAGAATATAATCAATAAGGTTTGGATACATTCAGTTATTAGAATTCTAATAGACTAGATTAGGTGAGAATTTATTCAGTTATTCGAAGCAGATAGATTATATTCAAATAGATGAGATTAGGTTATTCAATTCAAATAGATTATATTTATAATGACTAGATTAGGTGATAATATATTATGTTATCAGATTCAGATAGATTATATCGATAAAGACTAGACTAGGTTAGAATAGGTTATTCAGATTGATTATATTTAAATAGACTACATCAGAGTTGACTAGATTATTTTACAAGATATTTTATGAAGAGAAACTTCTTTTTAGGACACGTCGGCCAGCGAAATATTTGATTTTATGTTAGAGCATGATCATGGGAAAGTACAGGCAGCAAAGTTACCAATGATACATTCAGTGAGACAATGGGTGAACAAGATTCTTATAGGGAAACGTTTGCATTGTGGGTAGGGAATACACAGGTAAGTGAGAGTGACCATAGTGGAGAGTTTAGGATGGCGGGAGAAGCCAATTTAACTGCAATACACTATGGGGAAGTAGACAAATCTGCAAGGCTGCAAGCAAGGCTGCAAGAAGGTTAAAGGAATCTACATAACAAAGAAGTCAGTCGATTGGCCTGGCCTTAGTATCAGACAAAGTGGCTCCAGTGGGAATGCAAATATGAACTTTCATAACCTCTCTAAGAAGGGATATATCTTAAGATACAGGGAGAATGTATACAGTTCCTTTTAATGTGAATAGTAATTATATAAACAAGGTTAATATAATTTGTATATGATTGTATATTATAGTTATGATTGATATTTCCATGACACTATTCAATAAAAAAATATACTACAATAGAGTATATTATATAAAAATATATTAATATCAATTATAATAAATCAGGCAAGATAACAGATTACTTTCAACCGTATTGTCATTTCACAGGGCAGGTGCTGTCATTGCACTACTAGTGTAAAGCAGAAGTATTTCTGGTTATTTTTAATCAGTTAGACTTATCCCTGACCCATTGTGTCATGAAGTTCCCTCGTAAGCATCTGTTCTCCTACACTGGCTTCCTTCTTTCACCTGCACTACATCAGCACAAATAGGTATCCTTTGTTCTGTTCATCGCTAGGTACATCCAGAGAACGATTTACATGATATGTTGAACATCTGTCACCCATAACAGCACAACAGATTGTGTGTGTGACGTGCTGTGAAGATATGCTCGGAGCTGTTTGTCTAAAGAGTGTAATGTGTGCAATCAGAAACGCTCGCTTTCAGCGAAATGAGGGAAATACAACAAGCCCTGCATCTGTTACAACACAGAGTGAACGACAATCACAACAATGAATGTAATTTATGCATCTGACACCCTGCACCTCAAATCTACAAATATGTGCCACCAGAGCCTGAACCAGCTGCGAAACGAACCGGGTAGCCGAAAAGGGTTCTGAAATGGATCTAGTGACTGAGTGGTCTCGGAGGTGGGGGGGATAGGGCCATAGTTGGGATGTGGGCGCGGCCTTTGTGGTCGTGGGGCTCGAAAGGAGGCATTGTACAAATCATTCGTGGTCTTGGTCAGGGCGTGGTCTTGGTCAGGGCGTGGTCTTGGTCAGGGCGTGGTCTTGGTCAGGGCGTGGTCTTGGTCAGGGTGTGGTCTTGCTCAGGGCGTGGTCTGCAAGCGAGTGTGGTCTGAAAGCAAGCGTGGTCTGAAAGCGAGCGTGGTCTAAGCTCGGCTAACAATTCTCTCCTCCTTGCTCTCCTCCAATATCTGGCAGCAATCTGTGCTGCCGGTGTTGGTGACAACAACCGCTCACCTTCAGAACTACCCCCCCCCCCCCCACCCTTCTCCTATCCCTCCCCTACCCCCACCACCTCCACCGTCCTCACCTCCGCCGTCCCCCCGGGGGCGGTGTCTGATGAATGCGGTGGCCGGGGAAGCAGTGGCGATCTCAGAGGTCATTCTAATGTGCGGCGCATTCATCACGCCGGCACACTCCTCCTGGAAGAGATTGGAAAAGAGGGAGAGGGTGGACGAACACTGGAGGGCTATGGAGGACGAGAGAGAGAGAGAGAGAGAGCGAGAGAGAGAGAGAGGGAGAGAGAGAGAGAGAGAGAGGGGATACAAAAAACAAACAAAGAAACAAGCAGGAGATGGCGTGATAGTTGTAATGGCTCTATGCTATGGTGAGTAAGAGGTGCATGTTTACATGCTGTAGTGTGCAGACAACTCGTTTATCACAAATTACAAAGCAGATATTTGAAAAGATATTCTGCTCCAATACTGCCACCTTCAAAATGCAGAAAAAACAGATCACACACATACACACACCTGTATTGCTGCAATAGTTATCTGTGTCTGTTTGTGTGTGTGCAGATGGGTTAACAGCTGTGTGATGTGTGTGTGTGTCATGCTGGTGTCTGAACACCGTATCTTTGCCCCATCTGACTGCCCTATCCTCTCTACTATCATTCTTCTATCCTCACTCCCATCCTTCTCTTCTCTTGCTCCCCCCCCCCTCATCCCTACCTCCATTGCATTATAGCTTCACTTCATCGCCATCCCTCTTCCTCCTCCCTCTAACCCTATCGCCTTCACCTTCTCCACCTTACCGCTTGGCTCCGAGCCATGTAGTTCCACCATGCGTGGCTTAATATATTCACTTCGGCAGCGCATCAGACTCTAACCTTTATTACTGCTGAGATAAAGTATATTAGTGGCCAGCATCACAGACCCTGCAACTGGCAAAGGTCACACCCCAGTCAGCTGTCTGGGGACCACACCCACAGTTCACCCACAGATCTCAACTCCCATTCGGAGCCTCGGTTTATGATTCAGAACCACAGTGATCAATGCATCACATGATATCCTCACTGCCAAGGCTTCGTCGACCCCACAAAGAAGATGAATGGCTGAACCGGATGCCACCCCAAAAAAATCTGGAAGTTGGTGGGATTGTGTATATTGGATTCCAAATTCCAAAAGAAAGTGGTTGCCTTGTAAATTTTTTAAATCATTCACAATTGTTATTGTCCTAGTTCGTGGCCTGGTTAACAGATTATGATGTGTGATCAGTATAGTTACTTTCATGATACATTCTCTGTGGTGTTCCATATAGTTATTGTTGCAGGCCGTCTTTCCATATATAAAGGAGATGGAGCAGTATATCTGCAGGTTTTTCATTCATTCTTAGAGTAGTGACTATGCTCACCTCATCCCACCCTCCATCCTTACCTATCCTCCACCTGCCATCCCCTCTTTACCTCTCCTCCCCCACCTCTCATCTCCCTACCTCCTACTCCCCTTCACCCCACTCCTCACCCAAGGCCAAAACACACCATTTTATCTCTGGCCATTTTAAAGAGAGAACGAGAGAAAGAGAAAGAGAGAGAAAGAGAGAGAGAGAGAGACTAGTCAATTGTGGAGCTCAAGGAGAGAAATCTGAACAGATCACAGGCAGAAGTGATCCATCTCGTGTCGGGGCGATCGATCACATCACAGCCATCCGTCTCCATGACAGCATAGGATGCGGCTGGAATATCGCAACCATCTCTTCTGGCTGCAGAACAACACAATTCGCACACATTGAGCCGCCGAGCACAACGCTGCACAAATATATTTTCATTAGGAAGGGAAGAACCACAACTATTTACCCTGCAAAACTCAGGTTGCCCTTGACACCACCTGTTTGTTCTTCCGTCAGATCCATTTATGTTTGTATTTACTTTTCCACAGGATTTTAACCTCTGCTGATTCTTGGGGGATAAGGGCATATTTTGATATCGTGTCGCTAGATTGCAAAAGTGACGCAAAGAGAGCCGATGTTTCCCCGATACGGTTTAGTGGGTAACAGACTCTGTTGTCTCTTTCATTTGACATTTCCTGGGCTTCTATTACCTTGGGGGGGGGGGGGGGGGACGTACGTGAAGGATGTCCGAGAGAACCTGCGTTGTCCTAAAAACATGATTTAATCTGTCGCTAACTGAGCCGCTCCATTTTATAAGTAGTGAAGTACGGAAGAACAGCCTGGGCTGGCTACGGGAACGTACGTGAAGGATGTCCGAGAGACCCTGCAATGTCCTAAAAACATGATTTAATCTGTTGCTAACTGAGCCGCTCCATTCTATAAGTAGAGAAGAACGAAAGAACGGCCTGGGCTGGCTGAAACATAACGCAGGTTTAGTGGTTTAAAATCCGTACTGTCGCCGGGACCGGAGTGATAAACCTGTTACCTAGCGTCCCTTGAGCAATAACCGGCTGGTCTGTTCTGATCTTATTCTGAGCCCTGTAACTGCATCTCTGCCAATGTGGCCTTTCCGTGCACATGGAGGATGAGTGAAGCCAGGCCAGATGAGATCAAACATAAGGAGAAACATACATCTTTACTGTATGTGTGTACATATATACTTAAACAATTTCAGTTTTTTGGATGTCACACTTATCTGCCCATTTGTGACTGTGGCTTGTGCACATGAATAAGTCAGTTGAATAAAGACTTCACACCATTTAGATATAAAATATGATGTATTCTGTATAATGTGATATTTAAATGGATGTCGATTCTAAACTTAGATTTCATCTTATCTTAAAAACACCTACTTCAATGGTCAAACTTTTAATGCAATGGCAGGCAATTTATTTAGAGGCACTTCGTCATTCTCTTTACATCCAGACAGAAATTCATAAATTAGTTGCTCTGACAAAAAAATAAACACTCCAATTATTTAATTTGGCCCGAATGAAATTATTGGATGAATAACCTGTTTGTCTACCTACCTGCCTACCTGCATGCACTCTGCAAACTTTTTGTGCTTGACCAGAGTTTTCCACAAGGCTATACCTTCCTAGATTTTTCTGTTAGATACTTTCAAAATCTAGCTTACCCTGCTGGTCTCTCTAAACTGCCAACCCCAGCTTTACAACCAATACAATTATAATTAAACCGGTGTGGTAGCTATCATCAAGTACATCCAAATATATATCATATCTATAAATAGATTGCTTTAAGAACCCACAAGTTAATAGTACACAGTTGTTTTAATAAGGGTTGAAAAACAAAAGGAAGATAAAAGACACTTTGTTCATTCAAACTCAACTGCCATTCAAACTGAAACTGCAGCAAATTGGGCTGATGGGGATGTGTGTATGTGTGTCTATGGAAGACGGTTGTGAGGAGGGAGCTGGTAAGAGATAAAAGACTGAGATGGGACAAACGTCTGAATGAGCTGTTCTTCTTTAATTGGAGAGAACGATTAAAATAAAAGTCCACACGGTAACAAACATAAATTGGAAGTGTGGAGCCCAGAGCGAAGGACCTCAATAAGAGAGCAACTTAAAGAGCTAGCCAGGGGGGTCTCCCTCTTCAAACAAAATGAAAGTGGAACAACAGGAGTTGAGTTCACACTGAGCCCAACAGAAAAACAGAGGACTTCTCGACAATTACACCAGTAAAAGGTTGAATTATTATTCTGCATTGAACAGTCATCGCGGGTAAGCCATGGGTCTCAACAACGGTGCTTGATTTTCACTTCTTTTGCTTTCTGAATTGCATTATTGGCGCCTAAAATAAAGTGGGCAGCTCTATTGGCTGTGCCCAGACCCGGCGGCAGGATTAACTAGGCCAGAAGGCATCAGAAATGACAGAGGGGGCACAACTATTTTCCCCTTTCTGATAACACAAGAGGAATAATAATCTATAGTACAATCACACACATTGTATTTGCAGCCACCCACGGTTATCCACAATACAGGCTTCTGCAGCACTTTAAAAACATGGGCAATTCACTACCAAGCTGCCTTGCCGCACGCGTGCCGTGACACGCTGCGTGGGACAACAACAGAGATTGGTCAAGGTCTGCCCACCCTCATCGATGTTATGCAAAGCAAGCAACTATTCCACCATATAAAGCAACATTAACATCTGATCCCCTTCTTGGCAGCAATATCAATGATGAAATAAGGCCTACGCATATTGCTGACATTTCCCAAGCATTTCCTAAAAGCTACAAAATAATACAAGCCTAACCAGGCTGCCTCTTCTTACCCAAAAGAGATCAAGTCAGATATTCGCTTCAGCTCCTCTGTGAACGTTTTTTTTTGGTGGCACTTTAGAGACCCATGGTGCTAACGAGACCCTCGGTACAGTAGAGACCCTCGCTCACCAAGAGATCCTCAGTACAGTAGAGACACTCGTTCACAAAGAGACCCTCAGTACAGTAGAGACCCTCGGTACAGTAGAGACCGTCTGTACCCAAAATACCCTCAGTACGATAGAGACCCTCTGTCACGAAGAGACCCTGAGTAAAGTAGAGACCCTCAGTACAGTAGAGACCCTCAGTACAGTAGAGACCCTCTGTACAGTAGAGACCATCAGGACAGTAGAGACCCTCAGGACAATAGAGACCCTCAGTACAGTAGAGACCCTTGATCACGATGAGACCCCCAACACAGTAGAGAGCCTTGGTCACAGTGAGACCCTGAGTACAGTAGAGACCCTCAGGACAGTAGAGACCCTCTGTACAGTAGAGACCCCCAGGACAGTAGAGACCCTCTGTACAGTAGAGAACCTCTGTACAGTGGAGACCCTCTGTACAGTAGAGACCCTCAGGACAGTAGAGACCCTCTGTACAGTAGAGAACCTCAGGACAGTAGAGACCATCAGGACAGTAGAGGCCCCCATGTATAGTAGAGACCCTCAGGACAGTAGTGACCCTCAGGACAGTAGAGACCCTCTGTACAGTAGAGACACTTAGGACAGTAGAGACCCTCAGGAGAGTAGAGACACTCAGGACAATAGAGACCCTCAGGACAGTAGGGACCCTCAGGACAGTAGAGACCGTAGGGTCTTGCGGTCACAAAGAGACTCACAATCACGCAAAGACCCCGGGTACCATAGAGACCTTCAATACCATAGAGAGCATCGATAATAAAGAGACCTGTAATACCATAGAGACCCTCGGTACCATAAAGACCTGCAATAGCATAGAGATCCTCGGTACCATAAAGACCTGCAATACCATAGAGACCCTCGGTACCATAGAGACCTGCAATACCATAGAGACCCTCGGCACCATAGAGACCTGCAATACCATAGAGACCCTCGGCACCATAGAAACCTGCAATGCCATAGAGACCATCAATACTTAAGAGACCCGCAAATACCATAAAGACCCTCTGTACCATAAAGACCCCGGGTACCATAGAGACCTTCAATACCATAGAGACCATCGATAATAAAGAGACCTGCAATACCATAGAGTCCCTCGGTACCATAAAGACCTGCAATACCATAGAGACCCTCGGCACCATAGAGACCTTCAATACCATAGAGACCCTCGGTACCATAAAGACCCCCGGTACCATAGAGACCCCCGGTACCATAAAGACCCCCGGTACCATAGAGACCCTTCGGTACCACAGAGACCTGCAATACAATAGAGACCATCATTACCATAGAGAGCTTCAATACCATAGAGACCCTCGGTACCATAAAGACCCCCGGTACCATAGAGACCCTCTGTACCATAAAGACCCCCGGTACCATAGAGACCCCCGGTACCATAAAGACCCCCGGTACCATAGAGACCCTTCGGTACCACAGAGACCTGCAATACAATAGAGACCATCATTACCATAGAGACCTGCAATACCATAGAGACCCTCGGTACCATAAAGACCCCCGGTACCATAGAGACCCCCGGTACCATAAAGACCCCCGGTACCATAGAGACCCTTCGGTACCACAGAGACCTGCAATACAATAGAGACCATCATTACCATAGAGACCTGCAATACCATAGAGACCGTCGTTTACAAAGCGACCTGCGGTACTCACAGAGGCCCTCGGTAACGCAGGGATCTTAAGACACGGAACATCAAGACCAGTTGAAGGTCAGTAGAAGAAAGGCCTAGTTAGGAAACACGTTCATCCATCCCTATGGGTGTGTTTGTAGGTGTGTGGGTGCATGTGGAGTTAGGTGTGGCTGAATGTGTGTCATTTGGAGGGGTGCACGGCTTGTAGGCGTGTGTGTGTAGATATAGGTACATGAGTGTAGGTGGTTGCATAGGTGCAGATGTGTGTGTGTGTGTGTGTGTGTATGCGTGTGTGTGTGTTTGTGCGGAGAACATTTGTAGATTGGGTCTTCTTTTAAATATTGAATATGTATTTAAGTAAATATGTCGGACGGTGAAGGCAACAATTTTTTTATTGTGTATCACTGATTAAATAACAGTTACTGAGAGAGTTAAACATTCTCAGCAGATAATGTGTTCCAGGTCAACAGCATCGTGTCAGGCTAGCATCAAAGTTCAAATGCTCAGGAAATGTGGAGCGTAAATACGATAAGGAGATGAGGGGATACTCTAGAATCATCTCCGAGTGGTGCACGCGGTTCACACTGAAATCTAATGACAAAGTAGATAACACAGAGAAGAGACGATGGAAATAGGCTGAGAATCTTTCATTTTACCTGGTAACATTTTCTGAAGACGGCAAAACCAGAGTGTCTACACGGAGGACAGTTGTACCAAATGGAAACAAACACAGAAAAGCAAATATGTAATAAACATGCATATTATTAACAATAAAAAGCATATTTTAGAATGTTTAAACATATGCATGCATTGTATAAATATTTAGTTTTATCTACTATTTCAAAGGGGTCCTTGGTTCCCTTGAAAGGCGCTATATAAACCCAAGTTGATAGTATTATTAATATATAGATTCTTAAATAATAAACATCTTATTAAATGCTGTTAAATGTTTAAATGCTATGCTTAGGACAGAAGGCAGGTTGTAGCTCTGTGTTACTCCTCAGCCAAACCAAGGGCCCTGCCAATCCTAGGAGCGTGCACATGTCCTCTGAGCCAGGAGAGCGTGCACATGTCCTTCTGTCCAGCTGTGAACCTATTGAGTATGCAGAGCCCAGCGGGGGATACCACTGAGGACCTAATAGAGACCATCCACTGTTTCCTGGGAGTTTGCCCGCTGTCCGCCTCAAAGAACCTTCACACCTCTGCTATAGAGAGGGAGATTAAATCAGGGTTTGATTGTTGGGCAGGAGAGTATTAAATCTTGGTTTGACTATTTGGCTGGACAGAGATTTAATCAGGGTTTGATGGCCGGGTGGGAAAGAGTTTAAATCAGGGTTTAACTGCTGGTCAGGAGAGATTAAATCAGGGTTTGATTGCTGGACAGGAGTGAGATTAAATCAGGGTTGGGTTGTTTGGCAGGAGAGAGATTCAATCAAGGTATGAGTGTTGGGCAGGAGTGAGATTAAATCACCGTTGGATTGTTTGGCAGGAGAGAGAAAGGCTAATGTCATATTAAATGCAGAGTGCAGTTGTATTTTAAAACTTGTGTGTTTCATGGCCATGATTCCATGAATAGAGTGTTACTAGTGATCATGCACAGTAGTTCATAGCACTGCACGTATATACTACTTAAGTATTTCTAAGTACTTCTTGCTGAGTGTTTCAAAGTTTGGCCTTCAGAGTTTGCCTTCAAGCTGTTGAAGTTGAAAGGTGCAAACTAAATTTATTTGAAGGGCCTCCATTCAGAAGAAGATAGAGAGGAGGAAAGTTGACTAAAGACTAAATAATATGATGTGACTTTCATGTGCGACCTGAACCGCAGACTTCTTAATTAGTGTGACGGCCGGCCATGTGCGATCCACACAGTGAGGCGTGGTCTCCTATGAATCTCTCTGCTCTCCATTTCATTAAAGGTTTCATTGGAGATGACCTCTGGTAAATCTAAATGATATTCCACCACCATATCTCCCTGTCCTGACACCAAGACAGGAGACCTTGAAGCTGAAAGAGAATAACTTTACCTCTAGCTTAATGACACGGCTTCAGATCGAGCCATAAAACCATAATCATCATTAATGTATTCTTCAAAGGTAAATTATTTCAAACCTGCTCGTCTGATATTCATAACGATCGCAAATGTGTCCACCCTGGAAATTATATGAGATGTGTATCTTCTCTCGCAACATCTGACTGCTTCATTAATCTTAGTCTGGATGTCCGTCGCTCAGTCAAACAGTACAGAGGAGAATCCCTATAGGTGAGACGACACTGGTGGAAAAAGCACAAATTAGTCTCCTGTTTCCAATAAATGGAGGATCAATATGCTGTGTGTCGCACTATAAATAGCGTCCTAACATTTTGCTTCTCAAACTTCACACATCACGCAAGCTGACAGCAGCTAATCTCCCATCTTAGTTTCTTGGGGCGGAGGCACAGGGCAGATCCACAGATCCGAGCCATCAACCTTTAAAAGTTAACAAGTTGTCCGGGGAAATGCCATTTGTTACCCGCTCAATAGGAAATGTCAGCGCGTGATGAAACGCTGGAGCGCACGTCCGGTAAAACGGCGTGCAGCGTTGAGGGCTTCATAGTGGCCTGACTCGTGGGGAAATATGATGCTTGAAGAGTCATAGAGAGATGGTGGAGAAGAAAAGTACCCATACTATTGTTTTGTGGGTCATTCTGAACTTCTACTGTCTTTCTGAAAAGAAAGCCCTAGTATTTTGTAATTGAGTAAATATAAAGCGTTATCATTCAGATAGTTATTTGACTTAAACCCTGACTCCATGAAAACAAAAGTATTGTATTTAAGGAATGAGCAGGGCATCAGACTGTAAGGTTTCATCCATGTATAATGGGGATGTGTTGCGTTAGTATAGGCAAGTAATTGAATTCATTTGGAGCTAATCAGGTGACAATTTGGTCTCCCAGGATGGCCAACAGGTAGAAAGATTGCAGAAGGACAAGCTAAAGTGACAAGATATTGTAAGGACTGACCTTTGACATCACATTTCTCCTTTTGAATGTATATGTTTGGACCATTACTTGCATGGAGTACTGGACTTCTGAAGCTTCATCCTGTGTTTGGTGTAGTCTGACCTGTCCTCTTTCAGTTGCTTGGGTATTTCCTATTCTTTGGTTAATTTGATATTGTTTCAAACACAGAACACAGGTTGTTGTTTTTTTTGGTTGGCGTTAATGTGTGTTCTGTAGGTTGGTGTTTGTTTTGCTTTTTGGGTTAATGTATGTTCTATTGGTTATATAGGTCTGAATTAATGTGTTTATGTAAATTGGGGTTTGGTTGGTGCTAATGTGTTAGTTAGGTTGGTGTCAGGTTTGGTTGGTGCTAATATGTTTGTGTAGGTTGCGGTTTGGTTTGTGCTAATGTGTTTATGGGGTTTGGTTGGTGCTAATGTGTGTTATGTAGGTTGGTGGGTGCTTACAGCATGTGTAAGCACCCACCATATGTAAGTTGGGGTTTGGTTGGTGCAGATGTGTTTGTGTAGGTTGGTGTCTGCTTTGGTGTGTGCATATATGTTGATGTAAGTTGGGGTTAAGTTGGTGCTAAAGTGTGTTCTGTATGTTAGTCTCAGCAGGTTTGGTAGGTGCTAATGAGTTTATGTAGTTTGCGATTTGGTTGGTGCAATTTTGTTGATTTAAGTTGGGGTTTGGTTGGTGCTAATGTGTTTGTTAGGGTGGTGTCTGCTTGGTTGGTTTTAATGTGTTCTGTAGGTTGGTGTCTGGTTTGGGCTAATGTGTGTTCTGTAGGTTGGGGTTTGGTTTGGTTGGTGCTTATGTGTTGATGGGGTTTGGTTGGTGTTAATGTGTGTTCTGTAGGTCGGTGTCTGCTTTGCTGGTTGGTTGAGGGTTAGTAACTGCAATGTACGTTTGAAAAAAGTCGGCTGACGTGGCCAAGCTCTAAGCCTTTTGAATATTCATGAGATTTATATTTGGCAAAACAAAATATCTGAAAGGAAATAAGCCATACACTCTGATCCTTCATGTAATATACATTTTCAGAATTTCCACATTGCTATATTTTAATAAATGAAGTGCCCACAGACAGATTTTAAAAATATGTTAAGGCTTGCCTATATATAAAAGAGGTATATACATGTACCGATATAAATATGAATTTTTTTAAGACGATCTTCTTCGACATGAAAACAGATTCCATATCAGAATTAATAAGATGACTAACATTTTTAAGAAGTGGCATATCTAAGGTCTTATTGCCATTTTATTGCATCACCAAATATACTGTATACAAAGATTATACTCAGGATTAGCATAGATAATTTACCTTTGTGGCACTGTGTCACTCACACACACACACACACACACACACACACAAACACACACACACACACACACACACACACACACACACACACACACACACACACACACACACACACACACACACACACACACAGACAGACTGGCACACGCTCTCTTTTTCTCTAACTTTGTATATCTGTTAATTCTTAATTCTCTGTAGCTTTTTGAAAGTAAATGTGATATATTGGTATGATTGATTAAATGCTTTTGCCAAAGCATCTTAAAACATGAGAAAAATAAATGAATACAAATAATCACAAATAACAAAAATTAAATTAATAAAATTAAATACATATATAATGTGTTTATTATATATGTTAATACACTATCAAACTGTATATACATAGATATATAGAGATTTATATATAAGGATATGTGTGTGTGTGTGTGTATATGTACGTGTGTGTGCGTGTGTGTGTATGTGTGTATGTGTATGTATATGTATATGTATATATATATATATATATATATATATATATATATATATATAAATATATATATATATATATATAAATCGGCCTCTATAAACACATTCCCTCATACAAGAGACCTGCACATCGTACTTTCATTTCATCTTATTATGCAACTCACACTCCTCTGTACTTTCTCAAAGCTAAGTGCTTCCTCTTTATGTGTTTATATTTCCGACATAGAAAGGAAGAAAAATTGTGAGATAATTTTTCACATATATTTTTTTTGGTTGAGTGATAAATGTCTTAAAATAAGCATCTTAAGAGCTTAATTTTTTACTTTTCTCCCGGGTATTCTGTTGTTAGCTGCGCAATGTTTAAGGGTGGCGCTGCTACTTGGCTGAAGTCGCTATTCAACCCAATCAGAGATAAGCTGAACTGCTGCCAACCTCTGAACGCCGCAATTATTTTCAAATGAGCGACAATGACAGCGTCCCCCGGCCCATGGGGATACATAAACCCCAACATGACTAATACTAATGTCACTTCCTTCCACCGTAAGCATGTTAATTTACATAAGTTTATAAGGAGCTTATGAAGGGGACACTAAAGTTATTATTCATAATGAGGTCTGTTGTGGTTCCTCTCTCAGATAGCGGGCCGGTGATATCATTCTTTCTGAAGCTTAAACGTCTTCCTACAGGTTAGAGACCAAACTTTGGTTGTCTTTTGTTGTGAATTGAAAAACAACTGGCCTGGAATCCAAGGCCCAGCATTTCTCATAAGTACCTGCGGTTATAATATAATAAATGTGAAAAAATGCCAGTGGAGGATGAACGACATTGCTTCACTTAATTGTTACCTATTTGACCGGTCTATGGTAAATATGTACGCAACATTTCATAAATGTATCCAACTGAATGTCATTAACCTTTATGTCAACGATGGCTACATTTTTTTTTGTCAATTATGTTCTGTGTATAATTACAATTATACGTAATTGGTTTGTTTCATTTGTTAGTTGAATACAGTAAGATTTGTTTTAGGTACGTCAACATCTGAAAGCTAACCTAAATCACACAAGTCTGGAACCCGATTGAAAATATTTGATAAATGCCTCAATATTAGAATGTATGGTCAGACTCGTGCTGCTAGACGCTGGATTGACGGTAGCCTATTTTCAGTACTTAACCTTTCAGTATTGGTTTTAATATTAGCATTAGTATCAGTATTGAAAGTGTTTGAGTCATTTGATCATCTATGGATGGTATAAACTCTCAAGAGGAGAAGTCTGGAAGGTGTAGAAGCCACATTCTGCCCAGCCACATTCATCACCACAAGCTTAAGCCTAACTTAATTGCGTGACCAAATTTGGTTGCTGAGATAAATGTTAAAATGCCAAATTTCAGGTCTTCTTTAATTATTCACGAGAGCATTATATCTAGTGTTTAACCGCAAAGTACCCTTTTATTGAATCGATCATAAAAAAAACTATATTTGAATCGCAAGGAGGCGGCAGCGCGGTGGGAAATAGATTGCGTTTAATTGACAAATTACATCGGCTCAATTAGTCTCTTACTCAATTCATCTTTATAATGTGAAGCTTTCTAGATATAAATGTTCTCCCCGATGCTATTTCCAGAGCCCTTTTCTCCTCTCCTATGTGAACATTTATATCATATCTTGTGAGGAGAGAGAAGGAAATGGCCAAGAAGAGCAGAGAAAGTTAAACTGAAGTGACTAAGGATTAAAAAGTTTGTTTCTATAGTTTGTATATGAGGGTCAGCTAAAACAATGATGCCTTAAGCCAGCATGGGTGGTAGTGTTTTGGCTTTTAAAGTAGAGCGACGCGGATTCATGAAGCTGGGGGTGGCAGTTAGCTGCGGTGTTAGCACTGTCAAGGTTTCTGTTGTGGGTTTAACTCTTAAAAACACGGTTGAGGTTTATATTGATGTTGTGGGTTTCAATGTTAGAAACACTGGGGAAAGGAATGTTCCTTGAAACCCTGCCAAACAAACGTCCAAACAAACAAACCGCAAGACTCAGTGAGCATTGATTTTGGTTTGGTCGGTTAAGTTATTAAATAAAGTAAAGTTATCTTCTTCCCTTCTATGTTGTTTTGTTAACATTTGTATTGTTATAAGACTCCCAAAAGACAAGGTCCTTGGTTTGATCCCCATGTCCACAGTGTACCTATGCCATCCTAGAGCAAGATGACCCCTCACCCCACCTGCTCCTTAATGACATGTATCTAAATACACTGGAAGCTGCTCAGTGAAAAATAAATCTGGTAGGCCAGTATTTACCCACCATGAGCTACTGCTATAGCAGTAGATAATAAAACTTTGCTGTCAGTTGAAATGCTAAGCCGGTAGCACTAAAACAGTAAAGGAACTGAATCGTTGTAAAACGTGTGTAGTGTTATGACACTGTGGACAGAGGTCATTGGTTGTCAGTTGCATGACAGTCTTCCGTGTCTCTGCCCTTTCCTGTCAAACTACTGCATCTAAATCTTACAAGACATTCCTGAGCTGGTGAGCAGAAATCTGCCTTTCAGTTTTGCTGTCCTAGTTCATTAGAGTACTGAGGCCAGGGAAAAAGCTGTGCTACTCCACTGAGGCCAGGGAAAGAGCTTTGTGACCTCTAGAGAGTCAATGGGAAGAGCCGTATTATTTGTACATTACAGAACGGAGGTCAGGGAAGGAGCTGTGGCACGTCTACATTACAGTAGCGAGTTCAGGGAAAGAGCATTGTTACCTCTACATTACAGTACTGAGTTCCTCTACATTACAGTAGTGAGTTCAGGGAAAGAGCATTGTTACCTCCAAATTACAGTTGCCTACTGAGTTCAGGGAAAAAGCTCTTGATTACCGTGCCAAAGAAAGATACCTCTTTTTTGAGAACGATCTTGTCTGAACTCTTACAGAGAAAAACTTTTTTTATTCTTCCACTTGATTAACGATGAGATAAATGGGCCATTAGACAAAGTGGAGTTCAGAGATATAACATTAACTGAAACGGCCTACATTTAGAAAAAATGAATAATTTTGAAAATAATAAAGAGACTCTCGTGAATTCATAAGGCAAAATAAATATAGGTTAAGAATATTAAATGCCAAAGTGTTTTGCGCCTAATGATGACTACTTACTGAAGTGCTAATTTAATAATCTTTAACCTTCTCTATTTTTTACTCGGTATCTGTGTTTGGAGACCAGCGACAGTGGAGCGGAGATTCTCCCACAGTTAAAGCACCCGCAGCATTGTAGAGTGTCGACCTCCTGTGAACTTGAAAGTCCTGAGAGTGTCTCCCGTCATTACCCATTAACCCCCCCACCCTCCCCTTCTCTCTCAAGCCAGACGTCAGCTGCTTTCCCTGAATCAGCACCGGGCCACTCCTCCTTCCCCTCTCCCCACCCAGCACTCCTCCCACGACTCCCCCCCACTACCACGCTGAGCGATACGGTGAATGAAGATTGAAATGTTATTTTTGACACATACAATATGTATTTTTTAATTAATTAATCAAATTGATAATTTTTTATTTATTACTTTTAAGATTAACAAAAATATATTATTATAATTTGTAAGGATAGTATTGTTAATATTATTACTAATATTATTATTACTATTAGTAGTAGTAGTAGTATTATTAGTATTTATTATTTGTACATTATCTGTTAACTTGCTTTTTCACACTGTCAACGCAACTACCAAAAATAACAAATTATTAATTATCTTATTTTAGTCTGTGAACCATTCGGCATTCATTAAGAGGAAAAATCACTCGCTCAGTCACTCCATGAAGCACACAGACACAGACACACACACACACACGCACACACGCGCACACACATACACACACAATCATTAACCTCTGCAATCTTCCTGACCCAGAATTAGCAGCATGATTTATTTGGTGTGATGACTGATGGTGTTGACGTGTTTTGAAGCGTTGATATTAGTGAGTCAGATGGTGTCATGCTCCAACTCCTATTACCTTCTCCCCCTGCGTACGGATAAATTTACTAAGACCAACGTATATAGATATTTATAAAATAAAAGGAAAACATCCTGCTTGAACTGGTACGATAAACATGTCTCTTCTCATACTCTCTCTCTCTATCTGTCGCTTCCTGTCCCTGCGACACAAAATAAAAAATTGTTGAACATTTAACCTCATTTGCATATGGTGGTACCTTGGCACCGGACAGATTGCGTTGACATTCTTAGATGTTTTTGGTGGCAGCAACCCTGCTCAAGCTGCTCCGTCACCGCCGCCATATGGCTTTGTGACAGAGTTTTCCCACTAATTAGTCATGTACACATACGGCAAGCCGGAGAGGACATAATGTCAGCCGTGCTTTGAGCTTCCAATTGTTGCATCAGCAGTAGCTGCTCCTCCAAAGCAGAGAAAATCTGATACGCAACGCACAAAAGGTCAGGATACTTCCACACAATTTTAGCAAACGAAATAGACTATAATACTGTGGATATGAGGCCTAATAAATGAAATAAACTTTAATTTAATGCTTAGTAAACTACATCAACTATAATACTATGATTTTGAAGCTTAATAATCTAAATCAACTATAATACTCATTTAATGACTTTATGCTGAATCCTAGCCTGGGAACCAGACGAATCTGCGAGCTCAAGCTTCATTTGATCTGGCATATACGTCTGGCCTCCTCCCACAGATATCCAGCAGACCTGGATTGGGTAAGGCCAATCACAATCGTTTATCTCATACGGGGTGGGTTACTTATGATGACTGTGCAGATATAGGAGCGCCATTAATGCATTTTCATAAACAACCACAATGGGAGCCACTAACGTGTAACGTGTATCCTTGCTCTGATTTGTGAAAGGTCTATTCAATGCATCCAGAGGCATTTTGGTCTGGTTCATACCACCCCTTGGAAATCTGAAACTGACTGATAGGGTTTCAGACTATGCGTTTGCAAATTGGTACAGTGATGTCAGGCAAGATAAGACCTGCACTTGTGCAAAAATGCAGCCCACACTGTTAAAAAATATTGTATTAAATCCTCTATAATAATGATACAACTACCACTAGTAAATAAATTAGAAGCTGAGTAAACTGAACATAAGGATGTTTGGCACACTCTTTAGTAAGCAGAAAGGTACACAAAAGTATCCACATTCATGTAATCAAACGGTTCCAAGAAACTCGAAAAAGACTTTGACTTCATGTTGGCACCTGTTAAGACGTAGTGTACATCACAAGCAAGCAATACATAATACTGTAATACAAACAGCCAATTATTGTGCGCCAGGCTATATGAATAGAAACATAAACGGTTGTGTGATTGTTAAATAGCACAATGGGCATACAGAGGGCAAAGCGCTCATTTCTACTGAGAGTTTAGTAAAAGCAGAACGGCATTCAGAAGGAAACAGTGGATTCCTCTTGAGAGATACTAATTCTGCTCTTGTGTGTCCGGTGTGTTTGTTGTCGATAGAGAACGAGGAGAGACCGGTGGTTTGGGAAAACAGCTGTGTGCTTTGCTAATATACCAGTCACAGGACTCTGTGTTATGGATTTTTCTGTTTTATTTCCATTGAAGGCCTTCTTTTATTATTTTTACAAGGCGGACCAAACAGTTGGCGACGTATTAACAACATTTCATAATGTTGTTAAAAAATAAAATCTTTCTGCTGAGGTTTTTCTTCTCTTATAAAGTTGAACATAATCTCTCCCTGAGAGGGAAAAGCTTCTCTTCAGTCACCATGACTTTATTTGTAATATTGTTATTATGAACGTGTCCTTGGTGAGAAAGTTTAGCAGAGGCATTACAGGGGGGAATAGAATTGTAAGAAAGTCTGGAAGATTCTATCCTTTAGTCGAGTCCAAAAATCTGTGAACACGTACCGCTTCCAGACAAATTCATCTTCTTCCCCTAATAGTCATCTGCTGAAAAACCCCAGAATGCTTCCCATTATACGTGTCACAGATCGCCCCGTTTGTCTCATCTCTCTCCCTGCCGCACTTTCCACCAATCGGGGAAAATTGTCAGAACCTCGACATTCACTGAAAGAAATTGCTGAAATGAAGCCCTGTTCGCTGTCACGAGCAGTGCTTTACACCAACCACCGTGGGATGTAATTTACATAATGAGCAGATCCAGGAAGACTCTGGGGCTAACCAGACACGTGTCCCGGTCATCGGAGGTTGCCGAGTACTCATCGTCATGTCACGTCATGTCAGACTGTTAGCATGCGAACGACACAATGCTCTGGTCAGCCTTTATTATTCTCTGTCCAAAAAAAACCTCATGACTGTGTTCTAGAATACATATCCCTGGCTCCTCTGCAAACTCTGCTCTCTCGCTCCTCCTCCTCCTTGAACCTCGGAAGGAGAGGACTGGAACAGAATGCACAAGCAGCCGTAAGGCGGCTTGTTAGGGTGGAACCGTCAACAACCTTCTGCAAAAGTTTCAATCAATATACCAAACCTTAGTTTTGTTGTCAAACACACTTCTTTTTTTGGACCTTGGAACCAAAGGAGATTTTGATATTAATCAGAGGCGAGGAGAGGTGAGAGGAGGGTGTTGTGGTTGGATCGCCTGCCGGAATCAGGGCCTCCGGGGCCCACTGGCAAGGCCCTTCAGGGGCCGAAGATAACGACAAGCCAGGACCCGCTAACGGAGGAAGGGATTAGGAAGGACTAATGAAGGGTCACAAAAAATGACTTTATAAAAGACCATGTATTGAAATGCTGATTTTCCTACCCCCAAAAAAGACTAGGCTGAAGCTGAATTTGTAGGCATTGAATTAAAACTTTTTCATATTCAATTGTATCTTTGAGACTGAAACTTGGATTAAGGGCTACACAAACATGTTGTATATCATTTCCTTCGATAACATAGCAGAAACAAATCTGTATTTGCAAATTTACCTGCCGATAAATTTCTTTGCAAACCAGATTCTGAATATGCCCTACAATTTATTAGTTGTTTGAAAATGTTCCAGTTGAAATCCCTCAATAAGGCATCAATAAAGCTCTGATAAACACACGTGAACACAATTAATCTATTTACTTTCTACTCTTCCACACCGTACATAATCAGATTGTCAATGTATTTGGCGTAACATTCTTATTCGAGAATTATTTTGGTTCTCCTTACATGGAGATGTAATTGTCACACATGGCCGCCTGTCAAAACACATTGCATTGATTCTCATCCACTCTACCATGCACAGATATCTGATTGCCTTTGGAAATGTAGTTGAATGTATTATTTCATTAATTTATCAAGGAAACCCTCTGTTTTTTTCCCCATTTTCTATTCTGTTTTATCGTAATACTGTAAAAAGAAACTTGAACCCAGCAAGTTGCCTGTTCAGGAAGGCAAAGCTTTGCTTCCAGAAGTGTGCAACCTCTCTGTGCTGTTGTGGGCAGTGGGAGAGTGTGGTGTGTCCCCTAACTCCATGGCAAGGTTGTGTCCATGTGGTCAGGTGTGCGAGGGCCTGACCAGATGATGTCCAGCGTCCGTGCACACGTCCGTGCACACTAAGGAGTCTGGCACTCGGGTCAGCGCGCGCAGGGGTGGCCAGATGGTGGCCATCCACCTGGGAGCCGACCGCTCAGACACCCGGTCACAGCCTACCTGCCCACCATGCATATTCAAGCATTATTTAGCCACTGATTACATGCATCATTTATCCCCATTATGTCTTGATAAAAGTTTGATGCTGAACACAACGCAGGCATTGCTGAGAATCCCAACTCTGCCCTCTCCTGTCTCGTCAGGCCCAAGGTGGCTCCACAGGGGAAAACACTTAGCAGCAAACTTAGACTAAGCGTGTGCAGCTGAACATGTCGCTCCCAGTGAGGGGAAGATCATTTGATACATAAGGAGTGAAAATATTTTCAATAAGGGTACACTTATTATCCGTTGATTAACAATGGTTAATGCAGTAGAAAGCGTAAACGTGAAATGAAAAGCTAATTGAAAGTGAACAAATGGTCTAGTAATCATCTTCCAATGGTGTTCATATTTACTCATGGTGTTCAGGTTTATTAAAGTACTCAAATTATATATTCTATATATTTATCTATATATTGTTCATACATACATTATTGAATACCCTTTTAAATAATGTATAAATTAAGGAAAACCTTAATTAACATGAAAACCAAGTGTTTACTAGACATAGACAGTTAACTATGTCTATAAATGAATTGTAAGTTCATTCATATGACTGCATTTATTACTGTTAATGAACGGTTAATAAAAGGTACTCTTATTCTGAAGGCTTACCAAATAAATTAGTAAGTAAGTAATTAGGAGTCAAAAAAGCTTTAAACAATATGTTATCCCATATGTTAATATATGTCAACTTTATCCTTTATTTTAGCGTCATATTCAGTATTTATTTTAATGGAAAAAGCATCAGAACTAATCTGTCTTCATAAAAAATGAATAAAGGAACCTGATTGTGTCCTAATCAACATCCACAAGAAACACATCATGTATAACACAAGAAGTGGGCATATTCTTCAATCAAAATATAAAATGTGTCCCTCCTATACACAAAAAAATCAAATAATACACATAAATAGAAAAAAATATGAAGCCATAACTATATTGAATTAAATATCTTATTATTATAATAAATATTTTTTATATTAATATTATTATGTTGGATATAGACTGCAATCAACCGACTTTTAATATTACCACTCAGAGTGAAGTTACCGACACAAATTGATAATCCCAGAACTGGAGTTAATTAAAAAGTACATTTTGAATGTCACTTTCCCTGCTAATTCCTCTCCATGCAACCTCCTCCACTTCCTCCCACCTCCTCCTCCTCCTCCTCCTCCTCCTCCTCCTCCTCCCTTTCACACTTGTCCTCCTCCCTGCTCCTCCCTCCTCCTCCTCCTCCTCCTCCTCCTCCTCCTCCTCGTAGGTTTAGGATACCATGCGGTAATCCTGACAGATTTCACTGTTAAATATCAGAGAGTGAGGTTTGGGGTGCCAGTGGAATGCGGGAGTGGGCATCGTTCTGATTGGTTTATGTAAAGTACAGATTGAATTCTGAATCTATTGGACTGAGACTCAGCCCGGTTGTCCTGGGACCCGACCTCATTATGAATATTAATTGTTAATAATTATCCTTCTCCTCCGGGCCACTCTTATTTCAGACCTAAGGAGCATGATGGAGGGAGAAGGAGGGTAGGTGGGGGAGAAAATAAAAGCGAGAGAAAAAGGGGCAGGAGAGAGAGAGGGGGAGGGGGGGACGAAGGGAGCGAGAGAGTGTAACTTTTAATCCAATCTTTTCTTAAACTTGCAGTGGGAATGAATGAATAAATATATATTCAGGAATGTGATAGTGTAATATCAACTCAGATTAGTGTCTGTCTAGACCTTATGTATCTACTGAAGGGAGGTGTCAGAGGTTGGGAATAGAAGTGTCAGGATTCTCCCGACACTTTGTTCACGAGACATTGTCACCTTAAGTCCTTAAGACCCAATGGTTTTCCAACCGGGGCTTTGATCAAATCCAAATGCTTGGCAGCAAAGTCTTATAAGGCGCATCAAACATTTATTTTAATGAAGCGACTCAGTGTGTGATGTTATTTTGTGTTTGTGCGATGTTACTTTCTAGTCACAGAGGAGAAGAGAGGAGGCAGTTGACAGTTGAAGGCTTTAAACGGCTATGTTGAAGGAACCGGTCGAGTGTATCTCTTAGGTTACGCTTTGTAGTACCTTCACACATTTTATTTATTTCACCTTTGTATCCTCCATAGAGGCTGAGCATAATTGCTCTTTTTCGGCATTTCCTGGGAGGAAAAAACATTGAATATTCAGAAAATGTACTATATATATATATATATATAGAGAGAGAGAGAGATAAACATATATGTATATCTATCTATATATATATTGGGAATAGACAGACAGATAGGAACAGACAGCTATCTGTCTGTCCCTATATATATATATATATATATATATATATATATATATATATATATAGGGACAGACAGATAGTGATACACTGTACACTGTAAAACACAGTGTTGTTAATCAGTGAATCAAGATATGTAGAAATTTCATGATTTAACATGTGGGATATGTCTAAATATATCTCATTGAATATTGACCACAATATGACCACAAGTTGTGGTAATTTTTGTTTACCATTCAAAGCTTCCATCTTGTTATCATTTTTATATTTTAATCTGCACCCTAATGAATTACGTTGTCAAGCTTTATTTCTGTTGCCAGAGTTGCAAATATGATTTAACATGTGGGATATGTCTAAATATATCTCATTGAATATTGACCACAATATGACCACAAGTTGTGGTAATTTTTGTTTACCATTCAAAGCTTCCATCTTGTTATCATTTTTATATTTTAATCTGCACCCTAATGAATTACGTTGTCAAGCTTTATTTCTGTTGCCAGAGTTGCAAATATATAACAAAGTTTGAAATCAAAATGTTTAAGTTTAAATGTTTAAGAGCTCAACAAAGATACTGCTTTACATTCACCATAATTAAATCTCTCTAAGTTCTCATTTTTGGGATAATAATGGGTTAATAATGTTAAGCTCAACTGTTTTAAATGTTCACATAAATTCAATACATTTTATATACATATTGCATACACAGATATATTTTAATTCATTGTTTTACTTCTTTTCCTATTGATCTCTTTTTCTTTTTGTTTCTATCCTGTGCTGTACTTTCTGCTTCATTCCCCCCAACCTAAATGTGTTGTGTTTTTTATCTATCTGTCCGGTCGGTTGGTCTAACGTTGGGCTTTGTGGCGAGGGAACACTGAGACGTGTCCTAGCGTGTTCGCCAGCGTGAAGCAGCAAGGGCTTTAATATGAGATCCGGCGGGACATGATGACGACCGGCTCAATCAGTGTCCAGGAGATTGGCTCTTGTTTCCATTTCCCCTCTGCACACGGGGAGCGGATGAACTGAGGAGCTAAAACAGAAAGACATCTCTGTACGCTTCTGAGCTCCACCTTTGTAAATATCCCTGAAGTTCTCTATCCCTCAAAGAACCTGAGAGCTGTCACAAAATACTCTGTTTTCACATATCTGTTACATACCTGTCAGTGAGTTGATTAATTAAAATCCTCGGCAGCTCGATCTCAACCATTCCACACAACATTCAGCTCATCTGACTAAGTGCCATTGTGGAAATACCTTTGTTGGTGATAAAGAGACAAATTAACAACAAAATGTAGTCAATGGACGCTCATCTGCCAAACAGCATGGCTCTTCAAAGATACTGATAACAAGTGAGATCTGTGTGCATTTTGTTTTTCAACATCACCATATTTATCTTCTCAGCATAACTTTCATGTATTCAAATTGTCTTTTAAACAGCACCTGATAACATTTTCAGTTTCTATTTCTGTGTGATTTGCATGCACATACACTTATACCTCCTTCAACTCAAGTTATGTGCCCTTTAAAATTGTTGTTTCAACAGATCAAAAGGAACTGACTGTACCCACTAGGGTGCCCCCAACAGTCCTAACCAGTACCCCACCACAGGGGCCCCAGTTCTCCCAACAGGGGACCGACAGCTCTCCTCTGGCCCAGCAGACTGTGATTATAATAGCATGACCTCCACTCAGACGATTGACTCTTCTTTGGTGAGGAAAAAATACTATTCTATCTTGTTCCATTACCCTCAAGGAGACATTTAGTGAGCAAAACAACTGATGCCGCATTTTAAGAAAAATAGCGTTTTATTTTACAGTTACTCATCAAATTGTTCCTTTTAATTCCAGGTACAAGAGCTGCCTTTGTGTGGTAGTGACTAATTCTCACATAAGATTTGGGACTAAAAGTATGACTAAAATGAAGCTTAAACCACGTATTGCCAATAAGATATTAATGCTCTTAATGTCTGCTCTAAAAAGCTGTAAACTTTCCTCTAGACAAGAGTAGAGAATTATCAGTTTTTTTTGTTACACATCATCATGGTCTTCTTTTTGCAGTAAAAATAAAAGTGCCAGAGGTCTTACATTTCCACGGCGGCTTTCAGAAGCCTGCTGTTATGTTGTGAACCCTTGAACACGCCATCATTGCGTGTTTCATTGATTTTTCCATGTGCTGCAACGATTACACGCCACAAACACGACAAATGGAACCGAGGACCTAGGGGAGCTGCGGTGTCTTGACTGCGTCATTGTGCGGCTAAATATTTTCTTGGCTGCGTCTTGAGTTTTTATTATCGCTAAATGACGAACAGCGAAGTTGTTCATTTCATGAAAGTGTGTCAACCGAGCGGGTCGCACCAAAAAAGACAGACCTTTGGAGAATTAAAAACTTGAGTAATTAGAACGGGTTCTGTCCTCGTAAAAATCCTTCACTATCCACGCATCGTAATTAGAACAAGTTGCGTCCTCGTAAAAGATCTCACCTCAACACTACTTCATCTCTGACCTTGAACTAAAAAAAAGAAACAGCTGAGTTTATCAGCCAGAATCTTTATCACAACCACTCTTTAATTTTCCCTCTTGATCCTTCCCCGACCAGTGTAATAGCAGAATAAGAAATATGTGGATGTGTCTACCGTCGTTTACGTGGAACTTGTGTGTGTGTTGTCTCAGTGTGTTTGTGTGTGTGCGTGCGTGACCAAATATTTGCTGTTAAAGTGGTAATTTAAACACACCCAATGAAATGAATAACAGGTTTGTTCGTTGTTATCATATAGACATAGCTAAAACATGTCTATATGATAACAACCCTAAATATGGACCAAGCATTCATCACACACTCTCATCTGTTGCCCACGGCAACGCCGTACCACATTACATCATGGCATAATCAAACAGTACAGCTGCCAGGCGAGCCTACGGTCATAACGTAAACACAGCGGTATCAATAGCACAGCACTTAGCGTCGGGAGGAGAGAAGAGGGCAGAGGCCAGGAACACACACACAGAGGTGATGGACGAGGGGGTGGCTGGCCAGGATGTAGACGGCTATTGTTCCACAAATCACTCCAGCGTTCCTCCACTCTGAGAACATAGATGCATTTGTTGTGGAAAGTACAACATTTAAACTTTAACAAGAAAACAGATTAGGAAACCACAAAATAAAGTGTAAGTCTTTTATTTAGAACTTTAAGAAAGTAATACAAAAGCAGGGCTGGTGTGCAGATCATCTCAGTTTTCCAGCATTTCATTGGCCCGCTCTGTGATTCAACCATGAGCTCTAAGCCAGGGTTGTTATCAAAGAATGCACAAACATGGCTTCAACATCAACCAACTTTTGTTTTATTGCGTTATGTTTATGCTCTCCAAGCACATCTTTGTTTGCCACATATTGGGGGCAAATCGTTAGCTCACCTAGTTTCCCTAATCCTTCAACCCTGCCTTCCTTATCCATTATCCAATTTCTACCATAAGGTTGTCCTGGCCTCATCAAAATAGTTTTATACCATCTATATCTATATATCTAAGGACTGTCAAGGGGACAGCAAGTGTCTCTTCAGGAGACTCACCACACTCACCACACTCTGATGGATTCAGATCTGATGGATTCAGATCTTTCAGATCTAACTGGAAAGCAATAAGGGGTTTGTGTGTATTTGTCATTTGTCATTAATGCATGAACACTCAATCCTTTGTACACATTATGGTTCCAATGTATAAGTTGCTGTATCATATTTGTGTAAAACACAAGCAATGGATGCTTTTATAGAGCGTGGATACATTATCAAGCAAAATGACACATACATGCATGTAGAGAGACAGGGAGTAGGAGAGCAAAAGTGAAGGGGAGAAAGACAGAGAGAGAAACAGATACAGAGAAAGAGGGAGCCAGAAAGAGAAAGAGAGAGCAAGGGAGGAGTGAGAGAGAGAATGAATGAGAGAGAAGGAGACGAAGTGAATTAGAGGGAGCAAGATAAATAAAAGAGAGAGAGATAGAGAGGGGAAGGAACGAGTGGTTCCAATACGTCAAGGGCATATTTTCATCATGTTCCTAACATCATGGTAAACAGCAGCAGACATATCCATACCTGCAGTGTTTATGGAAAACAAACACAAGACCCTAAATCTTACCTTCAAACGTTCATAAATATGCAGAAATTGAGGGAACGCACACAAGAGTCTGTCCGACCAAATTTTATTAACGCTCTGACTCTCTCCTTCAACTGAAGGAAAGTGAGATGACCTATCAACACTTCTTGATTAAATTGATCTAAAAATAATTATATTTATAAAAAAATTGATGTCCACTGAAGATTTATAAAAAACGTATGCATAATATAAAATCTAACATAGCTATGTATCTAGAAGACCCAAATAACAGACAAACCTTATCCCTTATGTTTATACTTTGCCAAAAGAATAACATTTCCAGTAGCCATCCAAATAATAATAATGAGAAAATATATATGTAATACATTCTTTGTTTCCCTTAGTCCTACATGCTTTTTGAAATATTATTTTCTTTTTACAATTATACCTAATGGATGTTTAAATTGTACCATGGGATAAAGGAAAACAACTATATGTGTGTGTGAGAATGTTCTCCAGTGACCATTAGGATAAATATAGGATATTATCCAACTATTTGGAAGGTATAAGTTATGATTTTATTTAGTTTCGAGTTCAGAGGTCTTCCTGGGCCCAATTCTCAGGAATTCGGAGCCCTTGAGGGTCTGTCTTGGGAACACTCCCCGTCCAAGTTCCACCTGTTCCACCATTTCTTGGAAACCTGTGACTGTGGGCCCTATCCTGGGACCGTCATCACTAGAACAGAACCCTTACCCTAACCCTAAAACCAAACCTAACGGTAAAACCAAAACCTAACCCAATAACCAATGCCTAAAGCCTAACCATAAACTCAAACCCTTAAGCTAAAACCAAACCTTGACCCGTCCAACCTTCACTCAGCAGATTCCAGAGGAGCATTATCTTGACTGCAATGAACAAATTAATAATCCAACTGCTTGTAAATGCATGTGAACTGCACCCATTGACTGCTGGAGTTGTTTACAAGTGATTATGAAGTGACAGAAGCGGTCTTGTGGATGTGTTCTCCCCAGCGTTATGACAGTGAGTTTAGATACAGAGGAAACAAAGTGCTGATGCCTTCAGGGTACACAACAGAGTCAGTTGCATAAAAAGTTCAGAGTGAATTATGAGAGGATGTTATCTTTCTTAAAATAAAAACACAGTATGAAGTGTTGAAGAAGAATGGAAGTAGAACTAGCATGAATATGGGTCTGTTTACCATGTTTGATGTTTTAGCGATGTAAATATAGCCTATAGCTTCTGTTTTCACACTCATCAAGGATGATGGAAGAGGAATGTGTTATCATTAACACAAATAATAATGAACATATGTCTTCTTAACCTAATTTTTGTCATCTTCTTAAAAATCCAAATATCAATTTATACATATTTATGCATATCACCCTTCTACATGAGACATTGCGTGTGTGTGTGTGTGTGTGTGTGTGTGTGTGTGTGTGTGTGTGTGTGTGTGTGTGTGTGTGTGTGTGTGTGTGTGTGTGTGTGTGTGTGTGTTAGATATGCATAATAAGATCATCTCTGTGAAGGAGGCTCCTCACTCTCCCTCCCCCATTTCTCCCCACTTCTCCACTTCCAGCTCCCCTCTGTCCTCCTCCTCTGCCCTCCTCCACTTCTTCTCCTCACCTAGAAGTGAGGCTGGCTCCTCAGCCTTTGAAGTGAAGGTGCTTAATCGATTGTGCATGTCTGGAGGAGAGTCAACTTGTTTTGGAGCTCCATTTGAAGCGGCTTTATGACATCACAACATTCCTTCGCAGGTGGGCCCTCTCTCTACTTTCTGATCCTCTCACCTTCTCTCCGTTACCATCCTCTTATCTCTTATTCACCCCTCCTCTCTTTTACTCTCCCCTCCCCTCCTCTGTCCTTCCAGCATAGAGGTGGGTGCTGATCTGTTATCCCTCCATTGTTTTTAAGGAGGAAACACTTAGATTGATACAGAACACAAACACATGAATCACTGAACCCGAACGCTGCAGGACGAGATAATGGCGGTGTTTTATAATAACATTTCTCTGTGCCATCAACATCGTCATCAGACGTTACAGGTCTAACAGAGCACATTAGGCCCTCCGACATCTTTATAGCCATGCAAGTGATTGATTGGCCAGCCTTGTTATCTCATCGACCATCAGGTCAATGACTGTTGAAGGTCTGTCTTCACTCACATGCCCTGAGGAAAAGCACATTAGGATCACGTCAAGTGTCGGCATGTCCCAAACGGCTTAGTGTGAAAGCGGCTTTACGAGGCAATGCAAATATTTACCCTTGCCGACAAAGCAGACAATATTCTCAGATCTAGGACACCATCAGACTTAGCCAGAGTAAAAAACTGATCTTTATGTGGCTTAATGATCTGAAACAATGAATGCGCTTAATAAACCAGATACACTTTGATGTGTGACAATCATTTGAGTGATCATTTGGCTATAATTTATCCTGAAATCAGGCCTAATGTGTTAATGAAAAACTTAAAACCAAAATTGAAAAAAGTATCCTTTAGTCAGCCATTAGAATATGTAAGGGGAAGGTAAAAAGTGTGAACAATCAGCAAGCTAGGGCCGGATAACATATCAGTTGGCCAATAACATCTGCCAATATTTGGGTTCCAGATATCAATCTTTCAATCGATCAATCAATCAATAAATCAATCAAAACACTTTATTTGTCCCAAAAGGGGTTTTATTGAGGCTGATGGAGTAGTACAGTAAGCAACAACGTACAACAGGATCTGTCAATGTATCAGGGCTCTCAACAAAGTTTGATATATTTACTCTGCATTCCTGCTGTATTCAATAAAACAAATGCTCTGACAAAAGAAGGAAAAAATCCAGGCATCTGTGGATGTCGATGGCAAGTACTAAGTCTTTCCAATCATTTCATTTAGGCCAAATTTAATGATTGGATGATGTGTCTACCTAGCTACCAGCCTGCCTGCACGCACTCTGCCCATGCACTTATTGTGCAAGACCAGAGGTTAGGCAGACCTATTGCTCAAACTAGCAAGCTTGTCGCACAATAATAGGGGAGTAGCTTTGGCGTGAAGCCCGAAGGGGCCGTGGATTTTTTTTAATTGGATACTTTCAAAATCTAGCTCAGTCCGGCAGGTTTCTCCAAAGTTACCTACCCCAGCTTTAAGTTCCAATAAAGCACGGCTTTGAACATATGGGGGTACCTCAAATTATCATGAGACAAAAAAGGTGTTTTGTACATTGTTCAAAGTTTCAGTGAAATCGCAAATTCGGGCGAAAGCTATTTAATCTTTGTGTCCTCGTCGCGTAAGAATAATTCACTACTGCTTCTCAAAATCCTTGGATATGAAGTATCCTATTAACTTAATCCCCAAAAAATGATGAATGGTCTCCTAAACCCTCGTGTTTCCAAGAAAAAATATCGCAATTGTAATATCGCACATTTGAGCAAAAAGAGCGTGCTAAATGTCACAGGCAGTGGCAGATGTTACCTAGGGGTGCATCTCACTTGAGGTGAGATTATTTGTTAAAAACCTTATTAAAACTTTGTTAAAATGTTCTGCTCAATGCAAAATAAATAGATATAGGCAGGCTATAAATATATGCACATATACTTTATATATACACATATATGTAACATACATGATAATATTGGCAATTGGAATGTTTTGCATGCTGTAACTGGTATCCTATCGGTGACAAGATGTCAGATTGATCTGGCCGTACAGTAGCAGGTGAAACAAATAGGAAACTTGAATGAGTTCCCCAGCCTGATGCTTACAGCCTACAGTCCATCCCAATAAAATACAACTCAAGATTATCTGCCTTCAATAATTAAAGGCTTCTATTCATACTATTGATTTTCTTCTGCTGAAGTTGTAGTAGTTGCGCTGATGTTGCGCTGTAGTAGTAGAAGCCGATCGGAGGCGTCGGTACATTGGGACTGATCCGACCACCCCTACTTCCTAGCTCCTGCCTCTCCAGAAGTTCAGAGGTTAAACAGTATTATGGTAGTGAAGTATTAAATAGAGTCAAATCAAAATCATCCCATGAACTTACAAACTGAGGAGCACAATCCACCCACCTACACACTGCACTCTTTGTACGAGAGGTTTGGAAAGCAGTGTTACAAACATTGAATCTATCTCTGTTACCTAGGCCTGAGCCAAATTAACCCTTCGTTTCCAGCCCACCTCCCGCTCTCCAGGCCTGACCTGACCTCACCCGTTGTTTCCAACCCACCTCCCCCTTTCAGCTCCTGATACACGGCCCAGTGGCGCAGCGTGCGTCCAATAAGGCAAACTGAACAATGGCAGGGGAGAAAAGAGGAAGTTGATTAGGGCAAGAAGGGATCGCTTAGAGGAGCCGAGGCAGAATAAGCTCTCTGCTTCTTTGCATATAAATGAGAGATTAGGCGGAAACTATATCTTATACTGGCCCCATAGAATACATATTCCTAATTACAATATATTCATAAAGTGAACGTAATTTCCTCAAAGGAGATTACAGATGAGACGCAAGGTCAGAGAGAAAGAGAGAGACATTTATGTTCTCTGGTATCCCGGGAAAGACTGGGTCAGGAAATGACTCGTACGTGTGTTGGAAGATTGAAGATGAACCGTGACACGCGAGGTAGAGCAGCGTGTGGCGAGGTTCATGTTGTTAACTGTTAAAATGAAACTTCCAGCAGGTAAGCTTTCTGTATCCCCTATGGTTATACCTTGACCAAGGAGGACCTAAACAAGATTCTGTGCACTTATATAAACAAACCCTTCTCATTATCATGTAAAAAACAGTTGCTGTGTATATTGTTCATCAATACAATGTCCCAGTCTCCATTCTCCAACACTAATTAATCCAATGAAATCGACAAGTTGTGGTGGGGTCCATATTTTATTTAGATTTAATTTTTTATAAAATATTGTCGGCGTATCGCAACCAAGGTGTTCCCTTACTGTTAACAGCTTATTGGTCGCTGCTCAGTTTTAAAAGCACTTCTGCAGATCTTAACACTGTATATCTGTTTAGGTGTTTTATTGCAATACTTGCTATCTCAATCATAGCTCTTAATCGTAGCTTTGCGGTCACATTGGATGCATCTTTAAGGCAGAGAGAAAGATTTGATCCAACCTGAGTTCCTCTTCTCGTGTCAGCTATTCAGAACAGTATTTAATCCGCTTTATAACTGATTTTTGTTTAAAAACTTTCAATGCCATTTAAAAAATTTCCACATTCAACATAAAGATGAATAATTTGTGAAGAGCGGCTGCTCTGTCAGAAATCTTAGTTTGTGTCTGTATGGGAAAGGGTTGGGTCACATCTGCAATGTGAAGGTTGGTATTGGTTATGAAGAGGACATTTTGTTCAGAACAAAATTAGTTTAACTTACATGTTCTAAGAATTATAAGAGCCTTCTTCAAGAAAGGTACCAACAAATTACAATCAAGCAGTCAAGAATTTGTAAAGCAAAAAGGGAATTTAGAAAGATGGAACATAGGACCAACAGAAAGATCGACATACAGACAGGCAAGCAGAGGTACAGATGGACAGACAGACAGCTTAAGGTATAAACATGGCTGCTCTGGATAGATTTATACTTTCATAAGGAAGACATGGCATGCTGCTGTCTGTCTTCTGATGGTTGCTCCTGAAGCCTTGAATAAATAGTTTTGCTGAACGATGAAACTGCTGTATCTCATAACCTCCTTGGTATCACAACACAAATACCTTCTTTATCCTCCATCTTCCTTTAATTCAGTTATGGTCTTGCATTCTGTCTCTGCTTTGATGGGTCAAACAATTACATTACATTACAGTACAGTACATTATGTTAAATTTCACAATATCACATTACATCCATACAACGAACAATACAAACAGTAACTGTCACACATCTAGTTAATTCAACTCTGTCTCTAAAATGGAAAATGATGACTAAAAGGCATATCTCTATTAACTTATTTGATCAAATCTAAAGCAATAGATGAAGGATAAAAGTGATGATTTCTTATTAATGTCCATGTTGACCTACAGTGTCTCTAGCATTTAATTAGTAGATCCCCACGCCACCTCTGTTCCTCTCGTTCTCACCCTGCAATCTCTCCATTACATCAGTAACGGACAATAAAACTAGCTGATGTATTTTAATGAATACGTTGAAATGGTTTCCCTGTTTCAATAAACCATCTGCCGATGCTCACTTCTCTCCCATATATATATATATATATATATATATATATATATATATATAATTATAGTAGAGAATATGAAATTCTATCATATTATAAATACGTTACATTAGTCACACAGTATTCACTCACATTTCAGTTAAAACAACATCATCAATTCAGCATTAGCCAATCAAAAACGTTGGCTGCGGCGAGAGTGCAATGTAATAAATGAATCTCTTCAAAATCGTAGCAACTGAAGACATAACTGGAATTCCATGTTGGTTGATTAGCATGTGAATGGCTGAAAGCTCTTACCAGGGCTAATGCCCACCCAGGGTGTAGCGTAGAGGGTTTTGTTAATGGGTCCTGCTTATCTCAGGCCCATATTTCAGGCTCTCAAAGGAACTCCTGTTAGGATCATCTGAAAACTGGCACAATTACGGCTAATTCCATTTTAACTCGGTCAAAAGGTGCACTGACATGAGGCACTCAGAACGACGCTATACAGCCAAAAAACTGATTTTTGATTTCAATTACGAGGACTTGTGAATAGGAAACTGTGATTAAAGCCTGATGGCTTCCCTTTGTATCAGGGAATCTAAAGTCGTTTTCATTTATTTTAATTTTCTTACACCTTCAACCAAAGTATGATGTATAAACCATACAGAAATATAAACTCGTGATTACATGGATACGAATATGCCTTGTTAGAATTACCCTGCATCCCAAGTAAAATATGCAAACAAACGGCAGAACAAACTCTGCTTACAAGAGGTCGCAATCCCAAAGCAAACAGTCAACAACAACGGTGTGTGTACACTTCAAAATGAACAGAAACATAACCTTGCCTCTGTACCGTCTCTTCCCTATAAACCTAGTTGCTTAGTATTATTAAACACACCCCTACAATAACAAAGCAAATGTTTTCTTTCCTGTACAACGCCTGATGGTCTTAAAGGGTCACCTGACCAGATCTAGGAGCAGGGTACACTTCCACCAATTACAAGTTCCAATAACCTCCTTACAACCTGCTCTAATAGTTTGCTTAACTGCCTGCACTAGACAGCTAAAGCTTAAAACACACTATCTACAGTAACTATGCACTCTGTAAATATGATTTTTTTGTGGCGGCTCTAAATTTGATTGTGTGTGCTTTTAATGGTATTAAATAACTTGCTTTGTATAAAAGTGTTTGGTCAATGACTGAATGAAAATAATACAAACCAACTGCTACACACTGACTTCACACAGACTACACAACGACTACATACTGACTACACACTGACCACACAATGACTACCCACTGACGACACAAGTGAATCCCTCATCTCTGTTCTGTCTGTCTGCTCTCCCCACGGACAGTGTTCACAGCTCAGGTCTTCCTTTCCACAGGGAACTCACTGTGTGTTTGCTCTCCACTAGGCTGTAAGTGTGGGAGGGGTGGGGGTCCAGGGTGCATCCGTGTTTCCGGAACGTTCAGGCTCTTCTGGGCTCAGAAATGGACTTGTCCGCAGCAAGCTGAGAACGGCCATTGATCCCCCCGGGCCTGAACTCTGCGTCAAACAAGCCAGAACGTTCCGTCAATGGCTGAATCAAGTGTCTCTTCAATCTTCTCTCTGGTGGCATGTCTCCCGGTGTGGTAATTGAAAGAATGTGGGCAGGGTGCGTATTAGAAGGACTCGCAGCCATCGTGATGCACTCAGCCCGTTGGTTGTGTACAGGTGAAACTCCTGTTGCTGCATCAACATGGTGTTGTCAGATAGATGGATCCTATTACTTTATGCCACAGCATTGTTCTTGATTGTGATTGGTCAATAATGTTCCAAGGGTGTGCATTAGCGTGACATCTCTGCTACCAGATGTTTCCATGCCAACGCAAAAACAATACGCTCAAGGGTTAGCACTGCTGAAGAATACTTTCTTTTCAGCTGATTAAGTCAATAAAATAACAATTGTGTTAGGGATGAAAGTAACTTAAATCTGAAGATTGTTTGTAGGTGTGGTATAAGTGGAATATTATGTAGGTCTACTTTAGCTGGGGTAAGCAATCTCGGCTTCGCCTCAGCCTCGGCAGCTTCTCGGTTTATTCCCTATGTGCTGTAATTCCTTGTATTCCTTATGAAACATTTTCCGATGGAAAACGGAAGGTTTTGAACTGCAGTGAAAGGTTCTGTAGGAAGACAGTTTAGTTCAACATAATAGGCCCTATTTTAACGGTCTGAAACTCAAGTGAGAAGCGCAAAACAGAAGTAGCTTTGTGTTGCTATCATACCGGCGGATAAATGACTCTTGCGCCCGACGCAAATCTAAATCTAAGAGTTGCCCTGAAGTAGCCTAATTACCCATAGGTGTGGTTTGGGCGTAACGTGCAATAAACCAATGAGAGTGCCATCTCCCATCCCCTTTAAGAGCCATGAGCGCATTTGAACCTGACGAGTTGATATTTTGAGAGCGCTTTTGCGGTCTCCGATGAGACAGATGCATGACCACATGAATTTCAAACTTCAAATGGCTCTGTTTATGGCCAAATAATATGGCCTAATTCACACATGGAATAGCATTTTCTTCTACATCTTCCGAAATACTGAAACACATATTGTTTCTTAGCAGTATTGTATACATTATCGTTATCGACTTGTGTTCCTACTATACATGTGTTCCCCCGTTAATATACATTGCTATGGACTGTATTATGCGTTACGTGTTTAGTTTGCGTGTGTTTAAACAGATGGATGCACACATGCGCGCCTGTATTCATTCATTCTTTTTAACACTCACGCGGTAAAACAATGTTTTCTCACAATCAAATACTCATAAATAATAAAAGTAATGGGCTTGTCCACGATGTCTGTGTCAAGAAAATATGTGTTTTCTGTATGGTGTTTGCAGATACATTGATTTAAATACAACCTATTACCGCTGTATCAGCTGCTCTTTCCCAAATAATTTAACCAACGTTATCATTTACAGTGAAATGAAATTTTCTTTTGGAAGGATGGGATATAGTCTACTTTGCTCGAGTTTGTTATTGTTATTATTATTATTTTAACGCATGGCATAGCCTACTACAGTGTTCATTCATGCAGCCCATATGGAAAAAAAATCATCACAATATTTCAATTAGGCAAATCATTTGCATGTATGTAATGTGTATAGCCTACTGATGTGTAAGCTTATGTTGCAGTTCCGACCTGCCATGGTACGTCAAATTAGCAACACCAACTGTGCTATCCGCTAGTGTACTGCTTTATCGATCTGTAAGATAGCACCATGTACATTTGCGCCGACACGCCTCTCAGGGCGCAAGTTTAGTGGCGCAGGTTTGCTGCGGGGCAAAATCGGCTTTGTGCCGGGGGCAAACTAGCAAAGATCCATGTGTCAGCATAGAAAGTCAATTGCGTTTGATGCAAGATAGGGCCCAATGTGACATTTAATGAACACCTAGCAATCCAAAAGTAAATGTAAGGACGTAAAATGTATTGTGATGAATACTTCCTTCATAATTATTTTGTATTCATTATTCTTGACGCTGGTTGACTGTGAATAGTGCACATTGATGTATTTTGGACAATAGTCATGTCTGCTTATTTTACATTCTTTCATGGTCACAGAAGAGAAGGAGCCGAGGTTTGGCATAGAAACGACCCAAAGACTTTGCATTTAATTTATGTACTTTAACGCACAACATTTGAATAACCCCCTTCAGTAACATAGTGAGATATAACATGGCACTGAAATATTGATTATATATGATCATTAAACTACATCAATATTATAAATACATTATTCATTTGCCTTAATATTTCACCGCAATTAGATGTCTTGGGCTCAGGGTTTCCACAACTTCTGAAGTAAGTTTATTCTGCGGCGTGGGATAAAAACAAACATGGGGAGATGTGCAGGAGGACCGGACCCTCAGGGTTCCATGAAAACATACATTCATTTGATGAGATTAAATTAATTCACTGCAGTTGAAAAACAAGACTTGGATCAATGGCAGCTCTTATTATCTTTAAATATGGCCTTTGAAATATGTAAATACCACTATTTCTGTCTGGTAGAGAGCGAAAAATAGAGAGAGAGGGGGGAAGGAGAGGGAAAGGGAGAGAGAGCTGACTGATTCCCAACTGAACAGTCGTTCTGTTCCACTGTGTGCACGCTCAGAAATATTCTCAAAGCCATATGAAAGAAAATGCGATTGGGATTTTTTTTCTAACCTCTCTTGGTTGTGGTGCGACACTAATTTGCTTCCCCTCACACTTCCAAGGCAATTAGCGCGGAAGCGTCGCGGCCAGTCGATGGCGAGTCTGGGAACTGGGAAGTTAAGCAGCAGGTCCGCTGGGGTGCGGCTGATAAACAGATCAAGAGAGGAAGAGAAACTGAGAGGAATAAAAGAAAATATAATTACTTCACTGGTTAGTCAGGGTTCCGGCCCGTCATTACAGAGGAGGGGGTCGCTCCCGGTTTGCCGCTATACAGGCAAGTTAGACACATCCAAGACACACACACACACACACACACACACAAGTGTTGGTTTAAGCTTTGGAGGGGACGATGCGAACGGCAGAAGTGCGTGTGCCCATATTTCTTTTCAGGAAGTAGCCTTTTTGGTATACAGGCAACGTAAAAATCAACTCCTGAAGACCATTATTTACCAACCGCCATCGTTGCAGGTGTGCCTTCATACCAATTACTTATATTAGTTATAAACTGCTCCATATACAACAAGGCTTCTCAACCTTGGGGTCGCGGCCAGTGTGGTCTCCCCTGACATGCAGGGGATGTGGGACATTTCTGAGTAAAAAAATTATAAAACTGTTATCTTTTGGTGTCAGGGCTTGGTTCCCTGGACAACGGTTCTAAGACTGGGCCCAAAGTTGATCAGTCTACAGGGACATAAAAAGGTATCCATATATATATATATATATTTATCCATTGTAAAAATACCCATTGTATATAATCTAGGTATACTTCTAGATTATGTTAAATGTTATTGTCATTTTCATTATAATTGTACAACATAATATTAATATTTAATTTAATTGGATTGATACCTTGTCCTGATTTCTTGGAATGCCTCCATTTCTTCCACACAGTGTAGATATTGCAATTGGAGACCAGCTAAATGATGAAGGATAGAGCGTGCACATAATGAAAACATTTATTGCAGTAGCCGTATACCTGTAGAATAATAACAAGGATTAACTGTTTCAATATCTGTGATGTCACACACCCCCACGACAAACATACTGCAGTAAGCAAACTCAACACTCCACCCCTAACAGAAGGTTTTGTGACGGTAACATGAAGGTGCTTTACAAACGATGCCTTCTTAATACACAAATCTGTAATAGCCAAAATTAAATATGACACAAAATAATCCACTTCATTTTAAGAGCTATAACTTGTCGCATGCTATTCCCTTGAGTAAATTAGCCTTCCATGCTGTGGGGGAGGGAGGTGGGGGGGAGGAAAAGTTATGAATGATAGAATCATTTATGCCCGATGACACATGCCTGTTCGTTTCATTTGATTTCAGAGCTAATTTAGTCTTTTCAAATATGCATGATGTGTTTAAATTTGTCCAACATTCATGACCTGTTTGTCTTTTAGAAAGGATGTCCTCATTTAAATTTACGTAAAAAACATCACGAAGGCACATTGAATTAGGTCTGTCGTCGTTTTGTTTTCTCTACTTATGGAAAAATATTCTGTATGGAAATTATATTCATATATGTAACTAAATTGCAAGTACTACTGATAATTTGAGCTCTGATGAAAATCACTTTCGATAAAATGTATACAGTATTAAGATCAACATTAGATAAAACATTTAGCCATTTACAAATATATTGCTATTGAATTTTACTCGACACTTTTTAAAATCGTTTTTTAGAGGAACTTTACTTTCCACCATTTAAATTGTATAATGTAGAATATTGAGTACTGACATCCTTCTTACAGAATACATATATATATATTGAAAACAAACGGTGGTGCAGCACTTCAAAAAAGCAAAGAAATGGAAAGTGGAATATAGTTTTGGGGGAAATTGTTTTTTAAAATAACTCTAGGGCAATGATGAAGTCAACAAACGTTTGGCCGCATTTTAAAAATCTTGGTCCAGCTGAGTTGTGAAATGAATGTAACACAAAGCCATAATGAGGATCACTGTCCTACTGGTCGGATTATAACGGGTACATGATTGGTTAATAGGTCCTATTTACAAACACACAGACATAGACAGAGTAAACAAGAGTCCACTAACAGTGTTTTCTCCCAGTTACGTTGATTGTGTTGATTAACATAGTCCCAAATAACTCAATAACAACCACACCACAAATATCAGGATATATTGGTCATCCAGCGACGTTTTTAGGAACGCTTTTTCTTTTTTCTTTTCTTATTCATTTTTTTCCATTCTGTCCATTCCTGCGCATTGGTCGTCCTCAGGATTTCGTCCAAAATCACAGGAGGTGGACAGAAAAAGGTAAAGTCAAAGAAATCCTTCCACATTTGATTATAAAAAAAGTGAACTCCCACTGGTGTCGTATTAAAGTTAAGCTGTAAGGGTGCAGAGCAGAGGCGCTAAATCTAGTGGTCTACAGAAGAGGGGGAGCAATCGCAGAAGCATCAACTTAAGTCTAAAAGAAACACAACGAAACAAAAGAACGGAGAAGAAAGAGGAGCAAAGGTGAAACAAGGAGCCTGTGTGCGAGTCTTCCCCTGTGTGCCGTGATCCCAGAGGGACGGAGACGGACCGTTCAGTTAGTTCCTCTTATAGCTGCTGTTCCTTGGGACTCTCTGGGCATGAGGCTGGCTGGTAGGACTTCAGGCTGGCCAGAGGGATGTCCGCCATGTTGCTGGCGGTGGTGAAGTGTCCCTCTCCACTCCCAAATATCTTGCGCTCTCCAAAGTGGTCCGAGCGACCACCCTCATGCTTCCAAGACCGGGTCAGCGTGTGTCCGTTGAGCAGCGCGTCTTTGGGACCCCACTCCCGCTGCGAGGACCCAAAACCAGAGACCGGGGACTTGGGCTGCTGGTAGGTCCCCAGGGTTGGGGGCATCCAGCAGTTGTCCGAGTGTCCAAGGACCAGACATTCCTGGGTGCACATCTCGGTGGCCTCCACCAACCCGCGAGGACCCAGCGGACCGTCTGAGGAGAGAGGAACAAAACATCAGAAACTAGAGAGAACCGACCAAACACACACACAAACTGAGATAAACACTATAAATCAACAGGAGAACGATGGGACCAAAAGGATTGTTAGGGAGTTCAACTCCCAGCCAAGGTTGTTTGAACCCCAAAGTCTGCAGTCTTACGTGTAGGCCAACCTAGAGCCTGGTGCCTGAACCTCTACATCCTTGATGACATTTATCTGAACTCACTGTAAGTATCTTTGGTTGAAAACATCTGCTACATGAATAAATAGTAAATAGAACAACGTTACAAAACACAAAAGAGAAATAATCAATCCTTGACTTCATAATACAATACAAAATCGACTTTATTTTCCTCATCATCATATTTGTTATATGGTAAATAGGTTTGTAAATGGTCTCCCATCGTATGTAATTAAGATGATTAAGCTGATTAGAAACTTGTGTGTTTCCCAGACAATATCTCTGCATGGAGAGCATTATTAAGGCTTGGAGTTTTATGGCTTAAAGGAGATTGGAGCTGACCATCTCTTGCCGGAGATTCATCCCAAACCAGACCTCCATCCCTGGCAAGACACCCACCCCACCACGAGCTCCATGGCTAGGCATCTCTATTCAGACATCAGCCCCAAACCAGAGCTCCAGAGCTGGGCATCCCATCCCGACATCCAACCCAAACCAGAGCACCATATCTGGTAATCACTCGCCAGATGTCCATCCCAAACCAGAGCTCAAAAGCTGGTAATTCCCAGCCAGACATCCAGCCTAACCCAGATCTCCATGAATCAGGAACTGTTTAAATGTCAGCCCTGTCACCAAGAACAAGGCAATATCACATTGTCATTAAGGAGTCATCTCTGTTGCATGCTGCTGTTTGCATGGAAAGGGTTGATCTTAATAAGGTTGTTGTATACTTAATGATGCAGTGTGCTGCCAAGCAATGACTCCTTATTGGATTTCCCTGTGTTGTTCTTTATATCAAGACTTGCCTAGACTAAAACACAGAGATTAAAATGTTGGCTGACAACATTTGCTACGGTCACTTTTTATAGTTTTTCATTTTTGTATATATCTGACATATTTGAAGGAAGTTTAAATGAATGGTGGAGTTGAAATTGAGACGATATGAGTACAACTTTTTTACGCTTTAATAGCTTTAATCTCGATTGTCTTGAAAATGCATCAGTATTTATGGACACATCTTTATAAGACCACTTGATAATCATGATGCGATTTGTTACAGAATATTAAATTCAGTCAGGCAGGAGGCTAGCTTATACCTTTCTTTAAAATACTGTATGATTCGGATCTCTTTGTATTTCCATTACTTAAATCTCTATTATACTCAAATTCTATAATCCATATACTTTTATCCACAACATTACAAAATAAATGCTTTCTATTTTGTATATTTGAAATTACAGTGTATAGTGTTTGCTAAATTATTCCTAAAGCAATATGAATCCCTTAAACAAATGAGTTATTGTTATTAAAATATACTATATACAAACATAACTGTTTTAAGGGTAAGTATAAAGAGACGTTAAAACGCTACATAAGTATAAGATGTCTTGTGTCCGAAATTATGCCTTTAATTTAAACATAGACCCATTTCATGATGATGAATGAAGGTAATTTTAAAATAGATAATCCTTGTCAAATACATTTTCACACCCAAATATACATTGAGGACTAGATGAGATGGTAATTATTACGGGATTAGTAATTCCAGATGAATGAATAGCTCACTTTTAGTTTTAAACCCTTTTTATACGTGTAATAGCAGATCTTTTGTACCAACATAGTGAATTTCTAGTTGAGGTTAGTTTACAGGTTGTTGTTGTGATGATGTGAGTGCTGTCTGGCTGTAGGTGATCTCCTGAGATTAGCCTTGGGCTACAGCATAACCACTAGCACCTAGCAATCCCCAGCCACCATCACATTGCAGAGCAGGGTAGTTAATCTATTTTCTTGGACTGCTACCTCTCCAGATAATCAGCCTCATGTCGTGGCTCATTTAGTCGACCTAGATCTCAGCGGTGCGTTGGGTCCAATCTCCCAACGCCACAGGATCTTATCCATCCAGCTTCAGCATCACTAATATCATGTTGTCACATTGTAGTTGAATGTGTGCATCAGAATATATTCCCATTGCGCTCTATACAGAATCTGTAACATTTTCTATTATTAAGGTAGCCTATGTATAATGACGGAGTGTGACATGTTTGTTATTGTTTGGGAAAGCTTGAAAACATGTAACAGAGATGTTTAATGTTCAGAACTTACAGTAGCTAACTCCATGCTAACTCTCGACGAACTAACTATATTCTAACGCTCTTCTAGTTAACTCACTACTAATTAACTCTTGACTTAGTATCTACTAACTAACTATTTTAACTTTCTACTAACCCCCTGCTAGAGGGCCTGAGCCAGAAACCAGGGTAGAACTCTAGGTGGCCGGCGAGCTAGCGTAGCGCATAATGACGTGCATCGCCGGGGTGACAGCAAGATGAATTCCCTAAATGAGATAGGGGAGGGGAGGCAGTGTGTCGTTAGGGACGGGAGATGACGGACATGGAGGGGATGGAGGAGAGGAGGAGGGGTTGCTTTGGCAATGTGTTTGCTGAAGATGGGTTGAGTTGGTATAACCTCTAGTATATGGCTCTTTTCTTTCCAACCTCATATGGCCTTATGTGTAAAAAATAAAAAAGCATTTTTATGAATACATTTCCTTAAGCCTTTTCTTCAGATTGTATTTCCAATGCACATTGGGTCAAGGCAGTGTCATATGGAGCTATATGATTGCGTTTACCATGAGAATGTTTTAAAGTTGTTGTTTTGGCCTTCAGGAAGGTGAACATCAACAAAGCCACCTTGAGCTGCGAGCGACTCACAAAGACTCAATCAGTGGCGAGATTCTGATGCCAGCGCTGGCCAGGCGTTGCCAACCATGTGTTGATTACAGCACCATTACACCAATCAAATGTCGGTATTTGTGACTGCATCAGCTTTCTTTTTTTAAACAATGCTGATCAGCTCACTTATTAATCAGGCTTTTCTATTTCCATCCCGCTGGAAGACTGGGACTGCTCATTTGCATGGAGATCAGTCCAATCACGGGGCTCGCTGGGCAGCAGAAAACAATTTCAATCAGGGCCTCACTCTCTGCGCACCTCTTTCGCTCTCTGGTTCTCCTCTGCTAGATCTACCTGAAGTCGGGTATGATACAAAACAACAAACCAACCACCTCAGAGTCTCAGAGTTCCGATAACCTTTCTAGAAAGACTTTTCAGATATGGCCAAAAACAATTATACAATACTACAATCGTACAATTTTCAGTACAGTAGGTACTGTTAAGTGAACAATACATGAGTTAGAGTAGCTTGTAAACTATATAAATCATTATTTTATCAAAAAAGTAACGTATAGGCATAAACTAGTCTGATGTGCAGTAACTAGAGACCCAGTTTGACACGTGTGAGTCACTAGTCCGGCGCTGTCATCTCAAACGCGGCAAGTTTCATACAAACAAAGAATAAACCTGTGACTCAGAACACTCAAGGCTTTTAGGACTGTACGGCAAATCATCGACGCAAGACCCTTCTGCTGCAAACTGCCGTGAGGTCAGGTGGATTTCCTCCCTTAAACTGGAGCGGTGCTTTCTCCATAGGAAAACAATGAAGTGGGCCAGGCACAGTGTTCAAACATGTCTCAAGGGAAGAATTTGATGAGATAATTAGCAGGATAGGGTGAAAACACGACACCCAAACAGCAACTACTTGTCCTCGCAGCCTTAATGCAACAATAGTGAAATGGCATCAAAAGCGAAACCATAGGCAGCTATGGGACCCTTCTCTGTGGTAGAGAAAGTGTCAATGACATGTTTGTATTGGTGGCATCACCATTGTTATCTCTTGGAAAAATGACCTGGGTTCACCGGGACCAGGATTAAGTATAACCTCAGATCACCGAGACCTGGTGAGAAGCAACTTAGGGCCAACTAGACTGATGTTCTCCTGACCTCCTGGTTCTCTTCTCCAGACCGCTCCTGTTCTAGTGAAATGTTTCAGTACACTGTAGACCAGGGTTTTTCTCGGACCAAACATCATTCAAGTCCAACCATTATCAATCAGAGAGGATTGTAGATGGCAGAGGGTGGGATTAACCTTTGACTTCTCCAATTTTGTTTCTCTATTCAAAAGAGGAGTATTTGGCATCGCCTTCGTCTCATTCTCTGAACGCTGGCAGTCAGCTGACAGCGTCTTCAGAGGAGCAGGTGGAGGTCGCTCATTTTAAAGCTGTGCTCTGCACAAGGAACAACCACCTCAGACTGTAGTAGTCCTCTTCACACAGAGCGCAGACCCTTGCAGAGCCATATGGTGGTAAAAGCATACTTGCCTAGTGCGCACTAGCCTAGCTCCTTGACGTATAAGTCTGTTGGGTGAATCTTTGCATAGTAATGAGAATCCGTTCCAGTAGCACTGCTTAATTTGAATGAAGACAGGTGCACGATGTGCAATTAGCAATCAATTGCAATTTCCCCCCAGGGAAAAAGCTGCTATTTTGGCTGAAAAGTGTGTTGAGTGTGTTGCCGTTTGAGGTTCAATAGGGCCATAGTAATAGGTGATAGAGCTAAGGGTAAAAGGAGTCAGCTAGCAGGATTATATGATCCGAACAACCTCTTGGGAACATAGCTATGACTGTTAACGGTTTGCAGTGGAGTTGAATATCCCAAGGGTCAGGAAAAGATCAAAAGGTCTTCTGTGTTGGATCCCTTGTTTTTATTTTAGTAGTGGTTGTTAAAATGTGCTCTGCTTGTCCAGAATAGATCTCATATAAATAACTTAATATACAGCATTACATGAGAATAATTTGTAACAGAACTTTGGCGATCTTGGGACACAGACAGAGACACAGACAAACTTTTTTTTACTTTGAAAATGTTGGACGTGTGAGAACACATGATGCATATGCTGAATACAACACGTTATAACAACTGCCATTTTGTAATAAGTTTGACTCAACATTCATCAATCTATCAATTCATCCATATTTCCTCCATCTGTCATCATCCATCCGTCACCCATCCATCATTTTTCCAGCAATCCAACAATCTAAACTCTCACACAAACAAATAATACATTTTCAACTGGCAGAGGGGAGGAAATTCAAAAAATGTGTTTCATTTCTGAAACGCTTTTCCGAAATGATGTGGCCACTCAAACCACTTCACAATGAATCATTCGCCCATTCTCACACGGGTTCATTATTCAATTCATGGCTAACAAGGGATGGCTGCAGTTAGAGTTTGGGTGAGTCTGCTGAAGGGCACAAGGATACGATTCAAGATAACTGAAAGAATATAATATGTAAAACAATATATAACTATGAAATAGTTACCTAGCCACACTTAATTAGAAATCTTTAGCTGGGCTTAATAAACAATACAATTCATCTGTTTTTTTATATATTCCGCTCTTATTTTGAGCTAGTTTCCGTCTATTGACATTTGGGTGAATTGTGCTCATGATGAGCAATCATAACACCTTCAAAAAAAAGGTGACATTTAGAAGGATTCGTTTTTTTATTATTAAACAGAGGAGGACACAATATCTTACAGCTAAATCAACATATCTATTCGTTTTCCAATCTCTCCCTTCTCCACGTAAAAGGGTAACTTATGAAAATTAGAAACGATTTATTGTTGTTGTCACAGTTCTCATGTTGATCTTCTTCTTCTGACCTATAGAATAACTGTAACTATTCACAAAGAAACCCACGTACACATCCCCATGCACACACACACACACACACACACACACACACACACACACACACACACACACACAGCCAGTCTTAGGATTGTCTACAGAGTGCTTTAAATATTCAGAATTAATTTAATAATATTACTATACATAATATAGGAAAATAAGGGAGCGGCAAGTGGCAAGGGGAGTGAGGAGATGCAGAAGTTTGTCAAATGATGACTGCGCCCGCAGCTCTGTAGCCATGCTGCCAGCTTCCATGAGACGGACCAAGCAGCAGCCATTACCGTCTGAGTTTCTCGTGGAAGAGACTAGCTTCTCTTTAAGCATTTAGGTGTTTCACAGTAAAGACTAGCATGTAGTGCCTCGGTGCCTCTAGGTGGAACAAGGTAGAGACTAGCATGTTGTTTCTCTAGCAGCCTTTAAGTGTTTCGATGTAGGTGGAAGCAGAATGATAAGTCAAATTTCGAATTCGAAGGGAAGAAATGTGATTAAATCCTCTTAATAAGAAGCCAATAATTGTTTTCCTCGGCTTAGGATTTCAGTGGTCAGTTCATCTTCATAGAATGGATTTTGCTACGTCCTGGTTTAAAGGTTTCAGTAAAAAAGTTGATTGCGGTTCATTAATTAAGTGCTGCATTTTAATGAAGCAAAGACTGGTGCGAGATATTGTACACTAAATACAGAAAAAAATAGTATTTCCTTTGCTTGTTGAAATCATGGCACGGTCCCTAGTGGGCAAATCTACATCTTTAGAACGGTCGTGGGTGACCCAATGTGTGACATCACAGATGCTTCATTCATAGTTTCTATGACACGGAAGCGTCTTCACTACCCCTCGACCAACACTCCCTTACTCTGCGTCTGGTGCGAGACCACCAAGGTGGGGTAACCACCGTAAACCACCTCCCGGTTTGTAACTGTGAGGGAGTTTGAGTCTGCGGGCTAATCTCTAATGAGATAACGGCTGGCTAATTAATAGCAAAATGGGAGCGAGGCACTAATGGGGCAAGTCTACGCCAATAACCCAGGGCCTGGCAGAGAAAGAGTGAGAGGGAGGTGGGGAGGGAGAGAGAGGGGGTGAAAGATGGCGGGGGAGAGGGAGCAAGAGCGTGGGGGAGAAAGATAGAGAAAGCAGAAGGGGGAGGGAGATTTAGGTCTATGACGTGCATATAGTTAGTATGCTGCTGGCGCGTCCAGATGTTGTTGTTTGGGGATTAATGAGCTTTGTGTTGGTCCAGCATGACAGCTTCCAGCCCCGCCAGGGCTCCAGCTGCCACTCACACCCACAGCTACTCCCTGCTCCCTAAAGCCCCTAACTCCTGCCACCTCCTCCTCTAACCATGTCCCTCCTCTAACTCCAACTCCTCCTCCCCCTTATTCAACAGCAGCATAACTGAGGAAAGCCAGTAGTAGATATCTGACTACACTGTGACAACAGCTCCCATCCAATGAAAGACCAGTTCCGCTCTATGATGGAGGATAATATGGAGATGGAATAGGACGTGATTAGGGAGGAGATGGAGGAATACATTGAGGAAGAGTAAGAGATGAACAAGGAGATGGAGTGCTGTAGGAGATGAAGAAGACGGTGAAGGAGGTGATGGAGGAAGAAATGAAGGAGATTGCAGAGATGGAGTGTTACTGGCCTGGGAGAAGAGGTGAGGTGATGGGGAGAAGAAGAGGAGACGAGTAATTGGCGGAGGTGATTGTTCTGTGGTGAGCAGAAGAGAGCAGCCGGTTCCCCGGGGGGTCCTGGACCCGCGTAATGGATCTCCTCCCAGGGGCCTGCCTTTAGAGCAGACCACAGCTCTTCCACACGTCTACTTCCACAAGTCCCAGCGGTCATATCAAATGAGGCACGCGGCTGGCTGGTGGAGCAGAGGAGAGCAGGAGGACTTGAATGCGAACGATGAAGCACTGAAGAGTCACTCCATAACAGAGATACAAAAGACCTGTCTGCAGTGCTTCCGTAATGTTTTCGGAATACTCCAGACATTCAAACCCTCATCATGAATCACACCACGCCTTCTAGAGCCCTATGTCTTACCGCCAAGCAGTGTTGATTCGTATAATATAGTATAGTATAATGTCCTGAAGTGTAGTTTTAGTTTAGTGATATGATGGTGTAGTATAGTACAATACAGTACAGTATATCATGTAATGGAATTTAAGGACTTAAGAGAGGGGCTTGTAATGAATGATATAAAGCCCAAACTTCAAAAAAATGAACTTTACACAACTGCAATTCCCTTTTGGTGTAATAAATATGTTGGAATCAGTTTGTCAAAGAGTTCCTGCATGCACATGGCAAATTAAATTGTAAACAACTTTCATAACCTGACATTTTGTAGAGTAAATGTCAGTGTTGTACTGAAAATGGCTTTCAGCTGGGCTTGGTGGCAAACAGCCCCTGCAGAGATAATAATACTGATGGTTTGACAGACTTCAAATAACAATGTCTACCTTTAAATAAGACTTTACATAACATTGTCTTCTTATAAAACCCAAGGTGTTTTAATCAATAAACTAGTCTAGTTTATGTCACAAATACCATCCCTAACGTCACACATCTTGCTCGAGATTGTATGACATTTACATGGATGTCACAAGCCTTGCTTTGATTGCCTGCAATGCAATTAATGACATATTTGATGGCTTAACGTTAACATCACAAGTCAAGTATTAATTGGGGTGCTTTACCACGGATAAAATCATGAGAGAGAGAGCAGCAGATAAGACGACTACCTCTACCATCCGCCGGAATGCAGCATGGATTGTGCATTTATCTAAAACCCCCCATTGCATTACTCTTGGGCTGCGCTTTCTGATAAGAAGAATATTGTATCAAAGTTGAAGAACTTCAGAGAAAGTCAGATGAATAATGAATTAGGCTGGTTTAAGAATCAATATGTTCCAATATGAATTACCCTAAAGCCTTCGCCTTGTGCGATATACGGAAAGAACAAGAGGAAAAAAGCTATAATGAACAAATAAAGTGTTTTGAAAATGCAACGTTTACATTAGCAACATCCCATATATATCTTATAGCCGTCCAATATATATATATAGATAGATAGAAGTTGATGGAAGTTAAAATATCACACTGGCCTCATCCCTACTCGAAAAATAGAAAATGAAATTCACAAAGGGAGGAGTGCTCATGGAGCATCGGAGAGCTTTTAAAACTATTGTTTTGACAGCCTCAGTAGCGTCAAGGAGTTCCATACGATCCACACACTCAACCTTCATCAATTATCAATAATCAGCCTTTTGAATCATTAAAACCCATCCATCCACCTATCTGTTAATAAATCAAACAATCAATCAATCCATCTAGCCTTTCATCCATTAAGAGTCTTCCAACTTGACCCCAAGGCGAGGGAAGAAGAGAAGATCTAGATGAGAGAAAAGACGGAGAAGGGGAGAGATAGAAGAGATGGGGACCGATAGAGAGGAGAGACAGAGAGCGAGAAGGAGAGATACATGATCGAGATAGGATAGAGAAGCGAGAAAGAGAGAAACATTCACACATATCTATACCACATATACTTCAAACATCAATGGAAGCATTAACATTATTACAGCATTACATAATTTCATGGCACAGCAATAAGGTTTGGCATCAACAGAGTTTGTACTCGCTTCTACCTGACCTAAAAAGCCGTCTCTTCCTCTTTCGAAAAAGGGGCTTGCGTTTGTCTCCTCGTATAATCTTGCGATTGTCATGCACTCGTGTGAGTTCAATGTCTTCAATCTGGCAACCTGAGTGAGATTCCAGTCTCATTGCTTGGTGTCAATGTTACACATTGTACCTGTAGTTTGGTATTTAAGAAGTTAGTACCAAGGACTTGCGCTGAATTTAACTTTTTGATTTTATTAAAAGGTGACCTAGTGTAGGTGGTTACACGCTCAAAACACCTGCAGAAGTAAAACCACGCACATACGAATTTTCATCCACACTTAATCCCTTCAATGCATTATATCTGAGATGTGGCCATGTAAGAGGTTATGGTGATGGACTCACAGCCAAGAGGTTCTGTCCTTAAACCCCCATGCCCACAGTCTGCCCCATAATGGCATGCATCTACAAATATACATTCACTGAATTATCTTTGATAAAAGGGACCAAAAAAACGGACAAAATAAGAGGGCTATACAACATGTCTTTCTTCCCAACCACAATAAACCAGTCATAAAGCCCTCCTTAACTGTGACTGTGTGAACGTGTAAAGCCTGACCAAACATGTTAAAATGACACTTGGCACGAGCTGCTGCAGGATCAGACAGAGGCTGGTGCCAGAGACTCAGGGAGGTGCACAGACGTAATTACATCACGAGCGCCGTCAGCAGCGCTGCGGCTGCAGGGACGATAACGCAGCGCTACGCCGGCGATGCCAAGCCACCACCGACAGCAGAACGTGCCGCGGCCCAATGAAGCCACTGAGTTCCCATGACAACTGGATGCCTGCTTGTGACAATGCTTACTCTCCTGCTCCCTCACAACCGTTCTCTCGATCACTGAGCCGTGCCTTCTCATTGTCGTCCCAGAAGTCAGTCCCCGACTTCTGCTCTTTCCTGCCACGCGCTTCAATTAATTTCAGTTAGTGTCCCGATCGTTAGAACAGACTAAGGCGCATTGAGGTGTGAGAGAGACGAACACAGGAAGGTCCTGTCCCCAAACCGACTCCGCTGCCCATCTACACATCTCAGGGCATGTAAGACATGGAAACAAGTAAGACTGCCACAAGGTGAGGGTCACCAGTGAAACACCTACGCTCCAACACATCCACATCAACACGCATGAGGAATTTCTTTCCAACGCAATGTGAGTGCCTGGTTTGAAACTGCACAGCCAGCGACTGAAGGCAACCTATAATGGTCATGTTTACCACACAGTGTAGCAGCTCCACGAGACAGATCTAATGGTGTGTAATGTGTTTTCCCACTATCTTCCAGAATACACAGTACAGGGTGGGGAAAGAGGGCAGGGCTGTAAACCCAGACCAGGTTGTTGACTGGATGACTTCACCTCGTACCCCGCCCAGCCACCCTGAGGTGCACCCTGGGTCTTCAACCTGTTCTCTGCCATTCAGGAAGCTTTGGTTTGCCTGGTCCTGCTGCGATGTCATGTGCTATGCTGTCATTCTTCCACTTTCAACTTGGAAGGATAATTAAAACGAGAGAATTTTGCTGTAAAACAGCTGTAAACAGCATGTTAAGCACATCACACAGCCCTGTTCTAATGAACAGAAGGGGTTCTCTAAACAAAACGACAACAATGCAATCAATCATTCATAGGATGAAGATTTAATCTATTACCTGCAAAAACATCACTGTGGTAGTTGAATTGTGCTGTGTGCGGCCTTATACACGAGATTTGCAGTTATTACTGAAGCTACGTCCTCGCCCACTTTAGTTGCTCTAACATTTGCTAACAAATATAAAAGCTAGATAGGTGTTCAATAAAGTCTAAACAGAATTTTGCTTTTCTAACCCAACAACTCATTTACATACACCGAACAAAACACAGCGGCCACTACATGGTTTTTATTAATCAACACCCCACAGGCTGTATACATAAAGGATCTAAATAAATAATTGATTTAAGTATATTAATTTAGTATTCAACAAGGTCAAGCCTGCTCCGGCTTTCTGTGTAAGCTTTTTCTGCTGTTGAAACTCAGTAGCATCTAGATTGTGCTTTACCTCTGTAGCAATTAGGGCCAGACTGAAATTAAACATAACATGCCAATATCATCTTGAATATCAAAGCAACAATGAAGCCATGCATATTAATGGTTGAACATGTACCAAGGTGAGTTAACACAATCAAAACCGGACAATATTTGTATTATAAATATTTTCATTATATTTAAACTTGAAATTAAATGAAATCTTCATAAATATATTTGAATAATTATTATACGTACATTATATTTATATCAGAATTATTATTGTATGGGTGCCCTAAAAACAGACCAATCAACATCGACTGTAATTACCTATGCGTTTCTGTAATTATATTAATCACTTAATAACACTGTCTGCCTTTCTGAAATCCCATGTCTGCTAAAGCGTATTGTTCAGAGCTCAGAACACTTTCATTTTGTTTCCGTGGTGAAGTGCGTCATCCATGGGCACTACATGGAAAAGAGCCATTCTTAAAATGGATGCTGTGTTGCCTTCTGTGGACAAGCCCACACACGCAGGCACACACTGACACAAACACAAACACACATACGCACACACACAGACACACACATACGCACACATACACACGTACACAGTAGCACATTACTATCGGCAGGCAAAGCACCACACACAAACTGCGTGAGGTGCTGCAAAAGACTAATAGAATTGTTATTCTGTTATGAAAGTGTGGGAGGTAAGTGAGAGAGAGAGAGAGAGAGATAAAGAGTGGGAGGGAGAGAGTGCAGGAGAGACACAGATGTAAATAGAGGGAGAGATGGATAGTGAGACAGGGATATGGAGAGAAAGGGAGAATGGCAGAGAGAGCAATAGAGGATGGCAGATATTTAGAGAGAGGGAGAGCAGTTAAGAGAGCGAGAGAGAGAGAGAGAGAGATAGAGAGAGAGAGAGAGAGAGGGAGCTATAATAATGAAACAAGAAGTTAAAGAAGCAAGAGGAATAGAGAGAAAGGAAGAAGAGAAAGAGAGGGAGAGGAGAATAGAGTGGAGAGTAAGAGAGAGAGAGAATGATAAAGATAGAGAGGAAGGGATGAAAAGAGAGAGATAGAAGGGAGGAAGATGTGTACTACACTATGAGGCAGAGATAATTCTCGGTGTTGGTCGTTACCGAGGCCCTCCAGGAGTCTGATAATAAAACGGAGTCTTGTTAATCCCCTGAGAGCCAAGTAATTGCACTGTTGAGATACATCTTCTGCGGTAATAATTGTAATTTCAGAGCCGCTCTGCCTACACGTAAACTTATTCATAGCCACCTGAGGGGGACAGGCCCTGGTGCTCTATTAAAGGGGAATTGAATTACAGAAATACAGTAGGCTTGGAAAAATAGGCCCTTGCCGCCTAACTTGTCACACAGAATTGTTAAATTGCCATTTCCTTTTAATCAGCAACACATAGGAGCAGAGGAGCAGAGGAGATGGTTGTTGAGAAGGTTGTGAGAAGATTGACGATCATCTTGTGTTGTCTATACACACTGTTGCTGTTCGCACCCTAATCCATGTTGTCTCATTGTTTTCATTGTTTAGCTAACAGCCATATGTCCAAAGCATCTTCGTACTAGCAGAATAAATGAACCAGGAGCTGGGATGGATTTGCTCTCTAAACTTGTTATGATTGAATACGTTCATATTAATCCAAAAGCATGCAGGGCGCAAATTTTGCCTCATATTTGTAGTGCAACACAAACAATAACTACAATAATATAATTTTAATTGAGCAAATCAGACGCAGCACAAATGTAGCTTTGCTATATTTTTTGCTAGAATCGTAGAATAAAAAGACTAAACAAGTTGTTTTTTAGAGCTATCTAAACTGGTAGAATACATTGGTTTATAAAGCTCTAATCTGTGGAATAGGTTGGGTTAAAGAGCTTTCTTAAACCGGTAGAAAAGGTTGGGTTTTAGAGCTCTCTAAACTGGGAGAAAAGTTGTTTTTTAGACCTTTAAACTATTGAATAATTTGTTTTTGAGACCACTAAACTATTAAAATACAATGGTTTTGAAACTTGTAAATTCATTGTTTTTTGAAGGGCTCTGAACTGATTTAATAGGTTGCCTTTAAGAGCTTCTAAATTGGTAGAAAATATTTCCATACTGGTTTTAACAGGTAGGCTTCAATATGTCAATTTTTGAGAGCTCTTAACTGGTAGAATAAGGTTGGCAGACCGTCTTGTGCTCACCCGGCTTATTGGCTTGGAATGCGTCGTGCGGCCATGTCACCGGAGAGAAGGCCTAATTAGTTAGATCATATGAATCATTACAGGTGACCTAGCAGCCAGCAGAGGACTACAGTACCCAGGGGCAGTGTCACACAGGACAAACCAGAACAAATACTTCCTGAATGTAGTGGCTATGAAGGAGAGAAAGAATAACAAGTGAGCCAAAGAAAGAAAAGGACAACAGCCGGATGGAGTGGTAGGAAAAACATGGGAGAAGAGGATGACTCCTGGAGAGAGGGGGGGGGTGGAGGTGAGGGCCTGGCGCGTGTTGGGTGCAGGTGGTGGATAACTTGTGTCAGCCAAGTAATTAAGTGTCCATCACATCGGCGCTGGAAGTCTGCTCAGCCCAGAAGCCACATCCAATATCCATCTGTGAGTGGGAGGGCAGCCAGCACAGCCTCTGAAGCAGCGCTTCAATAACAACCAATATTGTCTGCAGTTCGTCTACAACGAGTTGTGGTCAACACACACACACAGACAGGTGCCCCATATGCATCTCCCATCTAAGTATATATATATATATATTTTTTTTTAGAGATAGAGCGAGAGAGAGAGAGAGGGAGAGAGAGAGAGAGAGAGAGAGAGAGAGAGAGAGAGAGAGAGTGAAACGATATGTGAAGTGTTGATATAATCTCTCGAGTACATTTACATATTTTAGTATAGTATATTTATATTTTATGTGTTTATTTTTTATTTTATGCCCAATCTCTGTGATTGTATCAATATATACAGAGAGAGAGAGAGAGAGAGAGAGAGAGAGAGAGAGAGCAAGGGAGATTCCCAGAAAGCTCTTGGTCTGTGTAACAGTTGATATGTTTGGCAATCCTCTTTTTTTTACGTAGGTACATGAGTGAAACTAATTTGTTGTTTTTGAAGATGGCAGCAATTAATCTTTCAAATGACCTGGCGAGATGAAACCAGTAGAAGGAGGGGAGGCGAGGAAAATAAATGCCAGCATTAGAGAAGAAATTACAAGATGACCTTACTGAACAATGATTTATGGATTCACTAGTCTGGCAATTACACCAGGTGATACCTTTGAAATTTCCAGCCATGGAAATTAAATTTGCTGCTCTGCAAACTGTGAACTTGTCAAGGACGTTGAGACTGTTAGCCACGTTACCCCAGCTCAACCATGCGCCGTCACGCCATTTCTCACATGTTTACACCTCATCACACATGGGTTGTGCATCACACTTTGAAGGAGGAGACTGGCACGTTTGCCCGAATTTTCTAATTTGCAGTTTTGCCATAATCTGGAGGAACAATAATTACAAAACATTGCATAATGAAACATAGAGCGTTCCATTGGCTATAAGAGGATTTATTAAGAATGATTTACATTCTTCTAATGAGCTGTCATTCTAAACCAATCACATGCAAAACAATGAAAATCGAGTGCTTACAAGTGATTGGGACCCCTGTATCCCTCACTAGCATGATACCATTTTCCCTGTCTCTACCAGCAACATGCACAAGTATGTTCCCTGTCCCTCCCATTAGCATAAGCCTGTTCCTTCCTCTCCCACAGGCATTGTGGGATACAACGTTACCAAAAGCATTTAAAGAGAAAGAAACCACTTAAAGTAATAGTGACAGAACTAAATAAATAAATAAACCGGTATATTAGGACCTTTTTATAATACTCTTCACTTACACCAAGACCACCTTGTCTGTCTTTACTAGTGGAATACGGATGACCAATTTCAGAAAACACAGGGGAGAGGTAAAAAAATGGGATTCCATTTCGGTTCAGAATGACTTTTCTATGCAGCTCTTCCCAAATCAACCAGGCGTAAGCGTACAATCGATCTTATATGACGCCTGTGATACTTCCTGGTTTGGTGTATTTGTTGTCTTAAATAAAGTTTGTGAGAAAAGCGATGTGTGATCCATTTTACTTTCAGCCCAGTTAGTGCTTGGCTGGCGGTAAGCAACGGGGATGCTCTGTGCTGTATCTCAGCTTCTAGTGTCAGTTTGTATCTCATCAAACCAACCACCACGCTGACGCGAGATTTCACAGACTCCTTTACTCCACACGAAGGCTCCTCCGTCTCTCCTACAGCAAGATGTTGCTTCACTTTTAATCATATTTTAAAAGTAGTTTATATTCCGTAGACAGCTCTGACGAATTGAAGTCAGTTAACTTCTAACTGAGGCCACCAATTTTAAAGAAATTTGAAAAAAATAATAATACTTGATTGAGACCACATATAAAGATGTATTGTTTATAAACCAATTCAGCTTTGAAAGGTCTAGTCTAAACAGATCGCCAAATAATTAGTGAAGTTCGCTGAACAGATGTTCACTTGGGAATCATATCCCGGTTAGATGTTGAGAGGGTCAAAACACAAACATTTAACGAGTTGAAAACACGATAGTTTGCCGACCTGAGATCCACATCAGAAAGGTTTGACAACCACTGAATGAGATCATCAGCTAGAAGGACATACTGTTGTCAGGATTGGCTAGGAACCATTCAGAAAGCAGCTAACAGACAAAGGAACCAATCAGCAGGCTGAGTAGAGAGAGGGATGACCATTAAATTGTAAATGGCAGTCTGTCAAAACCCATCCCTCCATCTCTCCATCCGTATCCCTGCTGCGCTGCTCTAGTCAGAGCAGCCACTCCATCCCTTTGCCCTCTACCCCCATCCTTCCTCCATCCTTCTCTCCATCCCTCCTTCTGTCATCGCACCATCTCTCTGCTACAGTCCGAGGTCCTCCCCCTCTCCTTCTCACCCCCTCCACTCCTCCCCCATCTTATCTGCATCACTCCTTCCCTCCTGCTCTGTCAACAGACATTTGATGACCCCCCCTGACCTTCTCACCCCCCTCGGCCCACCCATCTCTCCATCTCTCCCCCACGTCCCTCCGTCTCCTCCCCCCATCTTCTGAAAGTCAGAGCTCCGGCAGGTTCTGACCCTGTGATGAGGTCGCGACCTCTGCAGTGATGAGCAGGGAGACCATGGCAGGCGTGGGGAGGACACACACACATGAAGAGACACACATATAGACACACAAACGCACACATGTACACACACACAAACACACCACACACACACACAGACAGACACACGGATACACAAACCAAACACACATATACAACCACACACACACACGCACACACACACACACACACACACACACACACACACACACACACACACACACACAAACAAAACCAATACATGGATACAGACACACACAAACACACTGATCATTGTGTTCAAATACATGCCTACACACACGAACAAGATCACACATGCACACAAGTACACATATACACAATAAACAAACTCCTGCTGATTGTTAGTGTGTGAGACTGGGTAAGTAATTATGGAATGCTAACTAGCAAGGGGATGCTAGTTAGCGATGGATGCTAGTTTGAGAGCGATGCCAGAGGGCCTTTGTCTTCCCTTTCCTTGAGCCCATCTATAAATGGCTTGGATTTTAATCCTTTTAATTACGGAGCCGCGCTACAATTACCTCAAATTAAATTACTCTGCAAGCCTCTGAAGGATAGACGCTCACTAAGAGGAGCAGGATCACACTGGCAGGGTTTAACCCTCTGGTACCAACCCCTACCTCCCCCAACCTCCTCCTGCTCCTCCACCCAGGAGAGGATGAGGAGCAGGATCGCAGTGGCAGGGTTTAATCCTCTAGTTAAAGGCTAGGGAGGAGGTTAGGGAAGAGGCTACGGAGGAGGCTCGAGAGGAGGCTTTGAAGAAGGCTAGGAAGGCTTTTAGTGAGGAGGCTAGGACGGAGGCTATTGACAAGGCTAGGGTGGAGGCTAGACAAGAGGTTAGGGAGGACGTTAGTGAGGAGGCTAGGGAAGAGATTAGGGGGGAGGCTAGGGAAAAGATTAGGGTGGAGGCTAGGGAGGAGGCTAGGGAAGAGGTTAGGGAGGTGGCTAGGGAGGAGGCTAGACAAGAGGTTAGGGAGGACGTTAGTGAGGAGGCTAGGGAAGAGATTAGGGGGGAGGCTAGGGAAGAGGTTAGGGAAGAGATTAGGGGGAGGCTAGGGAATAGGTTAGGGAGGAGGTTAGGGGGGAGGCTAGGGAGGAGGCTAGTGAGGAGGCTAGGGAAGAGGTTAGGGAGGAGGTTAGGGGGGGGCTAGGGAGGAGGCTAGTGAGGAGGCTAGGGAAGAGGTTAGGGAGGAGGCTAGTGAGGAGGCTAGGGAAGAGGTTAGGGGGAGGCTAGGGAAGAGGTTAGGGGGAGGCTAGGGAAGATGTTAGGGAGGAGGTTAGGGAGGAGGCTAGGGAAGAGGTTAGGGAGGAGGTTAGGGGGGAGGCTAGGGAGGAGGCTAGTGAGGAGGCTAGGGAAGAGGTTAGGGGGAGGCTAGGGAAGAGGTTAGGGGGGAGGCTAGAGAGGAGGCTTTGGAGAGGGCAAGGGAGGAAGTTACTGAGGAAGCTAGGGAGGAAGTCAGGGAGGAAGCTAGGGTTGAGGCTAGAGAAGAGGCTATGTATGGAGAAGGCTAGGGAGGCGGTTAGTAAGGAGGCTATGGAGGAGGCTATTGAGATGGCTTGAGAGAAGGGTAGGGAGGAGGTTAGGGAGGGTTTCAGATCAGCCTCAGTCAAGGACCGGGGAGGCACCAGAGCTGGCCCAGAAGGCGCAGAGAGAGCTGTGTAGACATAACATTGATGAAGAAGAAAGGAGGAGAGCGCAAGGAAGATAAAAGGAAGAAGATGGCAAACGGTGAAAGAGAGAGGGAGAGAGAGAGAGACCCAGAGCGACAGAGAGAAAGAGGCACAGAGAGTAACAGAGACGCAGAGAGCGAGACAGAGAGAGAGGAAAATAGAAAGGAGAGACACAGAGAGACAGAGAGAGTGAGAGGGAGTGCAGGCCCCTGGGCAGTCATCGGGAGGGCTGGCCAACATCTGAATGGTGGTTTGTTATGTACACCGTGCCTGGGGAGGGGGCGCATATCACATCCATACCACCGGGGGGCGAGGAGGCGGTTGACCCGTGAGTTTGTTTTGATATGCGTGGTTTCACGGGAGAGCGATTCATCCGAGAGTCTGTGTGTTCGGTGGTAATGAAGGGGGAGCCAGTGTGGTGGTGGGGGTGGAAGGGATGCTGGGAGGCTGGAGGGATAATGGCTTAAGGAGATTGTTTAATTCTCGTCCCAATAGAGGGGAATGAGTCTGTTCAGTCTCAGGGGAAAGGGGGGGGGGATGGGGGGCTAGAGTTGATGGTTAAAAGCAACCTCACCCCACCCCACCATAAGGTTTTAAAACAGCAGGGGGGCATCTGTCTCGGCTAACAGAAACATCTGCTCAGCTGTCCTCGGCCCAAAACAATCACGCAGTTGTCACAGAGATAACCGGGCGATATCCCGCTGCTGAAGTACAGCAGGGCCCACAACCCCGACACACTATACCGACATCATCATCATCATCCTTACCAAGATCATCGGCAAGATCATCGAGATATTCTTCATCGTCATCATCATCATCATCATCCCTTCCACCTGCCGTTGATTTGAGTTAAGATACAGCAACATAAAGCTGGAAAAACAGATCCCTCTCTCTCTGTCCAAGAGATACTCGACAACTCTGATCCCTCCACCCTCAGCGCATTGGCGCACACACCAGGAAGTGTGCGGGCAACATATTTGTAGACATATGTATTTGTAGACGTAAATATATTTTCCATCTTGAGACCGCCTGATCTGAATTGACCTGAGACATCACCAACACGCGCCAGAGAATGAAGAAGTGCTGGCTTAATATTTGTGAATGCGAGCTAATATGGAAACAGAACGTGAAGACAAGAGGACGAGGAAGAAGATGTACTTAGTGTACTTAAATCATATGTTTGTCTGCAGGGGTCGTAGGTCAGGGACCAGGCGGGGGTGTTGAGGTTGTGTGAAGCCACTTGAAAAGCAGCGGTAATTAAGTGTAAATGGGCAACGTGACCCAGCACCAGGCGCTCTGGACCTCTGACACGACTAATTGCGTTTGTTTAAAGGCTCCCGGGGAAATCCATTAGAAAACCAAAGTATCTAACAATGAATGTCAAGCTGTCAAGGGTTTTAGAGAGAACATGCTGCGTAGGCTTGGGTTTGAGTGAGTGTGTGTTTGTGTTTAATTGTATATGTTTAAGTATGTGTTAAGCTAACGTGTGTGTTTGGTTATGTTTGTATGTGTGAGCACACATGTGTCTAAGGCCACTTAATTACCAGCCACCCAGGGCATCAGAAGTGTCTGAAGTTAATCTGACACCGTGTTGTGGTGTCACTGATGGAAGAGGCTGGATTAACCTCTCTACAGGGCTAATCCAGGCCATGAGGTCATCCACACACACCAGACGACCCCCAACAACTCGACCCCCACAGATCCCAGCAAGCTACATACACTGCCCTCAACGCCCTTACGTGGACGTGATTATTCTAGTGATCACTAAGTAAACACTTTGAAGAAGACATCCCTGTTAAACAGCCTGCCAAAGAGGATTTCATGGAAACCAAAATCAGAGACCCAACTACGTTCGTTTTTTGATCCGTTTCAAATGAAATCCCAGGAAACTATGAAGAGGCTGCAAAATGTTGAGTCAGAAGGAAAACGTTAAAATATTAAAGGATTAATTAATTAATTTCAACTCTTATATGAAGGAAACAAAAATATGAAACGAGATAAACTAGCAACAACTCTGATAGTGGAAATTCTGTCAGGGGAATATATATCTGTCCATTAGGCCGTTGGTTACTAGATCAACTCTGATGTGTATGTACTATCCTCAAATACTTATTTGAAGTGGATTTAGAGGCTCAGAGGATGCTGTTACAAGTACGGAACCAGGCGGGGCTGGAACAGAGTTTGTGATGGATCTCCGTTTTAAATGAAGGAAAGGAGCCAAGCTACTAGAATATTCACGTAAACTGGGCTTGATTAAATGTGATTTTGGTCCTAAACAGGTCTGTGCTTCTGATAAGTTCTGAAAATGTGTGATATGGTTTTATTATACAGTGAAATGTGTTTATTGTTCGATATGTACAAATAATAAGCATCAGAGCAGGGGAGAAAGCGGTGAAACCCTTCATTGAAAACATTTTGTGATTAAAAACATTTACTATTTACTTATTAAGCAGGGGCTTTTATCCAAAACGACCTTTGACAATATATATCCAGACACAGGACATTAAGGATAAGGGTGGCATTAGGGTCTCTTGCTCCAGGATAGCCTTTAGTTGACTCTCGGATATGAGTGATCCTGAAACGTTTGATGGGAGTCAAGTACCCTACTCCACACCCACTAGACTATCCCATCCTGCCACCGCCTCAAAGATTATCTGCGACACCTGACTGTTCACTTATGATTGAGGCCAGAGAAGTAGAGGAAGATGTCACGATAGTTCCACGAAAGAAACACTCAGAAGAAAAAGAGAAGTGTGCGTTCTCCAACAGATGTTAGTATTGTAGTGAGTCTCGGGGGAGACGCTTACCATCCCAGCGGGAGCTTCTGTCCAGCGCATCAACCCTCCGCCTGTCTCAGATATTTTCAATTAGCTTTTCCCTGTAAGACAAGCTGGCATGCCAAATTATCTCCAAGTGATAAAATTCATTCAACCACTTAGCGAAGATATGTCTCATCACGTTTAGCTCGGAAGGGAAACATTCCTCTAAAATGTTTGTCTATCTATTTCTTGTTCTTTGAATAATTACTAGAAACACTTGAATTATAGAGCACATTTAAGAGCGTCTAGGAATGCCTTGTGATGGCTGGACCCCTGGAAGGCTATCATTATAACCGGATTCAACCATCCTCTCCATAATACCATTTGAAACAACATAGAGTCGTTCTCCCAGCAGTACCCCTCTGTACCTCTAGGCACCCGCCTCCACCTCCTACACACTTCAGACGCCTGACTCATTACTGAAATCGACGGTACCTCCTTACCGTCGTAAAGATCTCTAGCGCCGCTTTAACTCAGAAGCATACATCAGGAGCGCTTTCTTCCCGAGATGAAGACGGCATTATCACCTTGCCATTAAGCACGGAACGCTGTGTTAAATGGACGGCTATTTAAAAGCAGCCCTTGCAGCTCTGACTGTGATCTATAGAATCTGCACCGCACTTTAATCAAGTTGGGCTCGGCTGTTTCGACACTGCCTTTTCTTCATTAAGAAGAATAAAAATTCATAGTATTTGATTCTAGCACGCCCTAATTCAAAGTGGAGGAATATTCCCCAAAGGGCAATCTTACATATATCTACTCTCTCTTTGTGGAATATAAATATAATTAGCAATCTAGAGCTGAGCAGTGGTATCAGATAATATACTCTGGTCGCATCGTTTCCTTCCGCTATTACTCTTTCTACTGCTCTCTGTATCTGCATGCATATATAATTATCTCCACCCCTCTCTTTCTCTTTCTCTCTCTGGCGCTCACACACAATAAACAAAGCGACACATCAGATTTTTAATACACTACATATCAATCAAACCTGTCTAGTGTCTACGTTTTAAGTACATTGACTTTTGTTGCCGAGAAAATGCACTGTAAACTGTAATAACACAATCACACCCGTCGAGTGCATGTGCATGTGCAAACGCACACAAACACAAACACACACCCCACCACACTTACACACACACACACACACACACACACACACACACACACACACACACACACACACACACACACACACACACACACACACACACACACATACATTGAATAATTTACTCACAACTTCCCAGTGCAGTATCAATTCATCTCCATCCTGCCACCCTTCCCCTTCCTTTCTCAATAAAGTGATTGAAGAGATCCAAGATCCGCTAAATTGTGTAGACCCTTTAGATAGTGGTGTAGACCCTGTAGTAAATGATGCAGACCCTGTAGATAGTGGTTTAGACCCTAGTGGTGTAGACCCTGTAGATAGTGGTTTAGACCCTATTGGTGTAGACCCTGTAGATAGTGGTATAGACCCTAGTGGTGTAGACCCAAGGGGTGTAGACCCTTAAGATAGTGGTTTAGACCCTATTGGTGTAGACCCAAGGGGTGTAGACCCTGTAGATAGTGGTATAGACCCTAGTGGTGTAGACCCTGTAGATAGTGGTTTAGACCCTAGTGGTGTAGACCCTGTAGACAGTGGTTTAGACCCTAGTGGTGTAGACCCTGTAGATAGTGGTATAGACCGTGGTGTAGACCCTGTAGATAGTGGTTTAGACCCTTTTGGTGTAGACCCTGTAGAAAGTGTTGTAGACCCTAGTTGTGTAGACCTGTTTAGGCCCTGAGCACACTGACCAGAAGCACAATCTCCAGCCCTACTCTTAACCACACGACCCTTGACCTCATGGAAGTTTCCTCTGACCCCATTGCCTATCGCTCCTCATCACACACCACGGTATGGACTGATAGAATAAACGAGCGATAAAGGACATGCAAGGGTGTCTGGGCTTCCTTAGAGGTTTGGAAGGGGAACAACAGTGGAGTTTGTGTAAGAAACAGCTGGCTCAGCTCCTCTTGTCTCCCATACTCTAACCAATCCCCCCCCCCCCCCAACCAACGCACCCTAGGGAGAGGTCATCGCGGGCCGGCTGCTCCGACAGCATTCAAGGCATCAGCCTCCATCATGGCTGATCATCTGACCCCCCCCTAGGGTTCCAACGGGGTGTTGTCAACATAACGACATGGTGGTCTGTCAGCGCTAGAGCAGATCAGATGAGACCACCGCAGAGACGGATGTGAAAGCTCAGCATTGCTCTGAGGGTCTTAGACGCAGGAGCGGGCGTCTGCACTCCTCACTGCTATGCAGATGCAAAGACATAGCGCACGTACGCTCTCATCGCTGCCAAGCTGAGGACCTCTAGGCCTCTGTGTAGCCCTAGCAGTACAATTACTGTTTCGTCCTATATCAATCACTTAAATAAAATCAATATATCGATGTGACCCACTGTGTATTTGTTGTATAGGCTTCTTCTCAGGCTATAAAGATCCAGACAACTAATTCCAACCCCAACTCCCCTGGCAGTGTGCAAATGCTCCTACATTTGTTCCGTATCCAAATAGCTGTGTAGCAAAAAATGGAGTAGAGAGAGGAAAAGGAAAAACGTTTGTTTTAACGTACAATATGCTGTTTGCTTTGCCACATACTGTAGTGCAGCGCAGCGTTCCCGGTTTATGGGGAAAACGTTTGGAGCGATACAGGAGGGAACATCTGGCGCGGCGACGCTCGGTGGTTCGGGGTGCTGCTCTCGGAGACGCATATGGCGGAGCTGATAGCAGAGCTTTACTCCACGTCTCTTCTGCTAGCACCCAGCTGCTGCTGCTACTGTTGTTGTTCTGTCTCTCTAACAGGACCCACTCGCTTTCCAGCCTTCAAGCACACAGGACGACAGCATTAGCAGAGGTGTCAGGAAAAATAGTATCGGTGAAGCATTACTCTAATGACTCTAATAGTCATATCTACATCCATATACAGACATGCTACATCGAAAGAAAGAGGATGTTGACCTCTTGGGGTGAAGGAGAAGTTTTTTGGTTTATAATGAGGGAGATATCAGTCCTACTTGCAACTTATTTTATAAAAACGTTAACATGACAG
>NC_136938.1:11483759-11533759 GCF_949987615.1 Pollachius pollachius | reverse complement strand
ATTCCTAATGATCGAGCCCTGATATGTTCAAGCAGCCCCTCGCAATGAACGTGTGTTCCAGTTTAATTTACCCTTCAGTTTAGTATATCATGTAAATATATATTATGTATTATTCATGTCAAAGCACTTTGTAAACCTTGTTTTTTAACATTCACCCTGCAATAATAATAATAATAATAATAATAATAATAATAATAATAATAATAATATTATTATTATTATTATTATTATTATTATTATTATTATTATTATTATGGATGTATGCCTATAGTGTAGAGACACTACCCATTACTTTCCTCAGGTCACCTCACCTTACTTTTGTCATGGAGATCTGGTGGAAAGTATAGCATGGTAGGGCCATGTGGAGCAACTGTGGGCATTGATCATTGTGCTACATTTAATTAGCTCCATTCAGACGGCAGGCCCAGTGAGAGAGACGGATAAATGTATCTGGCAAAAGGAAACATGAAACGGACACTAAGAGGCATGTTGACGCAACAGAGATTTTCAGACACACAGGGAGAGCTGTGTGTGTCTGCAGTTGCTTTTGTAAAATGGTCATTGATTTTTTGGGGCTTTTTTTTGGACAAACACTAAAAGCAGCAACTGTGGAATGGAGGAGAAAAATAAGTTTTAAGCATTTTTCAATGATTTGGTTTGACTGGTTTTTGTTTGATTGCTAAGTGAAAAACACTTTTGGTTTGCTGCAGCATCGAACCACAGATACTTCTGGTCCAGATTTCAGTTTTTTTCCAGGAAATGCGCATAATCGAGTCACTTCCTAAAACCATACATTAGACGTGTCTGGGCCGTTATCAGCCCATTGTCTGATAACCTCTCTCTGACAGCTGCTGCATAATCGATAATGGAAATCATTTTTTGGGACAATTTGCTGCTGAAATGCGATTAACTGAGACTGGGTCAAAGAGACTTTGCTGTGGTCTCTCTAATTAGCTGGCCTCCCTCAAAACATTAATCACTTTTATAATTCACAAAACACACTTGTTTTCCCTCCCTCTCTCGGCTTTCTCTCTCTCTCCATAGCTTTATCCCTGTCTCCGTCTCCCACTCTTATCTCTCTCTCTTTCTCGTTCTATTTCTTTCTCTGTCCGTCTATCACACACATTTCTCTCACTCTCTCCTTCGCATTCTCTTCCCTGCCAAGACATTGTTCCAGGGCAGTTGGGCTAGGCTAATGTTTACCAGCCGATGGCGATTCTCTTTTCTCTCCTCAGCCTGTCGACTAACTCTCATCGGAGACAGGAATCCTTTAGAGGTGTTGGGGCCCTGGGCCGTGTCCATCGAGGGCCCCACACCTGAACCAGATTAACACTACTCCCTAAGTTAAGAAGCAACCCCGGGAGAGCTCAGAGACGCTAGCGAATCTAGCCCAGGGGTTCCCCGGGTGGGGGTTATTGGTTTGGGGAGACAATAGGGGGTTGCAAGGTTATTTCCAGGATTGAATTATTATTACTTTTTCTATACAGCTTATCCAAACCCATTATTGGAAGATAATGTACACATGGGAAAATTTAACTTTGGACTGCGCAAGTTGAAATTGGTTGGACTGATATGTTTCCTGAACGGGAGGAATCCACGGGGGAAAACCAACTGAATGTTAACACCATCAGGAATTCCACCGGCTTCTTCAGGATCACTTTTTAGTAAGTATTTCTGATGAAACTGCCCCAGAACCATGTGATACGATCACCTTTCCAACACGTACGTAGATAAGAAATGTACAGAAAAAATAGATACTGATTGCGTGGAGCAGGATCTCTGAGTTGCCATCCCAAGATTAAAGCGAAACTTAACTTGCTGTGCTCCGAGCCCACCCATCTCATTAGGTGATCTATCTCTTTGCTTACTCTAATTACTTGACCCCTAGTTATATTAGCTCTATAGCTATTTTAGGCCACTAGACGGATCGCCTGCCTGTGCTTTTAGCCTGCTGGCAAATTTGACTGAACAGGATTTTGACATCATTAAAAAAAATAATAATCTGAAATTCTGAAATCTGAAATCTGTTGTGCTCAGTAAATTAAAAACACCATAGTTATTCCCTAACACAATAACTTGTCTCTATTTAATGTATTATGGAAAAGTAAAGATTCATTAGATGTACTTATAAATAAATACGTCGGGAGCCAGTTGGAAGGGCCTAACCGTTGAGACAGATCTTGGCCGTGTCCCCACGTCTCTGGCATCGGTTCACTGGTGTTATGAAGGCGTGTGTGGCGTCCAGACCGCCCGATGTCTGCCAGCGCGTGAGTGACAAGCTGCTCTTTGTTTATCATCGTGGCGGATCACTGGGCATCCGTAACGCATGAATAACAGTCAGGATAACGGAGAGAGAGGGTCGGTGTTCACAGCTATAGCTCTGAGATCGCCTCTGTTCCCTGGCTGTAAAACCCGCCAGACATTTATTACACGCTAAATTATTAAATAGCTCTGCTGCATGTGTTATTGTATGACAAGCCATCCGGTGTGGGTTACACAGAACTCACACGTTGGCCCGTTACATTATTCAGTTAGCCTTAATTGTCTTTGAATTTACACCGCGCCTACAAAATGTCATCCAACAAAACAATAACAGGAAATGACACGTACAAACAAACTATTTAATATTTAAACCACGGCTGAAAACCATTGTTGTGTGAACGTGGCGATTGGGAATGTCAGATAGAATAACATGTTATATCTGGATTTCCATGGTGTTTTTTTTTTTTTTTTACCAGATTATCATTGCAACAGTTTACCATTAACATAGTTTACCATTATCATAGTTCAGCAGAACAATAGTTAAGTAAGCTTACCCCCCTTGCCACTTCACCTCACCACCCAAATTATCATTTTAACTCACCTTTCATGCTAACTGGTGAGGGAATACAGGTTCACTACACTACAGTCTACAGTATCAGAAGCTGCTAGGGCTAGCTGCTAGCTCGCTGGTTGATAGCTCCAGCGATGACAGCGGAGACCTGAAGAAAGAAGGTGTTCTGCTAGTCTTAACCCTCCTCCGTTTCCCCAGGGACCAGCATCCAGCCTGCCTCTCTCAGCTCCCAATCTCTGTCCTAGTTTGTCCGAGCCGCCTCTCAAGTACTCCCCTCCGCCCCCCCACCCATACAACCCATCAGCCCAACGACCCCCAAGCCCCTCCACCTCCCACCACCAACACCAAGTCTCTCAATCTCCTCGCCCAGCTTGCATTTCCTCCCCCCCCCAGGCCAGCCACCTCATCTCTCGTTAGTTCCCCTCGGCTAGCTGACAGCAGGGGGCTAGCTTTGCAGCAGTGCTAGCTGTGTGTTAGCCCTCGCCACGGTGGCAACCCAGCCGTGTCTTCCCTGTCCGGCGCTAACGACGTGGGCCATGACACCTCAGAGTGTCGAGTGTTTGGTGACCCGGTGGCAGGCGGGTCCTTTCCTTCGCCCCGTGTTAGCTCAGCACGCTGCTGGCGGCCAGATGGTAGCGCTGACCTTTAACCTCTTCCTAGCGCCCGGCCCGCAGCCTCTGTCGTTCTGAATTGCTAGCCACCATCTGATGGCGACCTCGGGTAAAAGCCGCTAACTCACATCTCTCCAGCTCACAACTTCTAGTGGAAGCCCCGTCAGAGGAACTACTACTTTTACTCCAACAGTCTTGGTAAATCATTTTGAAACTTTAAAGAGCCTTAAACACAATTTGTCAACGCCTACATATTTATCACTTATCCACCTTTTCCCCCCGATCTGGGATGAATCAAATACATCTTACTTTAAGTAGTCTATACGCCTACATATATAACAATTGTGAATTGCATTCATTATGTGTAATGCACATGTGAGACAGGTCTTCTCATCATAATGAAAACACAAACACAGGAGACAGCGCCATCAATGAGAAGGTTTTAACAGATTTGGTTCTGCAAACCAACCCATAACCCTCAGGATTGTCCATTGTTCTACAAGTGTTAATACTGGACGAGCCCAAACACAGAACAAGTAGTACTACAGAACAAGTACCGCAGAACAAATACATTGGCTGTCGGTATGTTTCCCTTTACTACCACAGGGAGGCATGGAACAGATTGTGGTTGACATGAAAACTGCTTTCCTGACACTAAAAGCTTTCTGTGTGTGTCTGTGTGTGTGTGTATCGGTGTGTCTGTATAATTTTGCTATTTGGTTGCTTGCTTTTGTCTTAGTTAATGAATAATGCACAAAAATATGACAACACTATTTCAACAATACGTTTATTGTAACAGCGATGTGCATGTGGCATTAGCATGATTTGCTGGTAAGGGGAGAGTAGAAGGAGGAGCAGGAGGAGGACAGGAGTGGAGAAGTGGAGGAGAAATAAGAGGAGAAGGAGGAAAAGGAAGACAGGGTTGGAGAAGAGGAGGAGAGATGAGAGGAGAAGGAGGAGGAGGAGCAGGAAGACAGGAGTGGAGAAGAGGAGGAGAGATGAGAGGAGAAGGAGGAGCAGGAGATCAGGAGTGGAGAAGAGGAGGAGAGATGAGAGGAGGAGGAGCATGAGAACAGGAGTGGAGAAGAGGAGGAGAGATGAGAGGAGAAGGAGGAGCAGGAGATCAGGAGTGGAGAAAAGGAAAGATGAGAGAAGGAGGAGGAGCAGGAGGACAAGAGAGGAGGAGAAAATGAGAGATGAAAGGAGAAGGAGGAGGAGGAGGATTGGTTGGATAAGCTGAGGATTACAGAAGGAGAAGAGAAGAGGAGAGGAGGAGGTCGGAGGAAAGAGAAAGGAGGAGGATGAGGAGAAGGGGCAGATTTCTGAGGGAGTTCTCCCATCTCACTCCATCAATGATTCATGTGTGAAAGTGGTTCCATTTTCATGGCAGAGAAGGTAACAATCTTACCAACGAGTGTTTATCCCCAACCTCACTCCCTCTAGCTTCCTCTCTCCCTCAGTAGCTTCCTCTCTCCCTTGGCAGCTTCCTTTCTACATTAGCGGCTTCCTCTCGCCCTCAGTAGTGTCCTCACTCGCTCACAGCAACACATAAACACACACACACACACACACACACACACACACACACACACACACACACACAAACACTCTTTGGGGTAATACTTACTTAGTATCAGACACTATTTATTTTATATCCCAGAAAAAAGAGAGATAACTGTGAATATGTATGAGCATAAAAAAAAATACTTTTACGCTTCAATGTTTTGAATAAAATGACATTAATCTTAGTTGACTTACTTACTTACTTGTGAAACGATTGGCTAATGACTACCTTCTTTCGCCATAAGGTCAATTTTAATGCAGCATTAATCAACACTGCTGCTATAGCAGCAAGGCATTATTAATATCACGTTTCATTTAAATATTTATAACCATTTAGGTCAGTGATTGCAGGATACTCTCTTTTGGTGGATTAATTAATACACCTGAACCAATAGATTTACATAAAACTGTTGAACATAGCACTGACAAGAACCTTAATACCCTGTTGATAAAACAGATTAATTTCATCTCCACTCTGCAGATAAACAATAAACTCAGTGTCATCACTCAGTGCAGAGTGCTATCACGCCTTGTGTCGTTCATTTGAGTCATTTACAAGAACAATGAATTACAATGAATAAAATGCTTCATTGTTTGTTTTGTTTATTTACTTAATGTGATAAAACGTAATAATTTACGATCCTATTTCTTAACGATTTTTTTATTTATCCTTCACCAGCCAACAACACAAACTTAAAAGAATGAGGCGCTGAGTATAAATCACAAAATGTTCTGGACAAATTACAAATATTCCATCCCATAACCAGTCAAAAAACAAGGCATGTAACATGTGCTCCTGTCCCTCTTCATTCTCTCATTATGCTGACCTCCTGTTCCCGCACACGCCAGCATCCTGCGAGCAGATCTGCACCTCTGGCTTTTCTAACCAGCCCTCCACCTCTCTGCGTTCTAACCAGCCCCCCAGCTCCGCTGTTCTAACCAGCCCTCCACCTCTCTGCGTTCTAACCAGCCCTCCACCTCTCTGCGTTCTAACCAGCCCTCCACCTCTCTGCGTTCTAACCAGCCCCCCAGCTCCGCTGTTCTAACCAGCCTCCCAGCTCCGCTGTTCTAACCAGCCCCCCAGCTCCGCTGTTCTAACCAGCCCCCCAGCTCCGCTGTTCTAACCAGCCCTCCACCTCTCTGCGTTCTAACCAGCCCTCCACCTCTCTGCATTCTAACCAGCCTCCCAGCTTCGCTGTTCTAACCAGCCCTCCTGGTGATCAGCAGTAATCAGGGAGGACAGGGAGAGGTCTCCGCTGGGCAGAGTCATGTCCTGCGAACATGTTGATCACAAACACATGAGACAGACTTATTTATCTTCCCTATTCATGCCATTCTTCTCTGTGACACATTGGTGAGCATGTATGCTTGTGTGTGTGTGTGTGTGTGTGTGTGTGTGTGTGTGTGTGTGTGTGTGTGTGTGTGTGTGTGTGTGTGTGTGTGTGTGTGTTTGTGGTCCTGTGGTCGTATGTTTGTGCATTTGTGTCTGTGTGTTTGCATGTGTGTTGTATGCCTGTGGTGCAGGAGAGCTAATACAGCATGAGTGAAAGTCTTTCCCTTGTGATATTAATGAGTTTCTCTTCTCTATTCATCAGCTAAATGTGAGCTTCGTTCCCCAGGTTCTATTGCTCCTGTGTTGTATTCGATTCAGTACAACACACAGCAAATCCTACATCTGCCATAGAAAGCAACAGGATCATTGAATTAACATTCAAAAGGCTCTATCTGTCATTGTTTTTAAGTGCTACATTTCCCTAACCTCCCTTCAACATCCTTTGCTTCGATCTGACATCCTATGGTGTATTCTCCGCTGCGTTTTCAAACAGGCTCACAATGTGTTTTACTAATGGCGGCAAATCTCCTCTTTACTTTTGGAACGGCAACTTGTAATGGCTTTTATCTGTTACGGTTAGTTTTCAGTGAGGTTTCCTGGAAGATAGATCGTCTTGGACTTTCTTAGAAATGCGAAGCCACACAATCACAAGGATGCCTATTAAAGACTACTTTAATACTTTAATGCCAGCGATGAAACATATTGAATGGAAAGAAAGACGCAATTTGTAACTGTGTTTATGTCTATTAACTCATGTTTTCCTCTCTGTACTTACAGACACAACCGGCAAAGAAAACTTTGTTGAAGAATCAAAACAGGTGCAAGTGTTGGCGAGAGATTTGTTTTACAGCTCCCAAGTCTGTCTAGCTCTACAGTTAAAGAACACTCCTGTACGACCACAGCCCCCATATCTAGCCATTGCAATTTACTGTATCTCATAAGCTGTAATGAATCTATTCATAGGAGAGTATTCACAGATACAGCTTATCTCAATGATGTCCAAACAAAGATCTTACTGTATAGAACCAGACAGGACAGGGCCTTTTGTTGAATGATCGTTAGACTGTGATTTGAGAATAGTCTTTGAAGAAGTGTATAAGCTCACAGAAAGTCAGACAAGACGATCATCCTAAGTTTAGACATAACTCTGCTTTGATCTTCCAGTCACAAGAACCCCAAAACAAACATGAATACATTTCATTTGTTTTTTTTCCCCAAGATGCTATATGCAAGATGGGATATCGTCAGAACGCAATAGAAGAATAATAACAGAAATAGATTTAACTTATATAACGGTATTGCTCTAACAGAGGGAAAAAAAGACTTATCTTTGTCCTCAAAAGCTAAGAAAAAAGAGAGAACGCACGTAGGATGATGCCAACAAAACCACCTCGCTCACGACTTTTGCTACATTCTTTTGAAAGTTAGTAACAGTTAAGGAGCAAAAGAAGTTGTTTTTATTAAATGTTGGCGGGTGAAAGTGGGGTCAAGTGCCAAGGAGGTTAGTGCCATTGCAGAGAACGGTCTGTATTCTTAATTCACACGTTTCTTGCCATGACATGTTTATTCACCTCTCATAAAGACTCTGGCTCAGTCTAAGATGACCTGGGCTACATATGTATGATTATGACGATGGTTCCCATCTGTTTTTGACCCAAGGTTTATTCAAATACTGCCCTCAAAAGATAGTATGGTTACTGCAGAGCAGCTGCTGAGAAACTATTTAATCGCAGAAAATAGAAAAAATTGTCATCTGGGCTCTCAGTTGTTATTGCGTTTAATTGTGACTTTATAAAGTGAAAAACAATAAATGATAAACAACTCACAAAAAAAGTTAGTATCTGAGACAAGAGAGTCTGTGGTACGTTCTCTGTACATCTTTCGCATATCTTTTATGTTGAATGCTGATTCAAGATTCATAATCGTGAATCAGAATTTTAACAAAGCTAAAGAGGCATCCTTCCAGACACATTCTGCACGTCTAAAACCTAACATTTTGTTTGATATCTTTATGAAACTTCATTAATCACTCACACACAACTTTTATTTTAACACGTGTGCCATGCTAGCAGACTCCTTCGACCTCCCAGCTCATCCTGCACCACCACCGCCTCCTCCTCGCTTCACCTCTTAATGACAAAATGAGAAAAGTGGGGCGAAGAGTGCATTCCCACCAGAAATGCTGGAGAGTTAACATCTTCAGCCGAGCACCAGGGCCTCCAACTGGGAAATCACGGCTAAATAAATCAAATGAGCTTCACAAATAGGTGAGGGGCCGAGGGGAGCCAGGTGCATCATGGGAGGGACCGGTGCGGCGTGCTGATTAACTGGGAGAGAGATGACCCGCTCACGTCTCCTCCTGGAACCTACTTGAGAGATCAAATGACTCTACATTAAATGATATTCCCTGCGTTTTATTCCATGCGGCGGTTGTTTACAAGCGACCCTCGCTTTTCTCTTAAGTGGTGCGAGCAGCGATGCCGCAGAGCACAACTTTTTAAAGGGCTCGCCGAAGTAGCTGCTCTCATCTACATCCTCCTGATGAAGCAAATACACAAACAGGGGCTTCTGTCATGTCTTATCACTGTCAGAATCTCAACACACATGCACATACACACACCCACACACACACAAGCATACAACTAAGAAAAATAAGATAAAGAAAGAAAAAGTTGGAAAGCTGGATTTTGAAAATGGTGCATGGTGCTCTTCTGGTAGAGTAAGGCATTAACACTGACATGGTTAGGGGTTTTGACTAACCCAATCTAACCCCCACCCACTGGAAGCATGACATTTCAATCCTGGGGTTAGGGGTTTGATGCCCTGTCTAACTCGAGTGGAGGAGCAAGCCACTTACATGGCCAGGGATAGGGATTTGAATCCCACTGGGGCCCATGGAAAGCATATATTGACTGGCTAAAGATAAAAGCGTCTCTATAATACAGTGAGGACAGGTTTCAGAGAAGCGAACGGCCATGGATTGACAGAAAACAGAGAGGAAGGAGGAAAGCATATGTAGTAGTAGTAAAAGCGGCACTTTACCAGAGTTGGGGTCAGAGTTGCCGTCGGCTTCGGTCCTCTTGTCGGGCGAGGCCTGGTCGTAGAGCTGGTCGTGAGCCTGCACCAGAGGGAGAGGATGTGTGAGGATGGAACCAGAGGGCTCCTGGTCTCCCAGACCACTGTCACTGCAGCTCTCCTGGGAGCCATCGGGGAGATGGAACGTGACTCGCCGCTGAGACTAGAACCAAGAGAGCACACAAGCCAGTGACCGACGTTAGCGCACTGCCCACTGACCCCTAAAACCCACTATCCCATACGGTTACTGTGCCCATAAGTGCACTGTCCCCTAAAGCCCACTGTCCTACAAGACCCTCTGTCCAAATAAGTAAACTGTCACCCCAAAACCCACTGTCCCCTAAAACAGACTGTCCTCTAAGGCCCACTGTCCCATAAAGCTCACGGTTCCCTTAAGCCAACTGCCCCTTAAAACCCACTGTCCCCTAAAACAGTCTTCCCCTAAAGCTCATTGTTCCCTTAAGCCCACTGTCCCCTAAAACCCACTGTTCCCTAAAGCCCACTATCCCCTAAAACCCACTGTCCCCTAAAACCCACAGTTCCCTAAAGCCCATTATCCCCTAAAACCCACTGTCCCCTAAAACCCACAGTTCCCTGAAACCCACAGTGCTCATACGTACACTGTCCCCTAAAGCCCACCATCCCCTGAAACCCACTGTCTTCATAAGTACACTGTAGTCTTAAGCCCGCTGTCCCTTAAAACCTACTGTCCTCATATGTACACTGTCCCCTGAAGCCCACTGTCCCCTAAAGCCCACTGTCCCCTAAAACGCACCATCAAGTATACTATCCCCTCAAGCCCCTCCCCCCCTAAGTCCTCTGAAGGCTAATGTCCCCAAATGGCCACTTTCTTTGTAAGAAACGATAAGGAATAGCGGGAGTAACTGGTAAGTCACTTTTAAGCCCACAGTCTCTTAAAGTCCACTATTCCTTAAACCTCCCCTCATCAGCCTTCCCAAAGTAACGCCTGTTAGCTCATTCCGCCAGACGATGCATCGTAACATTTCGAAACCTGCATATAGAGTAGCGCCACGCGAGAGAACAGTTCTGGGCTTTAGCTGACATTTATAGGTTAAAATCCATCAGCGGTGGTACTTGAAATTAATTGCCGCTTGTCTGAGGGGCTGATTGAGAATTGGGGCTTTAACTGTTTTTTATGAGTAAACCAAATTGACCGCTTTGTTCCATACCGTACGTTTTATATCGTATAATTTACTATAATGAACCAGATCATCTTAAAGTTGGCCGACGGTGTAAAACATAGTAAATATTTATTTTGGAGTTCAGCCAGGCAAAGGAGTCCTTTTTACTACATGCTAACACCAGGAAGTAGCGAGAGCAGCTAACCTTTACGGGTTCTTTAACCTTTACATGGTACCAAACTCTTACATCGCCGGATGTTATTCTCTAAAATATCCTTGTGACTTTTGACCTTTTGGTCTAGACACGTTTTGGTCACTTTTTTATTACACATTCAGAATGAGACAGAGGTGTTTTGTGGCAAGAAAGACATTAGTGCTGGCTTCAGGTCAGGGAGCATAATTATATTAGATCATAAAAGCGCTATTTTGGTTTCCAACGGGTTATTGATCGGAGGGAGAAACTTATACACATTGAGTACAGTCACGTTCCTCTATAGACATAGCCTGCATCATAGCATTAACACACACAGATGCACGGAGGGCGAACCCAAACCCACACACGCACACACACAGACACACACAAACACACACACACACACATGCAAAAAAAATCGGAAAAAGACAAATGCAGATTGTATAATACTTTTTTAATCAATAATGCCCTGATGGTGGTCACGCAGTAATGACTCCCCCCAGATGGTGATGTCATGTGCGCAGGGTGGAGGTGAGGGATGGGTGAACTCTTGGGTTGCATGTTGCACATAGCATGTTGGGTGTAGAGTGGGACGTATATTATCAAGCGTATAGCCTGCGGCGTGGACATAAGCAACATGCCAAGGCACAATGGGTATGTTCTGTCTCCCTCCCTCTCTCTCCTCCACACGTATGACCAAAGGCACACACCTAGCTAAACACACACACACACACACTTCCTCCCTCCATCTGTCTGTTTCAATTTCACAAGCATGAACAAAGACACACAGACACACACCCATTATGCACTTCACTTCTTTCTCTCACTCTTTGCATCCCTTGTTCTTTCTTTCACACTCACACACAGGCACACAGGCACCCCCGCTGCGGCCCCAGCCAGCAGTTCCTGAGCAGCCCCCTGATTGCGTTTCCAGCCCTAGATGAGGAGGGTCTTCTCCTGGCTCTCTAATGACATTTGGCCGTGTGTCCCTCTCTTAAGCCCTAGACAGCAGCAGTGTAACGGCTAACCTTTCCCCGGCTCCGAGCTCCGCACGGCGGCCACTGATGACAGACACACGCAGGCTTTACTGTAATTATGGGCAAAAGCAAAGGTCAGACATTCTGCAGTCTCATGCAAATGACCTCATTATATATTTTAGAACCGGTCCGGAAGCATGCCACATTCTATTAAACAAGAGGGAAGGAGAGAGGGATGGAGAGAGAGGGAAGGAGAGAAGGACAGGGAAGGGAGAGAGGGGGGAAAGTGAGGGAAAGAAGAGAGGGAGATGGAGAGAGAGAGGAGGTGATTGTCTGACAGAACAAGTGAACAGACTATCTTGGACGATTGCAGTGGTGAGTTGAATCGTGAGGGCAGGCGGTGAAACACGTGTTGCTGGGATCTGGTCGGGGTCTCGCTGTGTTTCAACAAGACGTGGCATGAGTCGTCCTGGTTCTTACATCCCTTAGCAGCTGGGAACTCAAGCCTTGCACTGACTGAAATGCACAATTACGTTGAATTAGAAAGGCTCTCAGATCTGTCTGGGTCAGCAAAACTAATGACAGCGCCACCATGCACTACCTCTTATTGACATATTTTGTCATTATGTTTGGTGGTTACATTCTTTTTTATGTATTTTTCTTATCTCATTTTAACCAGTAGGTTCATACAGGACCGCCTGGGATTAATAAAGTCTTTTTTTATCTTAATGAATGGGTTCAACTCAATAATGATACACACGGTCAGCAGCAGTTCCTCCAGGGAGAGATATTCAGCGGTTTGAAACAGCTTTAAGAACCATTTCTTCTGCCAGGAGAAATGTCAGTTGGGCTCCTGTGATAAAGGACACGTCACATCACAGACTGACAGTGTGTAGAAACCTTTGCTCAACAAAGTTAAGAGGCGTCACCTCCTGTCTGTCTGGCAGCGTTATTAATTAGACAAGATGGTATTAAATCGATTCGGTAACAGGAGCGGGTGGCAGAGAAAGAGCCCAGGGAAAATACCGACGTGGAAAGGAAATCTAGCTGACATTCATCTAAATGCAAAAGTAGAAATGTGTATGTGTGTGTTTGTCAGAATGTGGGTGCATACGCCAGTGTGTATATGATTGTATGTGTGTGTTTGGGGACTTGGGCCTTTATGTTTTTGTGTGTGCATGCATCTGTCCATGTCAATTTGTTTGATTCGTGTGTGTGTGTGTGTGTGTGTGTGTGTGTGTGTGTGTGTGTGTGTGTGTGTGTGTGTGTGTGTGTGTGTGTGTGTGTGTGCGTGCGTGCGTGCGTGCGTGCGTGCGTGCGTGCGTGCGTGTGTGTCTGTTAGTGTGTCTGCATCTATGTGTTTATGTCTCTGTGTGAGCATGTGTCTGTGTTTGTGTGTGTGCATGCGTCTGTATGTTTGTGTGTGCTCATATACCAGTGTGTTTGTGTGTGTGCATATGTGTGTGCGTGCATGTGTGTGTGTGTGTGTGTTTATGTGTGTGTGTGTGTGTGTGTGTGTTTATGTGCATCTGCGTGTGTGTGCATGTGTTTATGTGTGTGTGTGTGTGTGTGTGTGTGCGTGCGTGTGCGTGTGCGTGTTTGTGTGTGTGTGTGTGTGTGTGCGTGCGTGTGTCTGTGTGTGTTGTTCAGTCTGGCATTTGCCTGCAGGCGGATGACCAGTGTTTAGCCTAGCTCACCATAGTAAACCAAACATTACGAAGGCTAGCATGGCGGATAGCCACCGTCGTCCCCTCTCTCTGCTCCAGTACTGCCTGGCCAAGAAGTGGACGCAAACATGCTGGAAATGTGGCTTGTAAATAGCAGCACATTACAGGAAAGGAAAGGGTCTAGCAAGCAATCATTAGCAATCATTAGCAAGCACTTATTCTGAAAAGGTCTAGATAATTTAATGCCTTATAACTAGGTTCTGTATGTGTGTTTGTGTGTGTGAGTTTGTGTGTGTGTGTGTGTGTGTGTGTGTGTGTGTGTGTGTGTGTGTGTGTGTGTGTGTGTGTGTGTGTGTGTGTGTGTGTGTGTGTGTGTGTGTGTGTGTGTGTGTGTGTAATTGTGTATGTCTGTTTCTTAAATGCCATGAGAGAACTAATAACAATCAAGTTGTTGAAATGGCAATCAAGTGTTGAGTGTAAAATTTGGGGGAGAATTTAAACATAAACTGCCGCCTCTCCCTATCCTCTCTCCCACTATTCCTCTCTCTCTCTATCCTCTCTCTCTCCCTCTTCCCAGCATGGTTTTACAACTCGCAGCACCTCCAGATTACAGGCTCCACTCCAACAGAGGTCGATCCAGATTGTGATGTTGCACAGTATGGGCAGTACGCAGCACGCTGCTCTGGTTCCATTGCAAAGGGAAAACACTTCTCTTGGGTTATGTTTCTTTGGTCGTCTTTGTCTCTATATTGACGGATGTGGAGACCAGACGCAGAAGCCACACCAGACCAAACCAAACCCAATAGGTTGCTATATATAAACACGTGTTACACACCTTCTTTGCCTTTGATTCACACCAACAAGCAACAAGACAGAACAAATCTATGTGAGAATCACCAATCAACAAGGTGCAGCTAAAGTGTATGCTACATTTTAAACTATAGATGATCGACCATTTTATATTAGTGAATAGTCTGGCTGGTTTGCTGTAGATAGGATAATATATATATATATATATATATATATATATACATACATATATATATATATATATATATATATATATATATATATATATATATATATATATATATATATATATACCTGTATATAAGTGTTGCATGTTTGTGCAGCCCCCTCAGAGAGCAATAGATATCCTACATGCACTCCTGTCACAGCACGACATACTGCAGGGTGTCTCACACTCCGTCCACCGCACTGACACTAGACGAGAGTCACACTGGAAGCCAACCTGCTGGGGCATTCCAAACACACACACACACACACACATACGAACACACAGACACACACACACACACACACACACACACACACACACACACACACACACACACAGACACACACACATACAATCACAAATACAGCCATGCACACACACACACACACACACACACACACACATACGAACACACACACACACACACACACACACACACACACACACACATACACATACATACGCAGATACACACTAACACTAAAACACAGACACACACACACACACACACACACACACACACACACAGACACATAACCACCGACACAAAAACACGCACAAATATGCATAAACGCACACACACATGCCAAATGCCTAGAGTGTAATCCATCGCTCCCCTAACCACGTTGCTGGAGCAGCGGTCTGACACCTGGTGTGAGAAGATCTCCTCAGAGTCTCCACTCTACGCCTGACCAGCAACCGCATCAAGCAGCTAAACACACCCTGCTCTCTCTATCGCTCTACCTATCTCTATTCATCTCTCTAGCTCTCCATATACGTCTCTCTTTCACTCTCTCTCTCTCCCTCTCTCTCTCTCTCTATAGCTCTGCATCTACCTGTCTGTCTGTCTGTCTGTCTGTCTCTCTCTCTCTCTCTGTCTATATATATATAGTGCTCTCAATCTACCACACTCTATCTACCTCTCTATAGCCCTCCATCTACCGCTCTCTATCTACCTCTCTCTATCTACCTCTCTCTAGCTCTCCATCTACCTCTCTCTATCTACCTCTCTATAGCTCTCCATCTACCTCTCTCTATCTACCTCTCTATAGCTCTCCATCTACCTCACTCTTTCTACCTCTCTCGATGCTCTTATTTTTCTATTCTATCTTTCTGTCTCTTTCCATCCTTGTCCATCATTCACTACTTTCTGTCTTTAAATTAGTCTCGCCCTTACATTCTCTTTGGCATTATAATCGCTCTATCGCTCTCTCTCTGACATTATGACTCTACCTAGATCTGCCCTCTCCTTAGAAGCCATAGATGCTCTGCCATCTACTGGTCAACAGGGAAAGTGCAGCTGTGGAGAATAATCTGCCCTGTAAGTAAAGATACAGACTCCTCTACATATGCTCTCAGCTCATTGGATCCTGCATTTGTCTACGTGGTTACTGTGTTTACACAAGAGTGAGTCACTCTTCAGCAGGCCTACTATGTTTGATCAGATATTGGTTCATTTGGTGCCGCAAAAATAAGAACTGCATGAACACATTTTGCAGTACCAGGATGGAAGAAACTAAGACTGAATGAAAGCAAACATGTACCTGGTTGTTTCTTGGTAAAAAAAAAAATCCCCTTGACAAAACATTATTTCGGGAGGAATTCAGGCAAGTTCAATGTGACAGAATATGATAAAAAAGGACTTTATTGATCCCAGAAGGAAAATCTGGGTGCCACATCACCAGGCACAGGACAGTAGAACGGTAAATAGTAGTAGAGATAAAGTTCAATAAAGTTACAAAAAATAGACAGAAAATATGCCTGGATACACGATACCAACTGTCAGCTCTGCCATAATACGCTCAAGATTCAACTTCATGGTTGTTTTTCCATAACATGTCTTTTCTCCTCTAACTTCTTATTTTGGGGCTGCACTGCACAGTACCTTCCACGGCGGTGGCATCTTCTAACGTGTCATATCCTGTCAACCTCGGGGGAAACATCAGCCACTGTGGGTTACGCCTCGTCAGAACACCCGCTTCTAAAACAGACAGTACTGCAATATTTTATAGTAGAACTTTAGACAGTACTACAGTATTGTAGTCTTATGCTGCTGTATTATATTCTAGTGCGACAGTATTATAGTCTACTTCAACAGTCCTGTGGTCTAGTACTACAGTATTATAGTCTAGTATCCCAGAAAGTACTACATTATAGTCTAGTCACTACAGACAGTTCTATAGTATTACAGGTGTACATAGTTTGCCAACAGTGTTTTAGTGTTGGTGATAATATTGAAATAAGTACTGAGTCTACTTCTGAGAGTAATATCTTATATAGTACATAATAGTAGCGTTTACAACAGAGCATAATAAAAAAATACTCTGGGGAGTAGACACTACTGTATTTGTGGTATAACTCGGACTGCTCATCTCTAGTCTGGTTGTAATCGATAAATCACACAATAACAGTTGTGAACAAAATCTGCATTCTGCCACAACACACAGGCACACACATGCAGGCATTCTCATAGGCAGGATATAAAGATATGCACACACACAAGCAGGAAATAAAGAAACAAAGACACACACACACACACACACACACACATACATAGAGGCACACAGACACACAGACACACACAAACACACACACAAGCAGGAGATGAAAACACACAATAGCAAACATAATATACATGCAGATCTGCACCAAGAATGTTTGCCAGCTATTCCAGTAGTGATTCGTAAAAGGCTCTACGTGTTGCTCTTGGGCATGCTACATGGGAGAGACTGCCACCTGCTCACACGACATATTTACTCTTAAAACAGCAGGTACAGATGTTTTGTGTTGCGTGTTCACCACCTCCATACACGCTCCGTTTATCCTGAGAAAATATTCATTGCCACCCCAACCATCCCGGCAGGTTCTCACTTTAAATAACACATTCGGCCTCTGCTCGACAAATCACATTGTCTAACATTTTCCCATTGTATTATTATTATACCTCTTTAGCACTCCAAATTTACATTCTTCTATTCCTTGTCAACACAGTCTGTGTTCCAAATTCACTTTATTACTAAACCTCTTGAAGCAAGTCTTTACTCCAAAATTACAAAAATCGAAACCTCTTTAAAACAGTCTGTATTCCAAGCTTACCTATATATACTATACCTCTTTAACACAGTGTGTTCTCCAAATTAACACTATTCAGATCGCTGTATCAGAACGCGTGAACTCATTAATCACATTTCATTTTCATCATATCAGTATTACATTTGAATGGAGACAATTTAAATTATAACCAAAAGGAAATGTCTATGATGCTTTACTGAACCACATAAGTAATTTATGTACATGCTAAGCATTTTTCTACATATGAATAATAGAATAACTATTTTTTATTTACTGGTTTTAACCATTCTGTCTGGCCTGGTTATGCCATTAACATTTATCCAAAGAGACTTATGCGATCAATCAAAGCATAAAATCCGAATTGGAGTAACTAAAAATTCAAAGTGCTGCCCGACCTAGTTTCTAAAAAAAAACATCTGGACAGAGTGCAGAGGCGCAAGGAATCAGAGGACAACATCTGGACAGAATGCATATAGCTCTTGGAATCACAAAGATGAGGTAGATGCTGTGATGTGAAGATGAGCTGGCACAGACGATTGCTTGTTTAGCAGAGCAAGGCAACAACACTGCCAGGGTAAGTGGATTGATGCCTTCTGGGGCCACCCACACAAACAAATGTATGTACAGGTTGAGATTTAAATATTCGTGTAAATTTTTTGGAAGATCTAAAGATATACTTTAAGGATAATTTCTGAACAATCTTTAACTGATTTGCCAACATTAAATTAGACAGGAATATTGAGATGATAGAAATGTAACTCATATTACGTTTAGTAGATATATAACGCCTGTCAAGTTGAGCTAAACCGTGTTAATAGCATTGCTTATGCTTCTTGTTAGATATGATTCATTCCCCAAAAAAACATTTTGGATATATTTAAGAGCCTGCATGAATGAAAAAAAGGTTGCAGGGACAAGGGTAACTGAGTTGTGTCATTTGAGTACTATTTGCTCAAATTTACTATTTGCTTGGATCCTTATTTCTTCTGTTTTTGGATTGCGGGTAGAATGTCTGGTTTGGTTTAGAGTACATTTATTTTTAGGGCTGTAATGGCCATCTGGGAGTTCTGTCCCTATACAGAACGGCTATTGCACAGCAATCCACATTTAATTCAAATTGATAAATGGATTAATTCACATTGAAAAAATAATCGGACTGGCTCGAAGGCAACAGCATCACTTCTTCAATGAAGGCCATCAAGTAAATATACACAGCCATCTCTCAGTTTCTGTTTGTGTGTGTGTGTGTGTGTGTGTGTGTGTGTGTGTGTGTGTGTGTGTGTGTGTGTGTGTGTGTGTGTGTGTGTGTGTGTGTGTGTGTGCGTGTGTGTGTGTGTGTATGTGTGTGTGTGTGTGTTTATGATACTGCCCAGCATGTCAATGCTGAAGCCATGGCTCTCCTGCACACATGGCTGAAACTTTATGTATACTATACTCCTCACATGCCGCATGACAAATGGCGTACTGCATGCTGATTGGCTAGCCAGGTCAACACTCTTTTACATCAATAACAAGGGCCCCCGCCCAAAACAACAGAAACACACACAGATATACAACTCAATAACATGAGAAATGCTCAAATATGTGCTGGATGTCTTCAGACTATTCCATATTAATGCAAGGCTGAAATAGAGTCGCAATTGACTGAATGTCTGCGTAGCTTACGCTCCTATTAGCTTTGATGGAAAGTATTTGTCATCCTATTACAGCGGATACTTGGCGAGGCACGCGCTTGTTTAGCAGATCTTTGTTTATCCTGTTGAAATAATGTGTGTTTACTCATGATGATTACCCAGCTTACAGGTATCAGATGTAAATGGACACGGCAGTGACACTTGTTTGACTTTCCCAACTGGTATAGCAACATGGTCCTATACCTTTACTATTTATATTAATTATATTAATAATTCACATAGAGTTCACATTTTGTTCTGAGATTATGATTCGGAACAATGAGAAAAAGTGTATTATTATACCACAGCATTGTTAAAATGCTGTTAAAATATTGATTCCTCAATAACGTTCCAAGGGTGTCCATTCTTTTTTCCATAAAAGAAGACCTTAACCTTTTAACAGTTCCAAAATCAATGTCCAACAAATCATGCAATGACAACAACGGTCAAATACAATTGTTGACCAGATTGTTTCCTTAAAGACGGAGAAACGATATGATCAAAGCACTGCGGCAGAGTATTTTGTATTTAAGATGATGAAAACAAGTGCACAGCAAAGTTATAGATGATAGTAACTCATAAATAAATTCATTGTTGGTGACTGTGATATAAGCGGTTCACCAACGACAAATATGTATAACTGTTTGTCTTTCATGAATGCTTGTACAGTATATATGTATGTCTGTATATATGTATGCAGGTATGAATGGATGTGGTGTGAAAAGAGTGTATTTAAAAGGTGAGGCAGGATATACTGCAATATTATTTAGACCTGGCTGACAACAAAGCCCTCTCTTGTCCCAACGCCTCCTCTCCTCATTTCTCCTCTGTTCACCTCACTTCCTTCCCCGCTCTCCTTACCTCTCCTCCTCCTTCTCCCTCTCTTCATCTCTCCTTTAATCTCCTAACCCCTCTTCTCCTCAACTCTCTTCCTCCTCCATCGCTTCATCTCTCCTTTACTCTCCCAACTCCTCCTCTCCTCATCTCTCCTTTACCCTCCTAACCCCTCCTCTCCTCATCTCTCCTTTACCCTCCTAACTCCTCCTCTCCTCATCTCTCCTTTACCCTCCTAACCCCTCCTCTCCTCACCTCTACTTTACCCTCCTAACTCCTCCTCTCCTCATCTCCCCTTTACCCTCCAGCCCCTCCTCTCCTCACCTCTCCTTTACCCTCCTAACTCCTCCTCTCCTCATCTCTCCTTTACCCTCCTAACTCCTCCTCTCCTCATCTCTCCTTTACCCTCCTAACCCCTCCTCTCCTCATCTCTCCTTTACCCTCCTAACCCCTCCTCTCCTCATCTCTCCTTTACCCTCCTAACCCCTCCTCTCCTCACCTCTCCTTTAGTCACCTCACCCCGTAACCTCTACTCCTTTACTCCCCTCTCTCCTCGCTCCTCTCTTCTCTTCTCAGTATGAAACAGCAGCTTTTAATTCACTCACTACAAATACAAACTCAGCTTATATCATCACTAATTACTTCTATTACGAAACAGCCCATAGCTTGATTCATAGTCTTTTATTTATGGCTTCAACCACCCTTGTTTGTTGTATCATTATAATAAACAGGTGGAACCATTTAAAATATCGGCAATCCAAAGGTGACCTTGCCTCTAAAGCTATTCTGTGTTTCTTTTCTGTTTCACATGAAACAAATGAGTAAGCAAAGCTTGAGATGTAGCCTCGAGTAGTAAATAATTAGTTTTGAGCGTATTTGGATTCAAAGCGTTTGCTAATGTTTGATTTGTAAGACACAATTAGATTAGCAGTTCCTCCCTCCCATCGACCGCTTCCCTGCGTAATGAATGTCTTCAGTGTTCCTAAAAGACGTTTTAAGAGACCCATCCCCATCATGATCCTAAGAGGACATATGGCACTCCGAAATGGGATTCAACTTCACTATTTAGCAAACACAAATACATAACGCAATCTTCTATCTAACTGACTAATTAATTAACAATTAATGAACCAAGCAATCATTGAATATTGTGTCCGGCTATGTTATATTCTGGGTATTGTAGCCTAGTTGAACACATACAGAGTCATTGCAAGAATGGAGATAGGTTTGGTTTTATACCGTTTTCAGTGAAAAAAAATCAATATTCAAAGTAGTTAATGTTTTGGTGCTTATTATCCAAACAAAAAAATAACTATTCAGGCCTGAATTATCCAGGCAATTGTTTGCCTTTGAATGGTTGGACCGCATAATGTACGGTTATAAAATATTAGATCTTCACATTCAGTTTAGAAAATTTCACCCTATGAATATAGATGAGTGATAAATAAAGAACCAGAGCAAACCAGATGGCGGTTCTTCACAAACATCTATAGCAAGTAGTGGTGGGGAGAAATTTGGTACGGTTCTAGACCAACACCTATACTTGGCACTGTCGAGCACCTATACTTCGTACGGTCGAAAACCACAACTTGGTAATGCCCAGCAGAAAGCCTTTGTACGGTCGAACACCAACACTTGGTACTGTCGAGGAACATCACTCGGTACAGTCATACACCAAGACTTTGTACTGTCGATCAACATCAGTTGTTACGGTCGAACACCAACACTTGGTACGGTCGAACAGCAACACTTGGTACGGTCGAGCAGCACCACTTGGTACAGTCGAACAGCAACACTTGGTGAATGCATTTCCTAACATTTGAAAGCGTTTCCAGTCTCTAGGCGGGAACAGAAGAAGGAATACGATGGTAGAAGATACAGGACAGGATAATAGGTTATGAAAGAATGTCTGCATGATGTCACTTACTATAAGAGCGAGAGAAACAGCTCAAAAGGTTTACGGAGAGAACAAAAGGAGGGCAACATGTGAACATGCAGACATTATCTTGCGACAACAAGCCTATTTCCCCACCGCAGCATGCGGCTACGCAGCCATGCAGTAAACTGTGGAACCATCCGTGCTCGCTTCGCTCACATTCACTTGCAGCTCCGCCACCAAACAAACAGAGAAGCTTCCGCCTCCTCCTCTTTCTTATTTTCCAGCCCATTAGGCTAAACAGAAGAAAAAATATGTTGCCAAGATTATTGACCATAAAATTAATTATTTAAGCCGGGGCTTAATTGTATTTCCGCCCCTGCCTCTGTCTTTAAGATGAAGAAAGGCAAACCAAGAGAATCATGATTTTAGGAATATGATGCAACAATAACGACATATATATATATATATATTGTGAAGATGTGAATGGCATCTTCACTGTGTTAAACCATGTTTTAAAAGATGCACATGTTCCTATCCGGCTGTTAGCCGTAATAGTCTGCAGCTGTGGCTCATAGGTTAATTGAGCCACACCCATTCTGGTGCTCCTTAAGAGGGCCAGAGTTCTAGATTGGGGGAGGCTCGAGTTGTGCAAGTGAATCGACTGTTGTGCTATTGTTTGTTTTAAGTATAAAAAATGTGCTTTTTACCAACAACATTGTGCGTCAAGGAAATTATTTCTCGCATTTGGTGGCAGTGGTGGGATGAGTCCTCTAGCCGAGTGGAGGGGACCCAGATTTCGATAAACATTGTTCAAGGAGCTTCAAGGTGGACCACAGTGAAAGGTGAGCAGGTAGACAAAGAGACCTGCTAGGAGAAGAGATCACTGGTGGAGTTGAACTGCTGTCCTGTGGGGTTGGTCAGAGCCTGAAGGAGGAATAGCTTGGGAACCCCTTGTTGCTGATGTGAGCCTTGTGGGGAGCTATCGCCAAGCCTTGACAGAACAGCAGTGGCGGAGGACAGCAATGGCTGAGGACTTCCTGATGAGATCCAGTGGTGGACCAGTCTGCGGCCCAGGGAAAGGGCCGGTGCTCGGAGGCCAAGTTTTCTGCTGGTACTGCAGAGGCCTGAGCGGATTTTGCAGGTGGTCTGGAGGTCTGGATGGAGGAAGTCTCAGAGCTGGGCTGTTTACTGTGAAGAGTGCAGTGTTTGGCCAAGAAGGAGTGATCTTGGAATGAAGATTAGAGGTCACCTGAGAGTCTTTTTGAACTGTTTATTTAGCACAAATGACTTACCACACTATTTTACCTTTTTTATCTACTGCGCTTGAAACTGTGTTTGCAAGCTTAAAAGAGGGGAAAGGTAATGTGAAGATGTGAATGGCATCTTCACTGTGTTAAACCATGTTTTAAAAGATGCACATGTTCCTGTCCGGCTGTTAGCCGTAATAGTCTGCAGCTGTGGCTCATAGGTTAATTGAGCCACACCCATTCTGGTGGGAGGCTCGAGTTGTGCAAGTGAATCGACTGTTGTGCTATTTGTTTTAAGTAAAAAAATGTGCTTTTTACCAACAACATTGTGCGTCAAGGAAACTCTTTCTCACATATATATTAACATGCATACACGCACGCACACACACACAAATATGAGGGGCCGCCTGGGACAGAATTCATACTTGGTCTTACAAACACTATAATCTTGCATATACACCAGTATACTCATACACACACACACTATTATACTTTTAACTGTATGTATGAGAGAGTATAGTATTGTATGCGAGAGAGTATGTTAGTGTATGTGAGAGAGTATAGTAGTGTGTGTGTGAGAGAGTATAGATGTTTATGCAAGAGACTATAGTAGTGTGTGTGAGAGAGTTTGAATGAAACAGAAGTGAGTTTTAATGAAACGGAAGAGGGTTTGAATGAAACGGAAGTGCTTTTGGTTCCTGATTGGCTGACAGAAGAGGCGGTAGCTTCTGGCACTCAAAATACTGCGTTGTCATTTCACTCTGGAATTTCCAGCGATTCTGTTATGCTGCGTTCGCACCAAAAATAGATTTGGTCGGTTGTTCGCGTGGTCGCCTGAGTTTGAAAGAGGCTTCCTCTTGTGACCAATTCATTCTCAACCATGGTCAGTCTCTATGTGTTGTGGAACTTCCACAACATGTAGAGACTGGCCATGGTTGAGAATGATGCCGCCTCTTCTGTCAGCCAATCAGGAACTGTGGAATCAAACTCACTTCCGTTTCAGTCAAACTTTTTTACACACACTACTATACTCTCTCACACACACTACTATATCCTTTTGCATAAACAACTATACTCTCTCACATACGCTACTATTCTCTCTCACATTCACTACTATACTCTCTTACATACACGACTATACACTCTCACACATACATGTAAAAGGAGTATCATAGTGTGTGTGTATGAGTATAGTGGTGTACATGCAAGATTATAATAGTGTGTGTAAGACCAAGTATGAATTCTGTCCCAGGCGGCCCCTCCCCACACACACTCACACACAAATAAAACAATCTTAATACAAATATACACTAAACTGCAAAAACATAATCATAAACACAGTTCTATTTTTTTAGAGAAGTACTAGAAATAGCAATAAAATGACTAGACGCTATGCTGACATATGAGAGAGATCTTATGAGGAGTACTGATACATACTAACATACTGCATGATTTTATATGCATACTTAAAATACAGAAACCCTTAAATAGATAATGAGCATTAGAAATGTAGGTCAGACTTTGCTAATGCTTCCAGTCCTTAGTCACCCTTACAGACGGTATTTAAAACCAATATGAAGTATAATTTACGATCCAGGATACCATTGATGCATATATAATACAATGTTTGCTGTTGGAGTATCTCCTGGAGCAACAACATATATAATTTGTTGGGATTTAATTCCAAAAAAGAGAGCAGGAAAAAGAGAGAGAGAGAGAGAGAGAGAGAGAGAGAGAGAGAGAGAGAGAGAGAGAGAGAGAGAGAGAGAGAGAGACTGGGAGAGAGGAGAGAGAGAGAGAGAGAGAGAGAGAGAGAGAGAGAGAGAGAGAGAGAGAGAGAGAGAAATTGAGTGAGGGAGCAAGATAGAGAACGATAGACAGAAACAGAGATAGAGAGAGAGTCACACAGAGAGAGAGAGACATAAGGGGATATAGGATCAACATAAGCTCCAACACAAACTCAGCTGTTTCTGTCAACCCCTCCCCCCCCCCCCCCCCCCCCACCCACCACCATCCCCAAACCCCTCCTCCTCAAACACATTAAAACTACTACAACGCGGCACTCAGTCAGTCTGTCTGTTGTCGGCTCCGCACCAGATTTGGCCGATTTACATACGCTCACAACCTGCCAAATAACCGTCCAATTGGGAAATTGCGGTGCCATCAAATAAAGGCTGGATGTATATTGGTTTTTCCTCCTTAGGATCCCTGGTTGCCAATTTATGGTTGGAAAGGCACTAGTGGCGCGACAAAGACGGGAATGAAACGCGACGCCGTCTCAGAAAACACTGAGGACAACAGTACGGCAACAATCCCTGGGAGATCGCAGCCATATTCACAACAAACAAACAAACTCAAAGAAAGAAAGAAAGTTGAGGAGCAGTTTTTTATGACCACAGCAGCATCAGGAAGCTTGTGTCCTATCTGCTGAATGTCAGCCTCCATCTCTGCAGTCCACTGGATTATTAGAAATTGCAAGCGCTTCGACGGTGATTCAACCGGTCAATAAGCGCGAGCGTGGTTTTACATACGTTAAGCTCTGGACTCCATCTCTGTAAGCTACTAGAGGTGCATAAGAAGCACACCTTCAGGTGACAACCCGACAGGGCGGCTGGTGTCACAACCAATCAAAGGAAGCGCTCGATATGCATTTCCTTCTCCAAGCAGAGGTGAGATGAAGGGCAGCGGAGACACAAAACAACAGAAAGTTGTTGCGTAATGCGCTGCAACAAGTCACGTGATAACATGCAGCAACCCGCCGCAGGTCTGCCGGCGCAAAAGCAAAAACAACTTAATGGATTAATTGGGAGCCGGCGGAGATAATTAGACCTTTGAGGGGATATGATCCCACCCCTCGTCAACTGTTGCCTCAGAAGCGGAGATACGGAGTGCTCCTGCTGTGTAATGGAGATAATTAGCGGGAGGCTGTTGTGTCACTGTCCAAAGATTAGCCAGTGGGAGAGGCTAAACACGACTCATTAACGCACGGCTACAACCTGAGACCTGCTCGAGACAACACTCATGCTGCATCTACCTTGTTGGTGTCTTAAGAGGAATCCAATCATGCGATAGAGCTTTGCTTTATTTTATTTTTTTCATTTAAGTGCCACGCAAGTCTGAAATTAATTTCCTGTTCTCCGTCCCCACGAAGCAGATACCAGTTCTAAGACTAAAGCTTCCTCTAGCTTTACTGCTACTTTCTCTTTCAAAACCAAAACCTGGTCCTGTTGCCCGGGGGGATAAGCCCGACGGCACGGTGGATGACTGATATGTGAGACTGACGCAGGCCAGTGGAGGGCTTGTTTACTGGCCACCTATTGGCTGGCCAGGTGTCCTTCAGGATTGTTTACTGGCCTCCCATTGGCTGGCCAGGTGTCCTTCAGCAAGCAGACAGACAGTGAGCAGGAGGCCAAATTGATTGGTGTTCTCTTTCCCACCAAGAGGACCTGAACTCAATTTGCTTGTGATGGCTTCAATTTCCTGGCTGACCAAAATTCGGCCTTCTCTCTACCTCTCTCTTGCTAGTCCACCCTCATCCTCTCTCTCTCATTTTCTCTCTCATTATCTGCCTCTCCTCTCCCTTCCTCTCTTTCTCCCTCTCTCCATGTCTTTCTCATTTGCTCTCATGTTATCTTCCCCTCTCTCTCCCTCTCTCTCCCTCTCTCTCTCTCTCTCTCTCTATCTCTCTCTCTCTCACTCTCTCTCTCTCTCACTCTCTGACTGCCCCCCCCGCCCTCTCTCTCCCTCTCTCTCTCCCTCTCTCTCTCCTCACCATCGGTTTCTTGTGTGGTTGTGGTTGAGCATCACGTGTGCAGTAATAACCGTCTCTCCCTGCACTCATGTGGACAAATTCACCCAGGGCTACAGCAGAAACCATGCTTTTAAGTCTGCCTTTGACCTTAGGTCCTTTTTGTAGTTCCTGGAAAAGCGCCATTCGCTGTTTTCTACCCGCCGACACCCGGGCCAGAGTGCAGCAAGAAGCTTTTCTTTGAGGAGTGGGATCCGTCTTGAGTGTTCATCTCCCTTCTGGATGACAGAAGGTCATCACATCTGGTGTCCTGACCACCGCTGTTCCAAAACCGCTTCCTGCGAATACCAGTAAAACCACCAACACCTTAAGGGCTCCAAACTCCATTCCCGTTCCTGTTTATGTATTTCTATTATTATTATTATTATTATTATTATTATTATTATTATTATTATTATTATTATATCTGTTCCCAGCAATCAGGAAAGAAATACTGAAACTCGACTCATTTCAAAGTTGAACTTTGCAAAGTGCTGGTTTCACCAACCCCTGGAAAACGGCATAACTCGTCAACTCATTCAGCATGGACACTCTTTCCAGGGGGCAAACACATTCAACATGCACATACCGGCGGACCGGTCAACTGCTGATTAGGAAAGCGTTGGGATCTAAAGCCAGAGTCAAGCGCAGCACTGTTTGAAGTGATTACCTTCTGCGCTCCCTCTTGCTGTTGTTGCTGTTAGATAAACATACCCCACCACTCTCACCTCTCTCTGTTAGATAAACATTCCCCACACTCAGCATTTGGCAGCTTACGTCAAGATGAGAGATTTTACACGGCATTATCAGGGACGGCCAGGTTGTAGAGAGGGGGTATTAGCTGGCCCTCGCTGAATGTGCTAGTAAGGCAAAGATGTGCCTCAGATTGGTGAGGCAGTGGAAGAGATGGTTGAGATTCTCAGCACTTTTGGATGATCTAGATGGCAGAGGGGATATTAGGAGCGGGCGAGGTGCAAGGTCGGCAAGACATATCATTAAGCCGTACATTAAGATGTCATAAAAGGTTTTAGCAACAGGTGTGGACTTAACACGCTATTACGAGTTGTGCCAGAGGCCCGCCCCCTCATGACATCTCATGTAGCAATGTCCTATCAGGAAAAGCCTTTTTTTCAATATGTCAATCTCAGATCTAGTAATCAACCAAAACCAAGCTTTATATGATGTCCCAATCACCATTCACGTGTACATTTGGTTCTCTCCTTTATTCTGTTCTACTCTGTTCTACTGTCATATTCTTATCTTCTATTTAAGTTCTCCTCCACTCTCCTCTATTGGGTTGTTGTTGTCCTGGTAGAGTTTAGTTCCTCAGGGTGGCTTTAGAGTGAGCTCTCTCTCTCTCTACTCACAAAACCACCACATCTCACCTTTCTCTCCTTCATCTCTCCATCCTCTACCTGGAGAAGGAAACAACCTCATCTCTTACATCCTCTACCTAGAGGAGGAAATGACCTCCTCTCTCCATCCTCTACCTCTACCTCTAGTAAAACTATCTAATGTTTGACATATTTTACCCACCTTCCCCCGGCGGTGTTGGAGCCATACGCCACGGAGGCAATACACCCACATTAAGTCTCTCAGCACACAATCAGCCAGACCCCGGGCTTTGTTATTCCCTTCTTCTCTCATCTGGGTACGCGGGCGATTTATTGCTTCATGGAGACTCATTTCTCACAGCCGTTTCTCATGTTGTGATGTTTCCTCGGCTTTTATTTGATTTTTGCTTTATTTCCGGGGCCGAGACGGGTGAAACGGGGGGGCTTTATTGTGCATAAACAGATTGCCTGCAACATATCGTCGTAGCAGCGATCCGCGCATGATTCCTTCTTCGGTATCTCAGTAAAGCAGCAAATGGAGGCCATTAGCGTGGATGTAGAACCTGCGAGCCGCAACATCTCTCACCACATGGCAACGGCGATTCATCACGGCGCGCAGGTGTAATTAAAGCACTTAAAATGTGTTATCTATTTGATCAATCAAAATCATATCTTCTGAGCTGACCATCTATGAACCACACAAACACCCCAACAAGAGACAAAGGTCCCCCTCATCAGAAGATAATAGTGCTCACCGTGAGGGAGGAACTATGCATGCAATGCAGTATTCAAGCCAATAAGTGTTTCTCCGTGGTCCTTGCTAGGCTGTCTCATCCTCAGCGTTGCATAGAGTTCACATTTATACATTACAGTCGGCTGAGGTCTCAAGTTCCTGCAGAAAACCACAGAGGTTGCAGAGCATCCCCTATTTGTTAGAGGACTGGACAGCATTACTTTCTTAAAATCCTCTTTCAGAGTATTTTCTGTCTCTGAAGGTCATAGTGAGTCTATTCTTACTTACCTGACACAATTTCACGCAAAATGAACTATGGCAGCAGAATATAAAGGAACATCGCTCTTTAAGTGATTGAAGCCATTACAAATAATCGGATGATTACGTTATAATGCCTGCATAACAAATATTTTTGCACTACATAGCCTTGATCAGATGTTATGATAGAATATAATTATATTCTTAAGAAACACATACAAGGAACACACTGAATGACAGAAAAACAACCTTTCCTTAGCACTGCTATGGAAACCAATAATATATTAACTATAACTATTAATAATGACTTAACTATAATAAGTCATTGTTGGGGAGCAGTGTGGGGGACTGTGAGCTCCTACATAGCCTTCTCTCCACCTCTTTCTATTTGAGGGGCAGTGGTGTGTGTAATACCTGGCCCAGCCGAGAGGAGAGGAGAAGGAGGAGATGAGAGGGAAGAGAGAGGCGAGGATAGGGAGGAGATGGGAGGCAGGAAACAGGAGAGGAGTGGAGAGGAGAGGAGATGAGAGGAGAGGAGCAGAGCGGAGAGGGGATGAGAGGGCCGGAGAGGACCGGAGAGGGGCTGAGAAGAGAGGGAGGACAGGGGAGAGAGGGGACATGAGAGGGGAGGAGAGGAGAGGGAGGAGAGGAAAGGAGAGGGGACAGGAGAGGAGGGGAGAGGAGCGGCAAGGAGCGGAGAGGGGGTGAGAAGAGAGGTAGGAGATGGGAGAGAGGGGAAAGGAGAGGAGAGAAGAGGAGAGGAAAAGAGAGGAGAGGGAGGAGAGAAAAGGAGAGGGGATAGGAGAGGAGAGGGAGGAGAGAAAAGGAGAGGGGATAGGAGAGGAGAGGGAGAGAGGGGACATGAGAGGAGAGGAGAGGAGAGGAGAGGGAGGAGAGGAAGGGAGAGGGGACAGGAGAGGAGATGGGAGAGAGGGGACATGAGAGGAGAGGAGAGGAGAGGAGAGGAGAGGAGAGGAGAGGAGAGGAGAGGTGAGGAGTGGAGAGGGAGGTGAAAGAACAGAAACCCTGCCAAGCACTGCAGGGGGGTGGCAGGTGGCAGGGATTTGGGAGGGATGGGGGGGAGTGACAAGTCCCTACACCAGCAGCCATAAAAACCGCCAGATTAAAGCAGAGGAAAACTTCACGCTATGTCACAGGAGTGACATGTTATGACACTAGATGACACGTGGGAAACTTCACTTCCAGGTGTTTAAGGTTTGAGGTGTCGGAGGTTGGTCTCTACGTGTCTATTTAGAGGCTGACCTCTCGACCTTCAGGAAGAGTGTTGATTGAAAGGGAAGATTGGAGAGTAGACGTGGGAAGGGGATGAGTGTGATGTCGACCGACGCCGACAGACTGTTACCAGGTGGGTGTTCCATCCTGAAGGGAGAGTACTATCCTATATCGCTACTATATTACTGCTACATAGATAGGAAGATGTATTCATGTATTTGTATTTATTTATACAGGTAAATAACCATAACAAAAACATTACAAAAACATTAAGAAACATTAAAAATATATCTGAGGGGTTACCTGGCCAAGAAGGAAGCACAGCCCAGATAAAATAGGTGAAACTGTCATAAGCAGCACCACACATAGCATTTGCCGATAGATGTGCAAAACGAAAAAATCAAGTGCATATGCAGCCAATCATGCTCTGTTCCAAGTCTTTCAGGTGGCCTTTGAAATAAGGAAGGGAGTCAGTTTTAAGTATTTTTGCAGCTGATTCCTGGGGCTGCATAAGAAATAGCTTTCTCGCCGATCTCAGTCCTAAAGCGTGAAACAGACAGAGATGGAGCACATCTTGTGAGTGCAGACCATAATGACCTTGGCTTTCTGATAGATTGATAGACGGAAAGACACAAAGATAGATAGATGAGCCAAAACCAAAAGGAGCACAAAACACTTCAACAAAACAGTTGATCAAAGATCAGAGGAGATCAGTCTCCCTTGATGTTTGTATCATCTTACATGTTTTAAAGATTCTAAATACATAATAAATACTACAAAAAACACATCCTTTCAAGAGCCCTTTCTTCTCGATAAGTTATGTAAGAAGTTTATTTTTAACGTCTCATCTTTTCATATGTTATCTCAGTTGTTTTGAATCAATGTTCATTCTTAATAAGTTATCAAATATGTTTCAGTTTAATGTTCGTTCTTTAAAAGTTATCAAAGATATTTATATTTAAGGCTTTGCCTTTATCTAAGATGTTCTTTGTAATTTATCTAAGATCTTTCGATGTAATGTTGTTATTTCTAAGTGATCTAAGATATTTATATTTAACATCTGTGTTCTAAAAGTGATCTAAGATGTTTCCATTTACTGTTTGTTCTTTATAAATGATCTAAGATGTTTATATTTAATATTTGTTTTCTTTAAGGGATCATATATATATTTATGTATAATGTCTGCGTTCTATAAGTGATGTTAGCCGCTTCAATACACTATTTGATCTTCATAAAGGATGTAAGATGTTTCTAGTCTATGTTGTTCTTTCTAAATGATGTAAGATGTTTATATTTAATGTTGGTTCTTTATAATTGATCTAAGATTTTTTTAATAGTGTTGTTCTTTCTAGAGCCTTTTTCTACAGAGCCCCTCTGGGGTCACATAGTAGAAAAAAAGACCTTGATGTATAAATCCGTGCTAAAGGATGTGTAAACCATTCCCTCGGATTTCTAAACCGATCGCACCGTTTACCCAATCCGTGTGCACGGATTTGGTTTGCTCTACGCAGAAGGGATTCCCCATGAGCATTGTGATGGGTGGTCCTACACTGGCCTCATACAAGAGTATGAAATATATTCAAGATGAGGCAAGCGTAGTGTTGCAGTCAGAGATTAGTTTATTTTTAACGAACATTCAAATATGATCATCATGTGAAAGGAAAAACCCTACATTCACTCATTCATACTTTATAGATGCTGGTCGCAATCACATAGGAGTTTGCCGTCACAATGCTCGTGGGGAATCCCTGCTGCGTAGAACAAAAAGATTTACAGATTTACACATCAAGGTATTATTATTTTTATATTTTTTCTACCATGTGACCCCAGGGGGCTCCGTATTTTTCACACATGCTGTCTTACCCTGCAATGTTTCTTAAGATTCCAAACATGCTGTCTTACTCAGCAATGTTCCTAAACATTTCCTCCATGGAGTCATGTGTGAAGGGGAACAGGGATATTCCCGGTAATCTGTACTGGCAATGTGCCTGCTGAAGACGAAGTAACATTCCCGGATCACTGCCAGTATGGCTGTGCTGCGAAAAAAAGCTGTCACATTGGTGGGAGAGGCGCGAAAAATTGTTAAATCATCCGATGTAAGGCTCTTTCACATAGAGCAAGCAAACCAATCACAAAGTTCCACTGAGGATGCATATGGAATCGGGGAGTGCTTGAGTGTTTACCTTAAAACAACAATGGTTTTTGGGGGGATCTGATGGTAATACCAATACAGCTTCTTAAGTTTTCAAACAAGTTCCTTCTTTCTGGACAGGCTCAGAAGTTAGGGAGCTCCTCTCAGTCAGCAAGGTTTATGGCAGCTGGGATCCATAAGTGAAGAGTGAGCGAACCAATCTCAAGACTCAACTGAAGACGTACATGAAAGCCTCGACTGTTTATCTTAATGAGCCAATGCTCGTTCTTGGCTTATTTGATAATTATATTAATACAGCTACTTTTGCTTGCAAACAAGCTCCTTTTTTAAATTATTTCTGGAAATGGGACAGGTTCCGAAATAAGGGAGCTCCCCTTAGTGTTGCATTACCACCCTCTGCTGGACTGTCCCTTGGCCCATATTCAGGCATTGCTATGCCATGTGTGAACAGGCGCAAGACAGAAATGTTCCTTAAAGTAGCCGTATGAGTGAATTGTGTAAATCTCTAGCGGTGCCTGCAATGTTATCCCAGTAATTGGAAAGGTGCTTAAGTTATCTAAGATGCTACTATTGAATGTTTTCTCTATAAAGGGGAACATGTTTCTATTTAATGTCTCTGCTCTATAATTGATCTAAGATTTGTCTATTTAATGATTGCGCTCTATAAGTGATCAAAGATGTCTCTATTTAAGGTTTGCTCTATAAGTGGTCTAAGTTGCTTCTATTCTTCTAAATAATCTTAGATGCTATATTTAGTATTTGTGCTATAAGTGAGCTAAGACGTTTCACGTCTCATCCTGTCACTGGATGAAGTGTTACACAACAGGCTCACAGTTTGATATTTCCCATTGTGAAATAAAAGAAAATAATCATTGATTTTCTCTCTGGGAGCAGCCGAGATGCGGCAAGTAAAATTGCATTTCTAAAACAAGATAGATTGCACCGCGGTGGATGCGGTGCCAGGCAGATAAATCAATTAAAATGACCTCTACACACACAGTAGTTATCAGAACACCAGGGAGAGTCAGCCCTCTGCACCCAGCTTCCACCTCTCCTCCCTGGGCAGGAATACAAGACCAACATGCTGAAGCCTGAGATCCTACCCATCTATCTATGGTGTCTATGGATCTTCATCCATCCATCCATCTATGGTATCTCTCTAGCTATCTATCATATATCAATATCTGTCTTACTCTATATATGCATCCATCCATCCATCCATCCATCCGTCCGTCCGTCTGTCTGTCTGTCTGTCTGTCTGTCTGTCTGTCTGTCTGTCTGTCTGTCTGTCTGTCTGTCTGTCTGTCTGTCTATCTATCGCTCTATAGATCTTCTATCAAGCCATCTATCTTAATACATAGACATTTCTCTTTCTATGTATCCATCCTGCTATCAGTCCCTCCATCCAGCATCCATCCAACAACAAAATACACAAGCGAGGAACTAAGCAGGGTATGTTTGTGTTTGTGTGTGTATACGTGTGTGTGTGTGTGTGTGTGTGTGTGTGTGTGTGTGTGTGTTTGTGTGTGTGTTTGTGTGTGCCTGTGTGTGTGTCTTTGTGTGTGTGTGCATGTGTGTGTGTTTGATAAACTGTGGGTCACAGAGGAATACTTTCTTCATGAGGTGGTACAACTGCAAGGTTGTCCGGACGCGGTGACCAACTAACACACACACCAAACACACCCCCAAAACACAGACTCACCAAGCAACCAGACACATACAAACACACCCAACAGCAAACATACCCACTGCACACACAAAACGAACCACCAAACACACAGCCAACACACAACAAACACACCCCATACTCGACACAAACACACACACACACAAAGCACAATAAACCCACTCAACACACCACCAAACACGCAAAACATACACCAAATGTTCCCACCAAACAAACACATACACACACACACACACCAAACACACTGACTTTTCCTCATCTCAGCAGTTGGTGAAAACAAAAATAAAGCAGATCCAAGGTGAATTTGACACAAACTCATGTGTGTGTGTTTGCTTGTTTTTTTAAGTAGCCCTACTGTGGATGTGTTCCACGTCATTAATCTTGCCATTGTGGTTATTAAGGTTTTTCTTTACAATAAACGCCTCAGAGCTACCAGAGAAGGTTATTGTATGAAGGTTAAAGACCCAATCGTATGTTTCTAAAAACCAATGGGACCGACAGCAGCTGTTTACTTTTATGAAGTACTATTCAGTCAGACATTTTTGTCGAAAGTGAAATAAAGTGGAAACAGGTACAACTCATGAAGGATCAAGCAGGGGTTAGGTGGCATCTTTCTAGGATTCCTCTGATAGGATGGGATTTCATAAGGAACTTGAAAGACAAGTGGATAAGTAAATAGAGAGATAGAGAGACAGAGAGAAGGATACAGGTTACAAAAGATAGAGATAGAGTGAGAGATAGAGAAACTATATTGGTGCGATAGAGGAGAAGCAGATAGAGATAGAGATTGATAGAAATAAGATATAGCGAGTGATAGACAGGTGATAAGTAGATAGAGATAGAACGCAAAATATATAAATGGATAGTAGATAGGGAGAGCTAGAGATAGAGATAGAGCGATAGAGAGAGGGGAGGGCGAGATAGAAATAGAGCAAGAAGGGAGTAGATAGACAGAAGCCAGACAGGGAGAGAGTGGGTGGATTAACAAACAGAGAGACAAATCCCACGGTTCTGTACATTTCCGTGTGAGTGTATGTATATAGTGTATATACAGTATGCATGTGTCTAAATGTGTGCATGCATGTGTGCGTGCGAGCCAGTGTGTGTATTTGTGTATTGAGAGGGAGCAGATGGCTGGAGAAGAACACTGCTGATTAGACCTGCTGACTCACGCACATACACACACACACACACACACACACACACACACACACACACACACACACAAATAACAAATGCACCATATAATATATATACACACACACACCATCTTCAACAGAAATATGCAATATAATATATAGACTACAAATGCAATTTATATAAAAACAAAACATTCATACATGCATACTCCATATACCTAGTTTAGCATTTTTATGCGATTATATTTGAAGAAATCTCAACATCTGAAAGTCCTCTGTATATTGGGATTATTATATTATTATATATTTACTATTGGAGTCTGAAGCTGATGGTTTTTCTTAAGGGTGAAAGTAGAAGTACATACTGAGTGTAATTTACTGCAAAAACATGCATACACGGATTACCCTTTTTTGGGGGCTGTGTTTACGTGTGATGTTGATCAATATGATTATAAAAACAAACCCTCTGTATTCAAAAGACATTTTTTTACATATTTTTATTTCTACTACGTTTACTAGCTCTGCCATCTACATTTCCCAACAGATAGATAGATAATTTAGACAAAGATATAGAAGATGAATAAAAATTATATATATATATATTTATATATATAGAGAGAGATAGATAGATAGATTGTAAGATAGATAATGTAAAGAGAGAGAAAGAGAGAGTGAGAGAGAGAGAGAGAGACAGAGACAGAGAGAGACAGAGAGAGAGAGAGAGAGAGAGAGAGGAAGAGACTGTTAGATAGATGGACGTATTTACAGAGAGATCGATGGATAAAGACAGATAGTCAGATAGATGGACAGACCTACATGCAGAATAAAAAAAGTGTGTACATTGCAGCAGGGTTAGAGTATGCCTCTGTGTAACTACAGCGTGTCGAGGCATCCATCCATCTCCTCCTCCTCTCCTCCCCTCTCCTCCCCTCTCCTCCTCTCTCCTCAAGGGACATCTAATAGGGAAATGGGTTCAGCGACACTCACTCCTCTGCCATTTAGTGAACAGTTAACCCTAAAGCTTCCTCCTGGGACACACACACACACACACACGCACAGAACCAGACACCCACACACACAAACACACAGGCATTGGCTTTAGCTCATCTTCCAGGATCCGATCTCATCTCACCACAAATCCCCCGATCTCTGGAGACCACCCCCCACCCTACCCCCATCATTCTGCGATCATCCTGCTCGCTCTCGCAATGTCTAGCTCTCTCCATCACACCATCCTACACACACACACACCCACCCCCCAACACACACACACACACACACGTACACACGCACACACACACACACACACACGCACACACACACACACACACACACACACACACACACACACACACACACACGCACACGCACACGCACACACACACACGCACAAACACATCCGGGTGCATTAGTGATCTGCTAAAATGAACTATTGTAATTTTTCTCTTGCAATGTGAAAGGGTTCTTCTTCTTTCTCTCTGTCTCTCTTTTTCTCTGTCTCTCTCTCTCTCTCTCTTTCTCGCTTTCTCTCTCTCATCGCTGTATGTATGGAATAGATACAGCGAGGAGTAACATCATGTACTCATTTCCACTGCTGAATATCACCAACGCAAAATCATATTCTGAACACCTGAACCCACATCACACCTTATCCTGGTTTATTTTCGGTACATTGTCCTATGATGATATAAGTTTTCTTATTTTACTGAGACACTCCTGAATATGATGTTCTTTTATAAAGAAATGGGAAACTAAACTGAGCAGAACAAAAGCACAGTTAACTCCCGCTGCGATCCCACTGAACCCACTTGGTTCTGCGTTATAATGTATGCAAGTCAATAATGTATTTTAGTTCTGATGTTATGAAGAGTCTAATTTGAAGTTCCACTCTGAAATATGGATGTGTGCGTATAAGATAGCACAATGGTATGCGTATCAGATTATGAATGTGTGTGCATATCAGATAACAGAATAAGTGTGTTTATCAAATGATGGAAGATGTGTATATTAATATAGACAAGCGTGTATTAATAATTAATCGGCAGAATTTGATTCCCTGTCAATAGTTAAAGTTATTTACTAATTGAAAGCTTCTCAACCTTGGACTTCATGATGCGTGCAGACACAGACGCACACGCACACACACACACACACACACACACACACACTCACCATCAGAATGCTGCTGAGTGTTGCATTTCTGGGCTGATAGAATAACTGTTGGTATCTACAGTGAGATAATGGCTAAACGTCTTGGGAAGGCTGATAACTCCAACCCTGCTCTCTCCCTTCATCTCCCTCCTCCACTACTTTACTCTCAGCTCCATCAACACTGCATGGGTCCCAACCTACTTTTTTATTTTAAAAATCCTGCTGCACATTGTCATTCTGGTGTTGGGAATGCTAACAACTTACCCCCGGTAAGCACTAATCTGTCCTTTCACTCACTCACTCACTCACACACTCACACACTCACACACTCACACACACACACACACACAGACACACACACACATGCACATTTACACACACACACACACACACACACACACACACACACACACACACACACACACACACACATAAGCATGCACTCTTCCACTCACAGACACACAAACACATGCACAAAGACACACACACATATTCATCTCCAGGTTGAGTGGATCATGAAGAGCTTTAAAACCAACAGCATAATGGCAGTGTCATCCCGATAACTCACAGACACACACGCCAGTGCAACACACCGCTGATGTGCACTGCTTGTGCACAGCGGCAATGGAAGCTTGTGACACGCTGACCATATGCTGAGATACACACTCACATGCACACACACACACACACACACCACACACACACACACACACACACAGAAACAATTTGCTGCTAGAAACCATTTATATGTGCCTCTTCTGCAGTTCCTTAACCCCTCAGACCTTTTAACAAATCTCTCTCTCTCTCTCTCTCTCTCTCTCTCTCTCTCTCTCTCTCTCTCTCTCTCTCTCTCTCCTCTCTCTCTCTCTCTCTCTCTCTCTCTCTCTCTCTCTCTCTCTCTAAATATCTATATTTAAATAATGTGTTTAAAGTGAGTGTTTGTGAGTGTTTAAATAATGAGATGATTATATTATTATGGGGTAATTATAATACATACATATTTATAAATAAAGTGTGCCTGTGTCAAGAATTGGGCTGCATTGTCTTAACCTTCCGAGTGTTGAAGCAATAGAGAACAGAGCAGTAAATCTATGAGATGTGACGCCAGACACCAAACACTGATCTGATGCTCCGCAGCGGCGCCCGGAGCAGCAAGTCTGAAGCAGCGTTGCTGTGCGTCTGAATTACAGACGAGGCGAGACGTTCATCTGGTGCCAAATGCGACCAGTCGGCTTTTAATGCAGGTTAAAAATAGTCACTGCACCTGCGAGTGTTTGTGCATCGTCTGTACCTGCATTTCTGTTTGTGTGTGTGTGTGTGTGTGTGTGTGTGTGTGTGTGTGTGTGTGTGTGTGTGTGTGTGTGTGTGTGTGTGTGTGTGTGTGTGTGTGTGTGTGTGTGTGTGTGTGTGTGTTAGTGAGTGTGTGTGTGATACAGTGGAACAAGTTATGTCGGCTGTGTGTATGGGACGATTGTAGTGTAAATCTGTTTGTGTGTGTGTGTGTGTGTGTGTGTGTGTGTGTGTGTGTGTGTGTGTGTGTGTGTGTGCGTACGCTTGTGGCTGCATTTTTATAGGTCCGTTTTCTATATAAAATGAGGTCGTATCCGTCTGTCTCCTCCTGTCCTTCTAATCGAATCAATAAAGTTCTATCTGTTCAAAACCTTTAGCCCACTCCCATTAAACATCAGCATCCATCCTCAAGGTCAGCGGGAGGAGGAAGAGCAGGATGGGAGGTCCCACATTTATCTGGACTAGTTTACTGTAAATGTCTCCCTCGTCATCAGTGAGAATGATTGTGTGTGTGTGTGCGAGTGTTTGTGTGCGTGCGTGTGCATGAATGCATGATCTGAAAACAGATGTTTCCTCCCAGAACATTATCGAGCTGAATAGGCGGAGGGGAGGAGAGAGGAGTGGTGAGGAGGAGGAGGACAGAGAAAAGGAGGAAGGAGAGAGAGAGAGAGAGAGGGGGGGGGGGGGGGGGGAGAGAAGGAGAGCTAAGGAGAGAGGTAAAGATAGAGAAGATAGATAGATAGATAGATAGAAGAGAGAGCGATACCTAGAGAAGTAAGAGATGAAGAGACAATAGGAGATCAAGAGATAGAGCAAGTAAGAGAGAGAGAGCAGGACAAGGGAGGAGGAAGGGAATTGTGGTTGAACCTAACTAGATTACTCCCTGGGCTTCATGGCACTATGTGCTTTATTCTCCCGCCTGTTCAAATTCCACCGGACAGCCTCTCTGGGGTGGCACCAGGGTAAATGAAGATGGAGGATGAGGGAAGGGGAGGAGGGGGGAGGGGCAGGGGACGAGGGCTGCACTCTGCGTGTGATTAACATGGATCTAATGCGCGCAACGCTGCAAAAGCTCATTTGTCCACGCTCGTTTACTTCCTTCCCCTGAGTAGCTGCTCTGACATCAGGGATCCATCGAATCTGCATCTGAATCCTCCGACACAAACAAACATTTCAGCATGCATTACCCAGCATGCCTCACCCCAGTGTATGCAGGCCCCCCATACCACAGGGATGGGTTTACAGGGTTGGGGCGGGGTAGGGCAGACACTTGACTGGTAGCCCACCAGATCTCTCTCTCTCTCTCTCTCTCTCTCTCTCTCTCTCTCTCTCTCTCTCTCTCTCTCTCTCTCTCTCTCTCTCTCTCTCTCTCTCTCTCTCGTGTGTTCTGGTAAACACGACGCTGGGAGTAACGGAGGCAGACATGGACATCCCTCTGAGCAGATTAAAGAATAGGTATGATGGGATTATGGAGCGGGATGATGCGATTAACAACGACTACTTTAAAATGATTATGAAAGGCTTAGAGGAGGAGGAGAAGGAGGAAGAGGAGGGTGACCACGACAACGAGAAGAGGAGAGCAGAGTAGAGAGGAGAGGAGGACTAGAGGACAAGAGAAGAGAGAGAAGGATGGGAGGATGAGAGGAGAGGAGAGAGAGGAGAGAGAGCAGGGTAGAAAGACGTGGATGAAATGCTAGTGAGGAGGAGAGGAAGATCCTTTATTTGGAAGCGACGAGTAAGGAGCTTTTACAGCGCAGCATCCCTGCCCCTCCCATATGACCTCCAAGATGCAATCAGGTGGCCTGCTGCCGCGATTCTCCTATCCATCTCTTTTTCTCCCTCCATCTCTCCCTCCCTCTCTTCCCATCTCCTTCTCCCATTCTCTCACCCTCTGCATCCCTCCCCATCTCTCTCTCTCTATTGTTCTCTCATACTCCGTCCATCCCGGGGTAATACGTGCTGCCGCAGGCCAGGTAATTTCTCTGCTGGTCAGAGGTCTGCAGATAATGGACAGTGTGCTGGGCACTAGGGACATAGGGGAGGTTGGATGGTCCTGCAGTAAACACACCTCATGGGTATACAGACAGCAACCGGTGGGCATGAGACTTTTCCTACTATCCCTTCACCTCCTGTCCTTCATTTCTTCCATAGTTGTTTCATTAATATATATACATATAGACATACCTATTTATACCTATCTATATCTTTAGATACAAATATATGTATTATTCTTTCTATGTTTTGTTCATCATATATAAGTCAAGGTAAGTGGTTGCGGACAAGATATATAGTTGTGCCCTTCTGTTTCAACTCTTCATATAGGTAAGAGAGGATTTAGTTTACCAGTGGTTTAACTGGTACCTTTGGAAGTTTTAAATGGTCTGTGGATGGATGGTAAATATCCTTCTGCCAAGGGAAAGTTATACCAATTTAGAAACGAAAAAAACAAGAAACCACCTGTTCACAAAAAAAAGGCAATCTGTTCACACACGCACACGTACACACACACACACACACACACACACACACACACACACACACACACACACACACACACACACGCACACACACACACACACACACACACACACACACAAAAAAACACTACGGTTTTGTCTTCAGTTGAGAAGGCCTTCAGACAGGGACAGATGACCTATCTATCTGTATATAAATATACGTACGTATGCTGTAAATACATCTCCCTCTATATATAGACAGGTGAGCCGTGAGCTGCTGGCGTGGCAGTGTGAAGGGGATGATGAGTGATGGGCCGTTGCTTGCATCAGGACATGGTTGGAAGGTGAGGGTAGACTGCCAAGCAACGTCGTACCCAATGACCCCCACTTCCTGTTGGCTCAGCACTCCCTGCCTCCAAACCCCCCCCTTCCCCCCTTCCTCCTCTCCAACCGCCGGCCTCCACCTCTCCACCCTCCACCACCACACAGGACTGTCAGCCGCTTTTGGTATGATGGTTATTTCATGACATTGGATATTTCGGTCTGACGACCCGCTGTGAGTCTTCCTTCCAACTCGCTAAACTCTCTTCCCTCCGTCCCCCAGCCACGGTCGCTCACCACCACCACGACCGTGCTTGTCACTCAAACCCTTGTTGGCTCACCGCCGGCTTTCGAGAAGCACTTTGTCCGCTCGTTGTTACGCCACAAGGACATGCGGGATACCACCAGGAACCGTTTGGAGCCCAGCCAGATCATTGGCAGCTGCTGTTGGTTATGGCAGCCGTTCAATGCAAGAACAAAACCAAGGTTTCCTAAAGACACCAGCCAATGGATTCAAGCAAAATGATAAATTGGCCGCATGCCCGCGCTATACCATCCATTTATTAAAAGAATGTAGGACCCCCCCCCCACCTCCCCCCTCCCCCCCCGCCCGTCCGGGGTAGGCAGGGGACCAGAGAGCCCCTGCCTGGTTCCAGGGGAGAATCTTACGCAGGCGAGCTGAGAGCAAAGAGAGGGGCCATTTTCGCAGTTTTCTCTCATCTGCCAATTTTCCCGAGGCTTTCAGAGTCAATCAAAGAGATAGCAGAATGCCCACACTGCTCTTTTAATTATTCATGGTAATTCTATGGCACTACACACTCAGTGTGAAGACCCGTCACCTCTCCCAGCAAGCTGGCCTCTGATGTGTTCCTCTGTTTTGAATATAGAGAAAAAGGGCCTCCACCATCTATTTGAAAACGTTCAACATTCATCTCTGGCCGCCGTCCGGCTGGCAGCGCTTTCAGGGCGACCTGGCGTCCACCGCGCTCTGCTTGGCTGATAAATATCTGCTAACGTGAAACCCCTTTTAAACTCTGTTATATCTCGCTGGAAAGCTTCACACTTCTATTCAGTTCTTCCACACACATCAGAATTATTTCATTCTTCCTTATTATTTTGAGCTCTGAGTGTGATTTTGTGACCGCGTGTAGCCTGAACCTCCTCCACAGTAGGTCTGTTTTTAGATGTGAACCAGACCAGGGATGCAAGTGCAATAAGGATTGTCTATCCTAACAACTGGAGTTGGAATTTCCTTTTTTTTCCCCCGCAAGATAATTAGCTGGCGACGGACTGGCTCTGGCGTGCTTGCCTGTCCATCAAACTGCCAGCGAACGTTGACATCGCCAGGTACATGTCAAACCCAGCCTTTTTTATCTCAGACAAGCCTATTACCAAGGAGTGTGAGCAGGGGGTTTAAAGTGGGTAGCATTTATAATACCCTTTGAAAAAAATGACTCAAATTGTGGTTGAATCTCTTCATACCCTCACAGCTGGATGGAATGAAACGAGAATGAAGGATAGAACCAAAGGAAAGCAGGTTTAGGTTCCCCATCACTCAACACTTGGACATCAAGAGGTGACGATATGTTGACAGCATGTAGCAGCAGCCTGTAGCACACTTTATAGTAGATTCTCTCTGTCCTATTTCACTGGATTCATCGCAACCATCCTGGGGCCTCCACAAGAAATACTGAAGAAGTGGAGAGACACACACACACACACACACACAAAAACACACACACAAACACAGTCAGAGAGACAGGGAGACAGAGAGAGAGAGATCTGTCCAGCCCAAGGAGAAAAACGGTTGTGTTTCAGTTGCTTCCGGTAACATCTTCCTCCCGCTCTCGGTTGACGGTTGAGGTTTTTAAAACGGTGGAGAGAAGCTTCACGCCTCTTCCACTCGTCTGTGAGACACCCTGGCGTGCTGAACAAGATGTGGAGAGGATAAAAGCGTGTCATCTTGTGAGCGATGATCGCCGAGTCGCTCTCCCTTTCTTTCTAAACATCAGGCTTTAGAAAGCGAGCGGGAGAACTAGGGTTAGCACTCAGACTTTGAAAAGTAGGTGTGTTTACGAGCCAGTCAGCGTTGCTCTTTTGAAAGCCCCGACAAGCAGCCAAACATTAGAGGACATCTCAGCCTGTGATCGGCTACATCAAAAGTCCATGTGTCTTTTAAATAAACCTGGAGATTTGACTGTCGTTTTGTATATCGTTTATGTGCTGACATGCTGTCCATCTGCTTCTACAATATTTTGTTTTCCGACTTTTGCATTGTTTCCTGCATGAAACCATGAAATAAGGTGAAACAAAAGCTGAATTCTAGTATCGGAGGGGGCTTGGATTCACAGTAGGAAATACAAAATGTCCAATAAAAATGTCCATTACACAATCTGGAATAAAAGAGATACTGAAGAACGTTATGAGTGGATATACACACAACATAATTAGTGTTATGTTTAATTTGTAGTTCAACAAACATCCCATTCCGTCAACACAGTGGAAGAATTATTACGTGTAAAACTTAGGCTTTCCTTGACAACACTCATATATAATCAAACCTGAAAAAACAATTTTGCGCCATCAATGTAACACGGTCTCTTTATATGTCAACTTCTCAGGACCCAACACTATGCCAGCTAGCATCCTCATATCTGCAGTGCTGTAGCATCCGCTCATTGTAAACACTAGAATGAATATTTAACTCAAGTCAAGCGTACACAATCCAATCCAAACACCCAATCCTTAAACAAAGAGCCGAGCAATGAAACAACCAAGGAGAACGACGCCGGGCGTTTCACAAGAGCTCCTTCATTTCATGAAAGCGATCCATGATCACGCTCCTACAAATACACCTGGACATGGAACCAAGGGAAAGGCTTTCTCTAAGCCCTCCCGCTCTCTTTTGAAGGCCTTTAACTAACGCTAGAAGACACGGTTAGCCCTGAGGCTAGCCTCAGCAGAGCGGTGAGGATCCCTCTGTATTCAGGATGCGTCCCCTTCTCCCATCCGCCCTGCTATGGTGATGAATGGCTGGCAGAGTGGCAGAGCTCAACTCTCACATCGGCGGTCGTACCCTTGTGAGTGTCCTGTAAAGTCTGCTGGCGGATTACAAACCATCTCCCTGCGATGCTGCTGCTGCCACATTACACATGACTGAGGAGGAGGAGGAGGAGGAGGAGGAGGAGGAGGAGGAGGAGGAGGAGAGAGAGGGAGTGGAAGGAGGGGGTGTTGTGGCCCAGTTCTATGTCCATTCGTCTGATTCGCTCAATATTACTGACTTGCAGGAAAGTCACATTGTGAAAATGAGGATGTGTGTGTGCTCGTCCAAAGTGTGTGTATGTATGTGTTTGTGTCTGTGTGTGCAATCTTGTGCGTGAGTGTGGTTGTGAGTACGCTTGTTAGTCAGTGGATGTCCGTGCACTTGTTTTCTCAATTGTGTGTATGTGTGTGTGTGTGTGTGTGTGTGTGTGTGTGTGTGTGTGTGTGTGTGTGTGTGTGTGTGTGTTTGTCTAAGTGTGTGTGTATGCATTAGTACATCGAGGAAAGGAAGGGGGTGGGGGGAGATAAAAGCCATTGGTGGGGTTTCCAGGAAGGAGGTGGAGCTAGATCCAGTAGTGGGGTGAGGGCGGGGCTAGAGGAGCAGATTAGCGATGCGTGGTGGCGTCCGTCTCAGAGACACACAGGGGGCAGCCAAGACCATTACTCGATCTCCCCCTCTCCTCCCCCTCTCCTCACATATACACTCCCCTCTATCTCCCTCCTCCTGTCCCTTCCTCCCCTCCAATCCTCTTCTCTCTTCTATCTCTCCCCCACTCCTCTCCTCTCCGTCCCCTCTAATCTAACCTTCTCCACTCCTCATTCAGAGTCTCCTCATCTCTCTCAGATGTTCCCTGTGTCCCCCGTGTTTACATTTCCCCCTCCCCTCCTCTCCTCCTTCTTGCATTCTTTCTCTATTCTCCTATATTCCCTCACAGAGTGCACCCTTTCAAATGTCCTGTAAAACATTGCTCACTCTCTCTCACACACGCAGGCGGGGGCACACACACACACACACACACACACACACACACACACACACACACACACACACACACTCTCTCGCTCCCTCCTTCAGTCACTCTCTCAGACATACACACACACACACACACACACTGTATCTCTCTCTGTCATATACTCTCAGAAACTCTCCCGCCCTCCCTCTCTCATACGCACCTTTTCGGAACGATCAGGTGCAGATGATAACCTCTTGTCTTCAATGTGTTCCTGATAACAGCTGCGTTGAACCTGCACAGTCCCACTCACATCCCACATTGTCCAACTAGGGAATAAATACAAAGCTACAAAGTCGTGGTGGAGTTGAGGTTTAGGTTCAACACCAAACAGCAAAATGTTTTCTCGCGAAAAAATAAGGAAGCTGGTCGTGGCGAGATGTCAGAGGCTGACATCAGAGAAAGCATCCACTCAGGAAATACCAGAAATAACCTGAAGCTCCAAAACACCTGAAATACCCAGACTGCTGTGATGATGCGCTGCTTCCTGCGCTGCCAGGGCAGGTCTTTAAGAGTGTCCGTGATGTAGCTGTCTCCTCCAAGAGCAGAGGAGGGGGAACCATACAGGAAGTAGAGGCTCCTGCTTCCTGCAATATCGCCGCTGTAAACACTACAGGTCACATCTGAGGTTTGCCGCTATCTGACGGCGGGAACACAAGCTCCGAGCTCATGAAAGAGTTGACCGTCTCTCGTGACTGTCCAGGTGTCTTTTCTATTTTATCTGATTGGATCAAAGCCTTCTTTCATTCCCATTAATTGAGGATTTAAAAAGAGGTGGTTTGCAGCAATATGTGTCTGCTCTATTTTGGAGCCATTCTCGTTGAACAGGTGGCAGGCTATGAACTGGCATCTAGCCTCAGCTAGCTAGCATGTAGCCTCAGTTAGGGGGTAAATGCATGGCCTCAGCTAGTTAGGATTTATTCAGGAAGCTAGCATTGAGCCTCCACTCCCATGTAGCCCAAACTAATATATTGCCCCTTAGCTATGCTGATTATACCTTTCTGACTGAAAGCTCTTGCTCTAGCCGGTGGCTACACCAACAACATTAGCTCTTTCTCATCTCCCAGAGCTTCTCTCCAGAGAGGGCGAGGGGAGGGGCCACAGACCGCTCCATTATGTGGTCAGAGAGGGGGGCCTGCAGACCGCCCCATTTTGTGGTAGGAGATAGGGGACCGCAGGATGAGGTGGAATGCTTCATGAACCTCCCATCATCATTTCCCTTTGTCCGTCTTGGGTTTCAGTTTCTCTGCTCCACAATCTCTCTGTCTGTCTGTCTGTCCATCTCTCTCCCTTGTTTTGATCAAACAACAAAGTCCATAAAGTCCACAAGGATCCTAAAGATGTTTTCATTTGATGCAGGTATTCAATTTAATGTTAATATTAGAATACCCAGACTCCCTTTCCGTCTCGTACACACACACACACACACACACACACACACACACACACACACACACGCACACACACACACAAACACACACACACACTCATACACACACACCCGTTAGTCCCTTCTCAAAGTTATTATCGTAAACGGCAGTAAATTAAAGAATTCCTTGGAGTATATGTTTTTCACTGCCTATCATTAATCTCAGCAAATTAGAAAATAGAGCAATGAAGCAGTTTAATGAGTTTGAATCCAGGTTGTCTTTGTGTCAGACCTGATGCCAGCGCTAGCCCAGTAGCCCACATCCCCGCTTAACACTCCTCTGGATTTAATGGAGGGCCGCTGTTAACCAATGTCCCCGAATCCACTGGAATGATTGAAAAGGCTTCTCTTTGCGGGAGAATTACAATGGCATTTCCAACTCGTGCAGCCGTGATAGGTCTCCAGGTGTCTGTTTTTATATATATATATATATATATAAAAAATACACGTGTGCTTGTCGGCCCATTGATTCTGATTTGAGTGGGGACTTAGGGTGAAGGATAGTCTGGTGGTTCAGGGGAACTACCGGTTCTTGGTCTGATCCCCGATGTCCGCAGTCTAACATATATGCATCGGCCAGCAAGAGACCTTGCTAACACCTAACCTGATCCTTAACAACGTGCATTTGAAGACACTTAGACACTAAGCCATTTACAGGATAAAAGTGTCTGCTAAAGGCTGCTAAATGGGATCCCAACCTCCTTCTCTCTGGTTATCTTCAGTCCTCTAACAAATGACCACAGCATGTCTCTCCATGTAAACCTCACTTGTTCCTGCAGATTTAGATACCAAACTCAAAATAATTACAAAACAAACATCCAGAAAACGTACACCAACATTTAACAGGAAGTATGACACACAGACACAGACACACACATAAAGACACACAGGCACATAAGCTCTCTCTCTCCCTCACACACACCCACACACACACACACACCCACACACACACACACACACACACACACACACAAACACTCTCACTCTCACTCTCCTCACTCTTTCTCTATAACAAACACACACACAATCACCCAAACAAATTAACGAACAAACATACAACCTCAAAAATCATAAACTGTGATCCGGGTCATTCCTGAACAGAAATGCTGCCTGCAGAGCTAAATCATTGGAGACATTTATGGATGTTGTGTAGTTGTGATGTGTGGAAGTGTAGTTCTGCAGTTGCCATTGCAGTGTGGTTCCCAGCCAGCCAGCCTGTATACCCCCCGCCTCCCATAGTAGACAGGAAGGAGATGCTGTAACCTGATTTCACCTAAGAAAGCATACAAGAAATGCGAAGGTGATGTCCAACCTATTAGAATTGAATGGTCTCCATTTAATACAAGTAAAGTCTTTTCATATTAAATATACTGCAAGTGCTAAACTGGAAACTAGATTTGGGAAATCGATAGCAAATGCTGAGATGCTCTCACTGAAAGCCTTCCTCACGTTCTCACATCTGCAGCCTTCGGCCCCCACACACACGCCCGGCACACACCCAACACACACTCACTCCTTGCAGCCTGGGCGCAGGCGTTAACACATCACAACTCTCATCTCCCTCTCGATGTATCTCTTGCTCTTTCCTTCCCTTGGGCTCTCTCTCTCTAGCTGTCCATGAGCATCACCACCAGCCCTGTATCTGCCCCCCGGAGCTAGTCCCCTCCCCCTCTCCTCCCTTCCCCACTCTCTCACTCCCACCCTTCTCCCTCCCTTCCTCTTTGCCTCCCCCCTTTTCCCCCTGCACCCACTCCCCACCCCGTTCCTCTCTCGATACCCCTCCGCCGCTTCTCCCCGTGGCAGGGAGTTGGGTGAGTAGCAGGGAGGGGGGTGAGTAGCAGGGAGGGGGGTGAGTAGCAGGGAGGGGGGTGAGTAGCAGGGAAGGGCCGGGTAGCAGGGAGTTGGGTGAGTAGCAGGGAGGGGGGTGAGTACCAGGGAGTTGGGTGAGTAGCAGGGAGGGGGGTGAGTACCAGGGAGTTGGGTGAGTAGCAGGGAGGGGGGTGAGTAGCAGGGAGGGGGTGAGTAGTAGGGAGGGGGGTGAGTAGCACGGAGGGGGTGAGTAGTAGGGATGGGGGTTGAGTTGCAGGGAGAGGGGTGAGTAACATGGAGCTGGCTGAGTGTGCTGCGGTTGAGCTGCTATCAGTGTGAGACGTGCTCTTCCACGCCGCTGCCTGCCGCTGATAAAGAAAAGTGCTTGTTGAGTGACTTAACATTCACGCGAGAGAGAGAGAGAGAGAGAGGGAGAGAAAGAGATTCGAAAGAGAGAAAGAGCGAGAGAGAGAGAGGGAGAGGGAGAAAGACAGACAGAGAGGTCCTGGAAGAAAATACTGAATCCTCCCTCTGAAGAGCAGAGTGGCGTGCCACAGCTTTCAGAGACTGAGAACTATCTGACTGGCAGGGTGGTTAGCTCACTGGCTCTGTGTTCAACCCACTGGTTCCCTATCTGAATGACTGCCTGCCTCTTTGTTTCTCTGACTGACTGACTTGCTGCCTGGCTCTGTGTTCGTCTGACTGACTGACTGCCTGGCTCTCTGTTCGTCTGAGCGAGCGGCCGCCTGTAGGACCAACCAGGCTGTCTCTGTGTTATTATCAGACCAGATCTGCTCCAGGTTGCCACTGAGGAGAATCCACTCCTCGTTTGGATCGTCTACCCCCAAGCTGGCAGCCACACAAAACACGACATTAATGCAACGATAATTGTGGCTACAAGATTACAAGTGTGCAGCATTGCTAATTTATTATTGAATAGCAGATCATTTGCATGCTTTGGCGCCACAAACGATTACTATCTTGTAAATTTCATTCAATATTTTCTATTTCACCGGCAAATAATTACTGTGTGAATGCTACTGTCAGATCTT